>NW_015637739.1:247-943 GCF_001515625.1 Sinocyclocheilus rhinocerous | reverse complement strand
TCATAAAAGCACAACCATGACTTGATGAGATATTAATATTGAAATGTTTAATTCCAATCTTACCTGTGAACCTTAATGTAATGAGCCATTTATTAGTGATTTATAAACATGAATAACCTGTGAAAGTGCACCTTAATGTAAAGTGAACATCTGTGAACCAGTTATTAATGAGTTATAAATGGTAATAACGTCTAAAAATGAACCTTAATGTAAAGTGATCACATGTGAACCATTTATTAATTATCTATAAACGTTAATAACCTGTGAAAGTGAACCTTAATATAAAGTGATCACCTGTGAACCGTTTATTAATGAATTACAGACGTTAGTAACCAGTGAAAGCGAATCTTAAAAGTGAACACCTGTGAACCATTTATTAATGAGTTATGAACATCATTAACCTGTGAAAGTGAACTTTAAAGTAAAGTGGGCACACTAATCATTTATTAATTATTAATGCACACACAGAAATTTTTTTCTCGGTTAAATGTATTTTATTAGTGATGCACTATATCAGTAAACAAAACTACTTAAACAACATTACTGAGCATAACTGCACATGGAAAGTGGCTTATACAAGTAAACTCACATTAAACAATTCAGAAACACAATAAAGTATTCCATCAAATTATAACTAAGCACCAAAAAATATACATATTTATATTTTATCTAATTTAACAGTTTTGAGTAAATAAT
>NW_015637739.1:0-200 GCF_001515625.1 Sinocyclocheilus rhinocerous | reverse complement strand
AATGACTGAAAGCACAGTTACAGAACATTATCATATTAATAAGCAAACAGTAATTACTTTTTGATATCATGATAAAGCCCACTGTAACTTCAGTATTTGTTCATCCACACTCGCAGTAACGTTACCTGTGCTCGAGCGAACCGTCCGCGGGAGCACTGGAGCGGTTATTTATTTGTATGGTAACGAATTAATTCAACTAA
>NW_015637738.1:493-1982 GCF_001515625.1 Sinocyclocheilus rhinocerous | reverse complement strand
CAACCAATAACAACCCAGGTACCTCCCATATATGCATAATGAAGGTAGATTGAGGTCTCTGTAGAGCAAAAGTGGGCGTTTCTGACTTTGTGGGTGTTTTCAAACTGATGGGTGTTTCTAAATGATGCAATGAAAATGACCCCCCTTACCCAGGGCTCGAATTGAGGGCCGAATTTTTACAATTCGACCACTGCCCTTACCTAACCCCGACCCCTAAACCTACCCGTCACAATGACATCAGCCAATCAGGTAACATGTTCGAAAACGCCCCTGTTTTGCCCTCACCCACCGATCTGGTAACTCTTCTTCAGCAACATCTTCAACAATACACATTTACTTGCCGGCAACCCGCCAAAATAAAAGCTTTAAAAAATATGAAAATTCATATAAAAAAGAACATTTTTTAAAATATTAGCATTGTATTTTTAAGAGTACTATAAAATAATTTTATTTTGATTTAATATATAATAGTATCATCATACTTTAATGTTGTTTATTGTTTTCTTTAAAAATACAAAATAAAGTGCAATAATACTATTATCACTATTATTATTTTATTTTTATAATTATATTTAATGAGTTACACTATGTGCAGTGTGAGCACCAAACCAAATCTCCAGGGGCCTCATTTATCAACAGTGCGCACGCACAGATGTGTGTGTAATGAGTGCATAAGAACAGTTTCACGCAAAGTGTGGGATCTACCAACTTGTACTCATACGTAGGAATGTGTGTATAAAATAAGCACAACTCTGAGCATGCTTACGCGGAGAATCTAGTCGTAAAATAGTGATACTACAAAAAGAAAGTGTCCTGTGTCCTTTATTTGCAAATACTCAATTAGTAATTTCATAGTTTAAGCTAGATATTTGCACAATTCAAATACTCAATTAGTAATTTCATAGTTCAAGCTAGATATTTGCACAATTGGTGTGAAAAGCTATAAAAAACAGCTGGGAAGTCATTTGAAATGTAGCTGCTAGCTGTGTCCCAATGTGCACGGACTCCGAAGTGCACATTTGAAGTGCGATCGCGTCACAGCGTCACGGCGTAAGCTGTCCCAATTCAGGATGCACCCTCCGAAGACCGCATTCCAAGGCCGATTGCGTCACCGCGGTGCGACGAAGGCTGCCGTAATTCGAAAGCGACTTCAAATGCGCTCAAATGGCGCCCAGGAAAATGAAGTGTACATCTGATGGACGCTTTGAAACCCTACCATATCCCAGAATCACTTGCGCGCAGATGACGACGTTGTTTATATTCAAAGAACACGGAGGATGACAGTTCTGTGGGGGAATTCACATTAAAATGTAAGTATTGTGTTTTAATTTACTCAAATACCTAGCAAAAGTGTTAAAAGCCAGGTTTAAAAAAAACAAAACAAAGACCACAAACAATAAGACAACCACTAAGGCAATAGTCTTTCCCTTTGTTGTGTTTTTGTAGTGCTGTCATTCAAGATATGTCTACAAATGTTTTAACCAAACTT
>NW_015637738.1:0-203 GCF_001515625.1 Sinocyclocheilus rhinocerous | reverse complement strand
GCAAGGGTACTGGGACAGGTGAGGGAGTGAGTGGAAGCTGGTGGAGCTACTCAGAGAGGACATCAAACTCCAGAGAGAGACAGAGGAGAGAAGAGCACAGGAGAGAGAGAGACAGAGGAGAGAAGAGCACAGCACAGGAGAATTGAATTGAATTTGAGACACCTTTTATTACAATAAATCACGTTTTGTTAGTATACTTGCTA
>NW_015637737.1:0-587 GCF_001515625.1 Sinocyclocheilus rhinocerous | reverse complement strand
TTTGACAATTGCAAGAAACAATAAATCAACCAATGTGTAAAGTGTGAGCACCATTATGACACCATCATTTGTACAGATTTTTTTAAGGAAGACAGAGGAGCAATTGTCTCATATTAGTACAAACACATTTGCTCACGTTTAAACAAAGCATACAGTTTGGGTTCAGAAATGTGCTACCATGATTTGGTGGCCAAAATCAATCAGCTGAGTCCCCACATTATCATGGCCTGCTGTACAAGTTATACTCTTTTGACATGCGTAAATAAATGTGAATGAATGTGTATTGTTTTACCCAAGTTTCCATTTAAAAATAATTTTGTGTTGAAAAGGTTTTGAAGGTCTTTTGAGAAGGCCTATTTAAAGGTCCTGGTGTTGTTAAAATCCTTTTTTAAACGTATGTTCAATGAAACTTTAACAATTTAAAAAGCCAACCTGCAATTTATATAAAATGTCAGTTATATATATGATACAAATTGTCATGAATGGTCCCAAATTTAAGTTAGTTATAGACATCCTGTTTAATGTCATGTAGACCCTGTTTGAAGTCTCTTTAAAGGGGTCATATGATGCTGCTAAAAAGAACATTA
>NW_015637736.1:3590-8648 GCF_001515625.1 Sinocyclocheilus rhinocerous | reverse complement strand
TTCTTTATATTCAAAACACTTTTAGACGTTTTTTCTCAAAAAATAGAATGAATGTTATCTTTTGAACACTTGACATGATTTTATATATTTACCACTACTTCAAAGTAAAGGTCAGAACTCGCTCTCTGACTCTGATGTGTACTCTTCTTACAAATTAATAAATTACAGTTGCTCTGTAAAATATTTAAAAAATCAGTCAGCAAATATGGAAACTAGAGGCTTTAAGCTTTCAGATGATATATAGTTTGTCAGGATTGCATTAGGTTCAGACTAAGATATTACTGTTTAAAACATGTAATGGCAAGTGGGCCCACCTGTGGGCCAGTGACAGTTAACAGGTTAATTATATTGCGTCAAATTGATCTTACTGAAATAGGTATTGTACCTCTAAGGGATGATTTTTACTGACCACTACCTTGTATCGTGCATGCTGCGTATTACTGATTTTAACTATATGGCTCCACGTTATCGGGTAGAACTATTGTTCCAACCACAATAGATAGATTCACAAATAACCTGCCTGGTTTATCTCAACTGCTCTGTGTACCCGTAAATACACATGAACTAGATGAAATGACTAGCAACATGTGCAATATCTACTCCAATACATTACAAGCTGTTGCCCCCATCAAATTAAAAAACTTGTAATATCCATTGTTATGGTTTTTGAATTTCATGGGAAAACAGTATGTCCAGCTATAGACAGGCTCTTAAAGCTGCCAGGGCCGAGGATATCCGCAAACTCATAGAAAATAACCAAAACTATTTTATTTAGCACAGTGGCTAGATTAACAAATAATCAGATGTCACCTGAACTAAATATTCTCTCACAGTTTAATAGCATGAATATGAATATTTTTTCACTGATAAAATAGATAGCATCAGAAATACAATTACAAATGTAGAATCGACAGCGTCATGTAATTCAGCTTCATTCATCGTACCAAAAAAAAACTGCAGTACTTTATAAACTATAGGACAGGAAGAGCTAAATAAACATATCACTGCATCTAAACCAACAACAGATCCTGTTAGATCCTGTACCCGCTAAATTACTGAAAGAATTGTTACCTGTAGCAGAAGAACTGCTTCTCAATATTATTAACTTGTCGTTGTCTTTAGGTCACGTCCCAAAACCATTCAAGCTGGCGGTTATTAAGCCTCTTATTAAGAAACCACAACTAGATCCTAGTGAACTGGCAAATTACAGACCCATTTCAAATCTTCTGTTTATGTCTAAAATTTTAGAAAAAGTTGTGTCTGCTCTGTTGTGCTCCTTCTTGCAAAAAATCTATGAAGAATTTCAGTCAGGTTTCAGGGACCCATCATAGCACAGATACTGCACTTGTTAAATTTACAAATGACTTGCTTCTTGCATCAGACCAAGGCTGCATCTCACTGCTAGTTTTACTTGACCTTAGTGCTGCATTCGACACTATGAATCATGACATACTCATAGATGGATTACAAAACTATACGGGTATTAATTTACATTTACATTTAGTAATTTTGCAGACGCTTTTATCCAAAGGCCATGTGCCTGTATGATAGGACAGTGATGTAGTGTATATGGAGAAGAGGAGGGGTCCAAGAACTGATCCCTGAGGAACCCCAGTGACCAGTGGATGAGCTTTGGAGACCGCCCCTCCCCAGGCCACCCTGAAAGACCTACCAGTGAGATAGGATTCAAACCAGCGAAGTGGAATCCCTGTGAGGCCCTGTATTCAAGGGCAGGCTTTAAGATGGTTTAGATCCTACATGTCCGGCCGTTATCACATTGTCTATTTAAATGGGGAATCATCTTAATTAATGCCAGTAAAGTATGGTGTGCCACAAGGATCTGTCCTAGGTCCTCTGCTATTTTCAATATACATGTTGCCCCTTGGCAATATTATTAGAAAATACGGCTTTAGTTTCCATTGTTATGCTGATGATACTCCAAATATATTTTTCAACAAGACCAGATGAAACTTCTAAATTATCTAAGCTAACAGTGTTAAAAATGTAAAAGATTGGATGACCAATAATTTTCTCCTGTTAAATTCGGATAAGACAGAGATAATTCTTATTGGACCAAAAAACCAGAGTGTGTTAAAAATGTAAAAGATTGAATGACCAATAATTGTTTCCTATTAAATTCGGATAAGACAGAGGTATTACTTATTGGACCAAAAGACAGTACACAGAATCTCTTGGATTACAATTTGCAACTAGACGGATGTACGTTTACTTCCTCTACAGTCAAAAATCTGGGGGTTTTATTAGATAGCAACTTGTCTTTTGAAAATCATATTTCCCATGTTACAAAAACAGCATTCTTCCATCTTAGAAACATTGCCAAGCTATCAAACATGTTACCTGTTTCTGATGCAGAAAAGCTAGTTCATGCATTCATGACCTCTAGACTGGACTATTGTAATGCACTGCTAGGTGGTTGCCCTACATCTTCAGTAAACAAGCTACAGGTAGTCCAAAATGCAGCTGCTAGAGTACTTACCAGGTCAAGAGTATATGAACATATCACCCCAATTTTACAATATCTACACTGGCTACATATTAAGTTCCGTATCAGTTACAAAATATTACTACTTACTTTTAAGGCCCTTAATGGTTTAGCTCCTGCATACCTATCTTGGTAGTACCTAGGATAGCAAAGTCCACTAATTTAAACTCTTTCTGTTTAAATCTAGATTAACCCCTTCAGACCTGAATTTTTTTCACTGAACAAAAAAAAATTTATCCACTTGATATTTACTCTTCTCCAATATAGAAATAAGTCTAAAAAACAAGATTTGTGCCACCTGATTTCGGACAGGCTTCTGAGGCAGCGGTAACAGTTTAATGATCTACAACAAAATAGAACGAGTTTTGGTGATAACGAAATGAATATGTAATTACTATAATACTGATTTCTCGCTAGAAATAACATCAAAAGGGCAAAAAGTTAGACAGAAATATACATTTACACACAAACTGACCACCAACCGCAACTTTCAGACGCCATCTTTATTTTTTAGCTCAACCCAACCGTCACGGAATGGAACGCAAAGGATTGTGGAATATCAAAGGCAGCGAAGGATACATCTATGTTGCCTTCAAAATTCAATCAGAAGAAGGTACCTCCGGAGACAGGAAGTAAAGCAGAATTTGGATTTGGACATGCCTTGATGCCTTCCTGCCTTGGAATGCTGCCTCCGAAGGCAGCATTTTAGAGTTTTCGGACGCAGCCAGCCACTGATTAGCTTGCTCAGGTGTGTTTGATTATGGTTGGAACTAAACTCTGCAGACAGTGGCCCTTTAGGAACGAAACTACCAAGCCCTGGCTTAGACCCTGACCCTGATTTTATAAATAAGAATGTTGGCATGGATTTTAGTGTAGGCACACTCTAAAATCAAATCTGTGTGTACGCATGTTTTATAAATGAGCCCCTGGTGTAGTGTAACCATGGAGCTATGTTACTAATTTACTTAGTAAATGAACATTGCTAACATTGCTGAAGGGCAGTCATGGCCTAATGGATAGAGAGTCGGACTTGTAAGGTCGCAGAGCACGAATTCTGAGTATGGGGTTAATGCAAACTAATGCCGAGTTCACACTGTAGGCCCGATCTTCACTCGCCCACTTGTGACAATCATGCAGTGTGAATGATCAAATACGTGATCGGCGAGAATCGCCGATGTGTTGCCGCCGCCAATTCAAAATCCTGCTGCGTGAAAGGAGTTCTGATGGAAAAATACATTGTTGATGACCTACAGCCAATGAGAGAGCAAAATACAGGGCAGCGGGAAGTTCGAGGAGTTATATGAAACGTAGTTTGCGGACCAGACAAGAGTTGTTGGCGATTCCTTCTGTTGTAAAGTCATGCAGTGTAACCTCTTGTTGCCGATCCATCATGCAATGTGAACACAGCAACAACCGAATGCTACCCCAGATGAAAACAATAGTGATCCAACAACTTTGAAAATTGTGCAGTGTGAACTCGGCATAAACTGAAAGTTACTTAAAATTTACTTAGTAAATGAACATTGCTAACATTGCTGAAGGGCAGTCATGGCCTAATGGATAGAGAGTCGGACTTGTAAGGTCGCGGGTTCGAGTCTCAGGTCCAGCAGGAATTGTTGGTGGGGGGAGTGAATAACCAGCGCTCTCTTCCATGATCAATACCATGACTGAGGTGAGACCCTTGAGCAAGGCACTGATCTCCCAATAGCTCCCCGGGCGTCGCAGCAAAAATGGCTGCCCACTGCTGTGTGTGTGTGTGTGTGTGTTCATTACTGTGTGTGTGCACTTGGATGGGTAAAATGCAGAGCACGAATTCTGAGTATGGGGTTAATGCAAACTAATGCCGAGTTCACACTGTAGGCCCGATCTTCACTCGCCCACTTGTGACAATCATGCAGTGTGAATGATCAAATACGTGATCGGCGAGAATCGCCGATGTGTTGCCGCCGCCAATTCAAAATCCTGCTGCGTGAAAGGAGTTCTGATGGAAAAATACATTGTTGATGACCTACAGCCAATGAGAGAGCAAAATACAGGGCAGCGGGAAGTTCGAGGAGTTATATGAAACGTAGTTTGCGGACCAGACAAGAGTTGTTGGCGATTCCTTCTGTTGTAAAGTCATGCAGTGTAACCTCTTGTTGCCGATCCATCATGCAATGTGAACACAGCAACAACCGAATGCTACCCCAGATGAAAACAATAGTGATCCAACAACTTTGAAAATTGTGCAGTGTGAACTCGGCATAAACTGAAAGTTACTTAATCCAGCCTCGTGGCCCCTGAAGTTATTGTTCCCTATTATTATTTGTTTTGTGTGTGTGTAGGTGTGTGTGTGTTTCATTAAAAGCTGCTTCTTTGCAAAACAATTTGGTTGTTGTGAGTTGTTTGAGGCAGGGAGATATGAACAGCCTGTTCCTTTACGTATTTTTTTTAATTATTTTTTTATATATGTGACCCTGAACAACAAAACCAGCCAATTTTTCGAAATTTAGATTTATACATCATCTGAAAGCTGAATAAATAAGCTTTCCATTGATGTATGGTTTGTTAGGATA
>NW_015637736.1:0-3466 GCF_001515625.1 Sinocyclocheilus rhinocerous | reverse complement strand
TCGCCTTTAAAGTTGTCCAAATTAAGTTCTTAGCAATGCATATTAGTAATCAAAAATTACGTTTTAATATATTTAAAGTAGGAAATGTACAAAATATCTTAATGGAACATGATCTTAATATCTTTTAAGTAAATCAATGATTTAACATTCAAAGCAAACACTTAAATTGCACAGGCTGCCACACAAGTCTGCTCTCTTACCATCACTGCTGATTGTGCCGGTGATTGCCCTTTCTGTTGTGATCCAGGCAATCCTGCACCTGCTGATGCTTCTCCCGATGCTGCTCCTTCTGCCTGTGATACTTGGTTAATTGCATCTGTGGCTAATCCGGATCCTCCAATTCTTGTTGCTGCAGGTAATGCTGGTTTTACTCTTTTTACTAGGTCTACGACCCATTGAAGGTTAGCTATTACCCACTGTATTGTATCAATTGCTAACTGTAATTGTGTTCTTGCTACTGCTACTATTGCAGCTCCTGCCATTGCTCCAGTAATTGCTGATCCTGTTAGTGAGTGCACTCCTAATAGTAATTGCAATATTGCCGCTGCTGTTCCTGCTAGGCCTCCTGCTACTGCTGTTACTGTTACGGTTACTGCTCCTGTTCTTGCTTCTGCTTCCCATAGTGATTGTAAAATGCCAGCTCCCGCTGCTGCTCCTGCTGCTGCTCCTATTACTGCTTCAGCTAGTGTTGATGTTACTGCATTACCTGCTACTACTGCAACTGTTGCAACCGTCAGTGCTATTGTTATTGTTAATGGTGATTGTAGAGTTTCCCTTTGTTCTGCTATATCTTCTCCTGGCTCTGCAATAAAGAATTGTCTTCATTAAATGTCATCACAGAAATAAAAACATTGTAAAATATGCTACTAATATGTATTGGTTATTTTCCAATTATGATTTACATTTCTTACCCATGTTGCTTGGCTTAAAATTGTGAGGATATGACGACTCATTTCCTCCTCTTTTTTTTTCACAAGCCATTTGCTCTCCTTTAAAGAGACAAATGTTACTATATATTCCATATGACATACAATGCTATATGTTATAAAATATATGCTAGAAATTCCAAACTGCTGAAATCAACACATTCATTCGTATGGTAAACTTAATCTTATTGAATGTATATCATCTCTTATGTCAAATTAATACATTTATATTTATACACTTTCAAAAAAAAAAATCAAAACAATAAATTCAAATAGAATAATAAGACACAGAGGTGGCACAGAAGAGGACAAAAGTGGCATTTAGGTGTATTTACAGACATCTTTACAGAGGCTCAGATGTGGCAATAATGCATTTAAATTCATAATAACAATATTATGAGATTAATGTTTTAATATAAAGTTTTGAATATAAAAAGTGCCAGTAGGTGGCGGCAAGTCACTGACATTCATTCGACGTTCATTCAATTCATGCATTAATGAAATAGCACAAACAGTAGTGCTCCTAAAATATCACTTAATACTAAATTCTTGTTCACTGAACTGTTGTATATATATCAATATCACATTTGCAAACTCCCTTTATAATCATTAAAAAGCTGTCACTCATCTTAGTTCATTGCGATCTCACAAAGTTATGTGTCTGTGATTGGCTACCTTGCTCATTGCTTCAAAAACACATTGTAAATAGAAACCTTTGACACTCTCCAGAGTGCAAATACAAATACACACTGGTGCGTTTGCAAAATCTGTTTTGCCAACCTGGCCTGATTGGGTCAGTTGCACTGGCACTCCTAGATATGTTTTCAAAGTTGCACTCAGTAATTTTCAATCCCAAAAGCAACTGAAATCTAGGCAGGCTCTAGGCATGGGCCAGGGTTGGCTAAGCCAACTAAGAGTCTTGTCTTGAATCAGAATGTAGGTAAAGTTTGCATTAATATTTTTGTGAAATGATTAAAAGAAATCTGGGATGGACTGTGTTTAGAGAAGTTTGAAGAAGAGCTGAATAGACAGCCCCAACCAATCATAAAATTACACCAGAAAACTGCAATCTTTTTCTTTTATTAGCTGAAAGCAAATGTGTTCTAGACTCATGAGAAGGCTTCGGTCTGTTGCAGAAAAGCAGAGGCTGGCAATCACACAAGCACAAACGGGCAGAAATATTTACATGCTATTAGTATGTGAATTACATGGAGTTTAATATGTATGAATAAGTAGGCTCATGTCGCATTTCCTTTCAAAATTGTCATAGGATTTAAGTGAAAACTGTTTAATTTTATTTAAGGCATTTTAAAATTTATATTTCTAGGCTGGTCTGCCTTAGTGCTCTAACAGAGTGCCTCAATGACAAAATTATTGAGATGACCAATCAAATAAAAGAATGTGGGCTTTACTGTTCACAGAAACTGAGCGTGAATTCCAGCAGGGCGCTTCAGTGAAATAGTGTGAGGTAAGATGTAAGTGCTTAAACGTGTAATATATAACAGTTGTTTTATGATAACATAAACGACTGACAATATTAGGTGATGCAAGTTATTTAACTTTTTGTAAAATTTCACTGTTTTAAATTGAAAGTAGGACTGTCATTTAGCCTACATGATTCATGTAGGGTAATTCATAATTAAATGAAATGAGACAATAGCCCCTTTCACCAGGCCCGTGATACACATAGATTGTTTAAACAAACATTTTGTGGCCACTGGTGCACTTCATGAGTCAAATAATTTGACCCGTGATAATTTCTCAACTGTTTACTCCAGTGTAAATAATTTTAAGGTTGACCAATTATTTGATTTTAGCCCAGTAACTGTTTCAGAGGTTAAACACCAGGCAAATTGCCCCACCTGACATCAATAGTAGTGGTGTTGATTACTTCAGAATAAAACAAGCTGTTTCTTGAAGATTCCACTTTTAGTAATTCATGGTAAAAAGAATTCACCATGGTTGGGAAAGTGCTTTCAAAAGACCTCCGGGATGAAGTTGTAGACAGGCACAAGTTAGGAGAAGGCTACAAAAACATTTCAAAGGCTTTAGCCATTCCTCGGAGTACTGTTCAGAGCATCATTAAGAAGTGGAAAGCGTATGGCACCACCAGCACATTGCCTAGATCAGGCCGCCCATCCTAAGTGGATGACAGAGCCAGGAGGACACTGATAAGAGAACATACAAGGAGGCCAAAGGCAACTTTGAAGGACTTACAAGGCTTTATGGCTGGGTCTGTAGGTCATACCTACTGTGAAGCATGGTGGTGGCAGCATTATGTTGTGGGAGTGTTTCTCTTCAGCTGGAACTAGGCGATTGGTCAGGATTGAAGGGAAAATGGATGCTGCTAAGTACATCCAAATTCTTGAGGAAAACCTGCATCCCTCTGCTAGACAGCTGAAGATGTGCAGGTCAGTCACCTTCCAACTAGGGTTGGGTATCGTTTGAATTTTATCGATTTTATCGATTCCGAGTCTGCTTATCGATTGCGATTATTTTCGATTCCCAGTTTCAATTCCAATGTGATTAAATAATGATAT
>NW_015637735.1:718-911 GCF_001515625.1 Sinocyclocheilus rhinocerous | reverse complement strand
AGAAAGGAAAAATTGAAATCACATCATATGACCCCTTTAACACTGACAGCGAACAAGAGGGAGAGTGTGAGCGGTGTGCGCTCAGGTGCTGCCGTTCTCAGCGTCGTAAAAATAAAAGTCCCGCCTCCAACACATCGGCCAAGCAGAAAAACGTATCGGCCGATGCCGATATTTGAAAAATGCCAAATATCGG
>NW_015637735.1:0-655 GCF_001515625.1 Sinocyclocheilus rhinocerous | reverse complement strand
AAAAGTCTTATAACGATTGCTTTTATATTATTAGTAATAGAAAGGCAAACATTATAATACTTTCTTGTTTGCCGTCAGCTTTCAGCAAATACGCATTTATATCATTTAAACAAATCTTTGAATGACTAAGGAACATTTAATTTCACAAACCTTGCAAACTTAGTCGAATACAGCTGTGAGATCTTGTAAAGTGTGCATTTTTATCCAGCATGATTGCGTGTTCTCTGTGTGACGGTCGGTCCGTGTGAATTTAATGCTGTAAACTTTAAACTCGTGATTTCAAATTATGCTGCACTTTATGCATTTGCCCACTGTCGTATTCATGTCATTTTATCTGTGTGCTGTATGTAAAATGAGTGTTACCCTGGCTTTATTTGAAAAATATGATTCCCAATGCACACAAACTTCCCAGAATACTGAGTACCCTGTTGGTTACAGTGTTTACTTCCTTTTTAATTATATTTTTATTAAATATTTATTTATTTGTGAAAAATACTTTGTCATCTAAAGTATAAGTATGTTTATTTTACACATTTATTTTTTAATCCATTGTCAAATTATTTAAAATTTCTTAAATATTAATTAAACATTTTTAAAAATTATATCGGCTTTATATCGGCTATTGGCCACCCTGCTTTCCAAGATATCGGCATCG
>NW_015637734.1:870-1002 GCF_001515625.1 Sinocyclocheilus rhinocerous | reverse complement strand
TAGAACTGCAGCACAAGCCCGTCAATTTTCTATCTGTTCCAATCCAAAAACATTTAGATCACCTCTCAAAAGAATAAAAACAAAGATATGTGAACAAAATGCAAGTTTTGGCCATTTGCAATCCATATAAAG
>NW_015637734.1:401-711 GCF_001515625.1 Sinocyclocheilus rhinocerous | reverse complement strand
GTACACCTTATTGATGATGCGTGCTTTATTAAATTAATAATAATAAATTTATTATTAAACTTTGCGCATTGCGTTCATATTCTGGGTTCATTTGCTTCATCAATAAGGTGTATACTGAATTTGGCCTTTTAAAGATATTACTGCATTACTACTTAATGCAAACCTCATAAAAATAACTGGCGGTCAGTGGATGAAAGCCTTGTTTTGCCCTCCATGTGGGCGTTCCTGTAAGTGTGTGATGTCACATAAAAACTATGGGCTCTATCATACACCCGGCGCAATGCAGCGCCAGGCGCGACGCAAGTATTTT
>NW_015637734.1:0-147 GCF_001515625.1 Sinocyclocheilus rhinocerous | reverse complement strand
TTTTTTCTTTGTTATTTAAAGAGCGCGTTAGTAATATGCGCCTATAGGCGGGTGCACAATGCGCGTACACTTTGCTGATTACACACAGGGATGAGCAGCAGCACACAAACATTTTTAAAAATGAAAAATTAAAGGATTCAAATGTAA
>NW_015637733.1:101891-106173 GCF_001515625.1 Sinocyclocheilus rhinocerous | reverse complement strand
TTTACAATTGCACAACTTACAGTATTTGAGTGTACTGTAACATGCAATTCATTTAGAGTTTTATTTGACATTTTTGGCCTTTGCAGTTGGACTGCAGTATTGTTGCAGTATCCAAGTGCTGAATATATGCAAACCACAAGCGGCAAAAGTTAAACACAACTAAAGCACAGTTGTCATCGTTTGCACACAATGATTCAAAATTGTTCACACTTGTTTCTAATGATGTGATCAAAGCAACTGTACAAAATATGAGCCAGTTCAGAGTGCACAAGTGGCACAGGTGAATGAATGATGATATGAACAATAGATGGAAACAATCTGAGAAGAAGAGGAGGATGAGGAGGAAGAGGACGAGGACGAGAAGAGAAAGAGTAAGGTTTAGAGAGTGTTATCAAGGCTGGATCTGTCAGAACAGAGTTTTTTTTCTCTCTCTCTGTCTAGCAAAAAAAAGACAATATATATATATATATATATATTAAAATGACATAATAAAATTATTCCACTTCCAGAATAAACAAAATTAGGCTTATAATTAGCTTAGTATCGTAATATGTCCTCATTTAGCTATGTAAATATTTTTGTATGGTTATACCGCTCACTAGAACGGCATCGGGAACACTCACTTTCTCTCGTTTCACTATGTCCATAGTTTGCATCAACTGCACTGTATACACTGCTTTTAACACACTGAGAAGTCACTATTGTTGTATGACACTCCAAATTCTCCTGGCTGGCTCGCCAATTATGTAACACTTCGCTCAATTTGATACAGACAAAAGAAAAGTCTGAGTATGGACCAGTCGAATCAGAAGACTAAATTCGCCTACAGAGAATAAGGATATCACAACAATAATGAACCACTCACACAATGTATTAAGTTTAACTGAATGTATTATCTTTCCTTGTAGATATTAGATCTCAAATGTATACCATAGCATGAAAAATTTAAATAGGGCCTACAATATGTAGTTCTCAAACAAAATAAACAAAATGAAATTGTTTAAACACCAAGTTAATCCATTCTGGTATTCTTAACACTTTTAGACTCAAATGTACTCAAAGGACTCAAAAGGTAATTATAATCACCCTTCTTAAAAATGTTTATGTAAATTAAGTGAATTAACCTTTGATTTTGTTCCCTTCTAGATTTCACTTTTATTTATTTCAGTTAAAAAAAAACGAACTAACACTGAATTCACCTTATGAATGAAAAAGCAATTAAATTAAATACGTTTAAATTCCTGATTTGATACCCTTTTTTAAATTTGTTAAATGGATTTCTCCTCATTTCAAATTTGCAAAACAAAAGAAAAAAAATACATTTGATCAATGAACAATTAGAAGAAGAAAAAAAAAAGAATAATAAATCCAAATAGATTTACATATAAATCCCTTCACAGAAATTTAAACCTCAGTTTTCAAAATGAGTTGATTCAAAATGAGTAATTCAGTCTCAAATTATATTCACAACTTTGTGAGCATGGCTGAAATCAATGAACAATTGAATTGTTCGTTACTCAGTCTCTCCTATATGATCGAATCCTTCCCAAGAACAGTGAACCCGGTTTATATGCTGTTAGTTTAATTTCCTACTGTCCAAATCGGCAACGACAATGTCAGTTTCACGCAATCACGACTCTCTGTTTGGTCCGTGATGTGTGGCTCGCCAGTCCCGACTCCCTCCGCGAACACGGGAGTTACGGAGCGTTTCCACTGGCATGTAGCGAGCACAGCGGAGCGAGCGTTTTCAATTAATTCCTATGGAAGTTGAGCTTAAACGCTCACGCGGTGTATTATGGGATTGAAAGCGTTGACAGCGGCTGGGGCGTGTCAAATTTAGGGCAGAGCAGGCCACTGAACAACACCCTGTTTACATTTCATCTTCTTCCTTTCACAGCGATTGGTTGTCGCCCAGCATTTTTCTCTCAACATTTGCATAAAGTCGAGGAATACCCAATCTTTTTGATGCTCTCAGCTGCTGTCAACGCTTTCTACGCACCGCTTTCAATCCCATAATACATCGCGCGTCCCAATAATCTACGACGTGTCCCTGTTTGCGTACAGGGACATAAAAAAAAAAAATGATGTGTGGACCAAGGTTTCTGAGATTGTTGGTGTTCCTGGTGAGTTGCTGATGTGCATTAACGTTATATATGTTCTGAAAATAAGCGGGAATTTCATGCTAACTTTAGTGCCAGAGCATGCAAAACAGTGTTACTGCTGCAGAACATGTCTGACATATACACATATTGGATTAAACGAAAAATAGGTGTTGTAGAGAGCTGCGGCAATTTTTTTTTTTTTACAAATGATGGAGAACAGAGGTGTATGTCACATATATTAAAATGAAAGCAGTCGCTTCTGCCTATTTTTTTTCTACAAGGAAAAACAAAAGTGTTCTATCTCCCCTGTAGTATTGTCAACAAATTGCTTAGCTGGAAAAAATAATGATAAATGTCATTAGGCTTAAATATATACAGTCAGTGGCACATGCAAACAAGCTATTCTTGTGGGAATTGTGGGTAATAAGGTGTTTATATTGAATATGTGTTCTCTATATCAATAAAGTTCTTTTCATCGATCAATTTCTTACTTTCATATTTAAAATATTTCATTTCAAAATAATTCATAACGAAATTCAAACAATAAATAATTTTTTGGCGCTCTTTAATTGTGCGTTCACACCGCTGCCGTCGAGAGCGTCAAAATTCTCTCTGGCCGCCCTGCCAACGACGCTGTAGAAAGATTTGTGGACGCTCTGACGTAGATCAGACGTAGACCGCAAAGGAAACAAGCTTGTTGATCTTGTGCACACTGACCACTTATACCCTCCTTGTGGTCAGTCTGCACAAGATCAACAAGCGTGTTTGCTTTGCGGCTCCTTTAAATACAAGACAAGCATTCGATCTACGTCAGAGCGTCCATGAATCTTTCTACAGCGTTGTTGGCAGGGCGGCCAGAGCGAATTTTGAATACAAGGTCACACAATCACCATTAGTATTCTTTCCATATCATACAAATCATGTCTGTTAATACCATTTAACACAGCATCAAAATGAAAATCACATTTTACATACGAACATGCAAACACATTCGCTACGTTATCTTACATCACACATTGGCAATTAAATTAACTTAAAATACAGCTTTCTCATTTATATTTCACTTGTATGAGCATGTCATGAACTTTTCACCCAAACTGATACATGAAATAAAAGTTTTAACTCACCAAAACCATATGAACTTGAACAATTTTATCCATTTTATGTCTGAAGAACGTTGTTACATCTTAATATTTTGCTTATCCGTCTTGTAGAAATTACATTCTGTTTATATGGCTCTTTTTCTTTAGAAAATATCTTGTAGGCTATATGAGCTATGCGATAATGAGGACTTATCAACAGCGTCACAAATTATAAATCAATTTAACAAGTCTTTTTCACATCAACCTTGATTTCTTTGCTCGCTACATCATCTCTAAACACATATAACTTTAATTTTAATCAAATATCACTACTTGACTAATTAAATTCTCAAATTTCTCGGGAGAGACCTAAATTGCTTCTGCTCTCTTCCGCTCCGCCGATCAGAAAGAACAGCTGTGTCCCAAAGTTGAGTGTGCACACTTCGAAGGCCATGGGCTTCGAAGTGCACGAAGGACACTCCGTATTGTAGACATTATGAAAGATTCATTATGCATATATTTATTGTGTTATAACAGAGATTTGTGAGATTGCGATGAACTGAGATGTCTTTCAGAGATTATAAATGCAGAGCTCTTTGCTGGCATTCTGCCATGCCAAACCATGCACGCAGAAGCCGCTTGCTTTAGTTAAAAATAAGTGTTCTGTGAATGTTTATGCTTTAATAACAAATATTTATCGGGAGAGTGTATGCTGGGATTCCATAAATTTCCACCGCATTGTCCTCCGAGTCGCTGAGGAGGTGCTGGCCATTCGCCACCAAGAGATTCACCTCCCGAAGACCCCAGAACACACGGAGGCAGGGCTGGGCTCAAAACTGATGTTGTTTTTCTGATGGTAAACCTAAGCTATGTTGTAAATAGTTGTAAAAAGTACTTTCAGTAATGTATAGAACAATTTGTTTTTTAGTGTAAAAAAATTATTTACAGGACAAAAAAAATAAACATATAGAAGAATGTTTTGTGAAAAAATTATTAGCTGCATTAAAAAAAATAAGTGAATATGCAAAACAAAAATACAAAATTTACAGAAAGTACTCAGGCTCATTTACAAATAAATTACACTACAAAAATGAATAA
>NW_015637733.1:100940-101659 GCF_001515625.1 Sinocyclocheilus rhinocerous | reverse complement strand
CACCAAGAGATTCACCTCCCGAAGACCCCAGAACACACGGAGGCAGGGCTGGGCTCAAAACTGATGTTGTTTTTCTGATGGTAAACCTAAGCTATGTTGTAAATAGTTGTAAAAAGTACTTTCAGTAATGTATAGAACAATTTGTTTTTTAGTGTAAAAAAATTATTTACAGGACAAAAAAAATAAACATATAGAAGAATGTTTTGTGAAAAAATTATTAGCTGCATTAAAAAAAATAAGTGAATATGCAAAACAAAAATACAAAATTTACAGAAAGTACTCAGGCTCATTTAGAAATAAATTACACTACAAAAATGAATAATGTATACAACTTATTAATTTAATTTTTAACTTACATCACAAAAATAAACTACACTCTTAACACTTCATTTTCCTGGGAAACGGAGGGTGCATTTTGAGGGGTGAGAACCAGAATGGAGTAAGTGACATTTTGGGCGAAATGGAGATATATATATATATATATATATATATCAGATGAAATAACTTGACGAGCTCTACTCCATTCTGGTTCTCACCCCTCAAAATGCACCCTCCGTTTCCCAGGAAAATGAAGTGTTAAGAGTGTAGTTTATTTTTGTGATGTAAGTTAAAAATTAAATTAATAAGTTGTATACATTATTCATTTTTGTAGTGTAATTTATTTCTAAATGAGCCTGAGTACTTTCTGTAAATTTTGTATTTTTGTTTTGCATATTCAC
>NW_015637733.1:89372-97772 GCF_001515625.1 Sinocyclocheilus rhinocerous | reverse complement strand
GTGAATATGCAAAACAAAAATACAAAATTTACAGAAAGTACTCAGGCTCATTTAGAAATAAATTACACTACAAAAATGAATAATGTATACAACTTATTAATTTAATTTTTAACTTACATCACAAAAATAAACTACACTCTTAACACTTCATTTTCCTGGGAAACGGAGGGTGCATTTTGAGGGGTGAGAACCAGAATGGAGTAAGTGACATTTTGGGCGAAATGGAGATATATATATATATATATATATATATATCAGATGAAATAACTTGACGAGCTCTTTCTACTGCCAAAAGGACACAAGTGAATTCTAAATAATTTTGGAGTTATTCATTAGAAACCAAAAGACTTAACACTAAACTAGTTAAACTAGTCTGTGCTAAAAGGGCGTAACTGCACTTACGCCCCTTTGGCACTGAGAAATGTAAAGCTTGTAAAGTGAAATAAATGTATTTCAAATACATTTTTGTATATTTATTTTTCACTAGGGAAGGCATCTGTAAAGGCTTTTCAATCAACCATTTGACCAAATTGTTAAGTGCCTGAGATTACTAATCCAGTAAAATTAATCACATTCAATTAACTAATTTGATGTAAGGGCTTTTTTATGCAATATTTTATTTTATCACAATGGATTGTTATTTCTTTTAAACTCATTAATGTAATGTTTTGTTCATATTGTCAACAGATGCACCCATGTTTTTTTATACACAAAACTGAATAAAACATTGGTGCCAAAAAGGCGTAAGTGACTTTTTTTATTTTTTTATTATAATTTATTTTTTCTGAATAAATGTTAAAATAGTGTTCAATAAGTATACTGTTATCCATATGTGTACACATTTCTATTATAAAAGATTGAAATCAGTACACAAAATCAGATCAAACTATGGTCAATTTTTGTTTTGGCCCTCCTGTAAAGTTGGTGAAATGTCAATTACGCCCTTCTGGTTCTCACCCCTCGATTTGACGTCGCTTTCGAATTACCTCAGCCTTCGTCGCGCCGCGGTGACACAATCGACCTTGGAATGCAGTCTTCGGAGGGTGCATCCTGAATTGGGACAGATTACGTTGTGACGCTGTGACGCAATCGCACTTCAAATGCGCACTCCGGAGTCCACGCACTTCAGTTTGGGACACAGGCATTGTGTCAACGTGAGCTCCTCACCTCGTGCAAGAGACTGAAACTGAAAATGCGCTATGCAACATACTAAATCCTCATTGGTCAGTCTTCACAATACAAAATAATTCATAATAAAAAGCCTATATAGACATAATAAAAAACTAATAAAATGTCAACATTACTACAACTGTGACTAAAACTAAAATAGATAACTAATACAAATCAAACTACATTAGTTTATCAATAATCCTAAAAAAAATAACACTGAGCCAAACACACATGCTAAAATAACAAAAACTTACTGACACATAGTAAGAAATGGTTATAAAAAACTGAAACAGAAGTGAAACAAGTAATAGGAAAGAGGAGAAATAAAAAGCGATACTTTTTATTTAAATAAAAATAAAAAGTTTTTATCACTTTTTTTTTCACTTAGGGGTGTACTCACTTTTGTGGCCAACGGTTTAGACATTAATGGCTGTGTGTTGAGTTATTTTCAGGGGACAGCAAATTTACACTGTTATACAAGCTGTACACTCACTACTTTACATTGTAGCAAAGTGTCATTTCTTCAGTGTTGTCACATGAAAAGATATAATAAAATATTTACAAAAATGTGAGGGGTGTACTCACTTCTGTGAGATACGTATATATATATATATATCTTCTTATTTATCTCATTTAATCAAGTTTTAATGCTATTGGTAACCTGGGGTACATATGTGTTGGGTTGTTGAGGGTATCGGGTGTCTTCTGTACCTCCTCTGGCTCTGGTTTAATCATTTCATCTGCTCGATTTACCCATTCTTCACAGTCACCACAGGGGTCAAAGGTGGAGATGGAATGAACCTGATCCATAGACAAAGTCAAGGGGAAAGAAGAAACAAGTAAAACCATATTGTTCCTTTTCATAAAAATATATTTTCTTTATCTTTTTAGTGTTTTACATAAAGCTATATGAACTTCTCATGCACACCACTCAGATATCAGGAAACCTTGTGAATTCATTATTCTACAAAAGGTACACTAATCTGGCATGCAGAGTCTTTGAATTACATCCAGTGTGTCATGAAGGTCCTTGCCTTAACAACATCTCCTTATCAGCAAAAATAAAAATCCATCTCCATATGCCCTGCCAATCCTATTCAAGCATTTATACAACACGTGGTTAAAATATTTTAAGGAACTTTCAACAGATTTTACGGTCTAGCCATGCTTTTCCCCTCTCCGTTGTTTGAACAGCCGTTTCCATGGACTGTTTGTTGACAGCCAACAGCAGCTGATATGACAACACCACGGTGTCCAAATACAGGCACTAATTCAAATGTGTTTATCAAGTAATTGCCAGTGATGTTGGAGGCGGACTCTGGGCCCCGTTCCAAATGCTCCTGGGGCCCGTTGAGCTCTCTGCAGAGCGAGCTGCGATGAGAAGGAGCAGATGGAAGCATGAATACTGCAGAGCGTGCCCACCCTCCACTACCTCTCCCACATCATGGCCTCTGCTCTCATTACCCATGTGCTTAAAACCCCATCACACACTTCTGTGAAATTATTTTCTATCAGGTTATAATCACAGGCACATATTGCAGCTGCTTTATTACTTTTTTGACTTCACATAAACACATTACAGGTGGCTCGACTCACATTGGCGTCTCACACAAATGTCACATGATTTCAAATTATTGGGGGGTTGATTTAGGGCATTTACACTTGTAGTTCGGTTCTCTTGGTTCGGATACATTGAGTCCGGGTTCACTTAAAGATTCAAAACAAAAGGTATAAGGATAATATCACAACCTGATTGGACAGCTCTTATGACATATATTTAAAATTTCCTTCAAATTTACAGAACATCCAAAAACCTATGTATGCACACATGGTGGTATTTTTACCAGCTTATAACTCAGAAAGAGCTAAAAGGGATAGTTCACACAAAAATGAACTCTTGTATTCACCCTTCACTTATTCCAAACCTGTATAAATTTTGATATATTGACGAATGTTGGTAACCAGGTGACAGTTGTAATGTGTGCTGGCTGTGTAATAAAGCGCACTGCGAATGAGTATAATCCAAAAAGGAATTTTAATAATAAATCCACAGGAAAAATCAATCCAAACACAAATAATAGCAGACAATGAACTGAGGAACAGACAGGGCTTAAATAGGGCAATTAAGCAGAAACAGAACAGGTGTGTGGAACTAATTAACAAATCAAAGACCATAGAAACAAACAAGGGAAAACAGGCAAACTGGAACGCAGAGAAACCAAACCAAAACACAACAGAAATGTGACATGTCAGACCCTCATGGACAGCGCATCCTCTCGCTGACAAAAGCAGTCCAACAAAGGAGGTAGGGTGGGGGTTCAGGAGGTGGGCGTGGGGCAGGTGAGGATGGGAAGGCAATAGGAAAGGGGCATAGTTCATAGATGAAGGGAGGAGCCAGGGAGGAGCCTGGAGCAGGAGGAGCCAGGTGGGGAACCAGAGGCCAGCCAGGATAACGGCCCATGGCGGAGTTGACAGTGGAAGGAGCCATGGTGGAGATGGGGCCGACTGACGGAGACTGAGACAGTGGAAGAGGAGCCCAGGATGGAGAAGGAGCCGCAGAGCCAGGGTGACACCAAGGATCCGGAGGGCCAAGGCGGAGCTGGCGGCTCAGCCGACCGAGGCGGGGATCCGGAAGACCGTGGTGGAGCCGGAGCGACAGAGAACCTCCTTGATGCTGTTGATGAGGAGCTGGCTGACGAAGGAGAGCTGGGCAGGACCAGCAGAGACGAAGGAGACAAAGGAGAGCTGGGCAGGACCAGCAGGGACTCAGGAGAGCTGGGCGGAACCAGCAGGGGCTCAGGAGACAAAGGGGAGGTGGGCAGGACCAGTGGAAACGGGAGAAGCCAGAAATCCTCATTTAAACAGTCAAATAATCCAGAGTTTATCACTAGCTCACCCTCAGCAGTGGGAGTGTGGGCAGGGTGGCATTCCATTCCCTCGATCTCCCACGGCGATACACGGTGTTGCCGGCTCACACACCTGATGAGTTGCATCATCGAGCTCGGGCTCCGGGGCGATCATCCGCTCTGTGAGCCCAGGATGGAGAAGGAGCCGCAGAGCCAGGGTGACACCAAGGATCCGGAGGGCCAAGGCGGAGCTGGCGGCTCAGGTGACCGAGGCGGAGGCAGGGAGCTGGAGCGACAGAGGACCAAGGTGGAGCTGGAAGGAAGCAGGAGCCAGACGGACCCAGAGGGATGGAGGGACGAGGCGAAGCCGGAGGAGTGGAATCCCGAGGCGAATGATGGTCGACAACCGACCAAGGCGGCCCCGGAGGGACGAGGGAGCCCAGTGGAGCCAGTGGGATGATGGGCCATGGTGGAGACGAGGGAGCAATGAGCCAAGGTGGAGCCGATGGGTTGGAGGACCGAGGTGGAGTCCGGGTCTCGGAGGCTGGAGGCGAAGACAGCGGATACTCCAACCCCGAGGTAGCTGGAAGCTGAAGATCCCGAATCCATTCCCTCGATCTCCCACGGCGATACACGGTGTTGCCGGCTCACACACCTGATGAGTTGCATCATCGAGCTCGGGCTCCGGGGCGATCATCCGCTCTGTCGCTTTACACGGCGCTGGCGCTTTAATCACGGCGGGTTCTGGCTCTGTGGCTACGGTGGGCTCTGGCAATATCTCCATGCAGCTGAGTGGTGAGGGCTGGCTGAGCTCTGGATCTGGAGTGGGGCTGGAGATGTCCTCAGAGGTGCATATGGAGAAATACAGTCCATTCTTCTCCAGCACCCACTCCACAAAAGCGGCGAAATCCTCCTTTGTACCATTCACTGGCATGCGTGCCTTTCACCGCTCGCTAAGGCTGGTGTAATAGAATACGCAGAGCGAGCGGTCAGGGAAGTGCGTAAGGCACACCAGATCTAAATAGTGGTATATCTTTGGTGTGGTCCTCCAGTGAACGATTCATCTGCTCCAAGCATAGGAGCTGGACGGCTGGTATATCAATTTACAAGGAGAGGAGCGAAACAAAACAAAAAACAAAAGAAAGAAAAACGCCGCTATTTTATTCACTTGAGGGTCTGTTATTCTGTATGCTGGCTGTATAATAAAGCGCACGGCGAAGGAGTATAATCCAAAGGGGAATTTTAATAATAAATCCATGAGAAAAATCAATCCAAACACAAATAATAGCAGACAATGAACAGAGGAATAGACAGGCCTTAAATACAAGGACAGGGCAATTAAGGAGAAAAAGAACAAGAACAGGTGTGTGGAACTAATTAACAAATCAAAGACCATAGAAACAAACAAGGGAACACAGGCAAACTGGGGCCCGTTTCAATAATGAGGTTCAAACAACTCTGAGTTGAAACTTGAACTCAGAGTTGACTTACCCTGAGATGGGAAACTCTGAGTTTTCGGGTTCATAACAGCTGAATTGGCGACACGATGGCGTCGCAAATGGCAGCCAGGACGCTGAGCTCTGCGATTCTTCTATTGTTTTTGTTTGTTTGTTCTGTGTTTTGTCATTCTTCTTCTATAAGTTTTACCAGAGACGAACTCCTTAACATTAAGCAGCACATCCCAGACAATATTTTTCCGGTCTTTGATTATTCTGACGTTTTGTTGGACATTCTAGTCGGAGGTACAGCTGTGTTGTTCAAACGCGCGTGCAGATGCAGAAGAACCAGAGACAGCAATATATTGGATCACTGTTACACAGCAATAAAGGATGCATATCACTCTGTCCCATGAGCAGCTTTGGGGCTCTCTGATCACTGTTTGGTTCATCTTATACCGACCTACAGGCAGAAACTGAAATCAGCTAAACCTGTTTTAAGGACTGTTAAAAGATGTACTAATGAAGCAGAGCGTGATTTAAAAGCCTGTTTCAACCTCACTGATTGGAGTGTTTTTAAAGCTGCAGCCACCGATCTGGATGAGCTCACAGAGACTGTAACTTCATATATCAGTTTATGTGAAGATATGTGCATTCCTACCAGGACATTCTTATCATTTAATAATGATAATTACTTTTGTTCCTATACTTCTATTTCTGTATATAGTACATTATTCAATTTTTCTTTTTTTTATTATATTAGTGTTATATCACATCCCTACTGTGTTATTCCTATGTATGTCTGCACTATCATGTATGTCTGCACTATGTTTGTACTTTCTTCTACACTGGAAGCTCCTGTCGTCAAGTCAAATTCCTTGTGTGTGTAAACATACTTGGTAATAAAGCTCTTCTAATTCTGATTCTGATTCTGATTCTGAATTGAGTTAGTTCAATCGACTCTAAGTAGGTTGACTGCAGCTGTGTCCCAAAGTTAAGTGCACACACTTCGAAGGGCACGGACTTCGAAGGCCACGCCTCCGAAGTGCATGAAGGACGCTCTGCCTTCGCAGGATTTCCTAATTGTGACACCAGAGGTTCGCATAGCAACGGTGCGAGAGGAGAGCTGACGAGAGGACAATCCTGCCAGGATAGGTGGAGCCAGAATTGCTCTTTTTTTAATGTTTTACTTCATAATGGAGGAGACAGTGATGTACCTCAGGCTTAGCCAAGACCGAGGCCAGGTAGGTTACACTGATATGATGCGTCCTTTGTCAGATTACAACTTTAAATGCAGGAATTGGCTTGGAGCTTACTTGAATAATGTAATGATACATATGAAAAACTACAAAATACACACACATACACACACATAGCAATTCAAATACTGACTGATATCTTACAAAGGTGCAATTTTATATAGTTTATTGTCTTGACCATGGTGATTATATGTAGAAAGGTTAGCAAACATAAAACTGTGAATAAAAAAAGAGCATTGTACAGCTCACTGTTCAGCGGCAGCTGTCACAACTGAACAGTGCTCTGTTTGACCGGTCTGAGTCCTTCAGATGCAGCCTTTGATAAAGTTAGCAAAATGTGTTAATATTCTGACAAAATGTTGATACTTTCATTTTCAAAATAATCAGAGGTGGACTTTAAGGAAGTACATTCGTTAAGTATTCTCAAACAAATATGAAGTACTAAGTTTTCTTTTATTCTCTCAGACAGTAACACTATAAAAATATGGTATTTTACAACATGATGCATTGTTGTAGATTAAACTACCCAACAGTATATTTAGTAGGCAACATTACATTTAATAACCTTGAACATAATTCAGAAGTAAAATGCAACATACACATTAGTGCAGCAGTACTGTTAATGTAAAACCATCCTGACTAATTATTTTTCAGAACAATACTGTGCATACCTTTACTTTTGCTCTCAATACCTTAAGTATATTCATGTATGCAAGATAATACTTTTACTTAAAGGATAGTTCACCCAAAAATGAAAATTCTGTAATCATTTACTCACCCTCAAGTTGTTCCAGGTTTGGAATTTTCATTTTTAGGTGAACTATCCCTTTAGCTAAGGTTATAAATATGACTAGTAGCTTTTTCCCAATATGGTATTGGTAGTTACTAAAAGTAGTTTACTAAAGTATCTCAATATTTCTTCAACTAATTACTTTGGCATAGCTCTAAACAATTGTAGCGTCTGCGTAAAATCATGGATGGTCTTTGGGGTTTATGGCTTAAAGGGGTCATATGATGCGATTTCAAGTTTTCCTTTCTCTTTGGAGTGTTACAAGCGGAGGAGTTTAAGTATTTGCTATTGACTGTTCAAATGCGGAGTTTTAACCCTTGCTACATATGTTAAATTACTGCTAGCACTGCATAAAGAAGGACAGTTATTCTTCCGTGGCCAGGAAAATAATCGTTCCTTGAATTGATAAATGATTATATTGTCTGCTCGGTGGACGGACAGATCAAATAATTGTAATATTGATTCTGCTACAGTTAATTCTAAGATCTAATCTAAATATTTATTATTAATCATAACCAGTTATAATTAGTCATAAATATTTCCCTTTTGAGCTGATTTACTACACAATTTTTCTTTTCCTTCTTTCCCTAAATCAGACCAGACCAGTGGTGTAGTGGAGGGTATACACAGGTATACGGCGTATACCCACTTCTTTATCAGTCGGCTTTGTGTATACCCACTTCTAAATCCCCTCTGATGTGCATCATTCATAGTCCTGCATTAGCCAAAATCATGACAGTCCACTATGACTAGCTAATCAAATCGCATGTAAATAAATGCCAATATTCCCTAAACACATGATGCGGTCAGGATGCGCCGGCTTCCCTTTATATTTGATTGATCCCGCCTCTCATCTCAACAAATCACGTGAATGCAAGCGGAGTCGGTCTGGGGCGTGA
>NW_015637733.1:79558-89240 GCF_001515625.1 Sinocyclocheilus rhinocerous | reverse complement strand
AAAATAATATTTAATTATTGACTACTAATTTGAATCAGTACATTACCTTAAAAAAGAAGGTGCTTTTGAGATCAGATTTTTTAAACCGGTAAACTCCTGTAAACTTTTCAGTCCAAGGATCCAGTAAACGAATGCCTTCAAACAGTAGCCTAAGTTCAAAACAGTTACAGAGAAAACCCGACCGGTTTCATTAGAGATTGTTTAGTCACATCCAGAATTATTCTTTTCAGCGTGTATTTGGCTTAAAAGCATGAGTGTTTTATAATGGACACTGCTGAAGCCTGAAGGTGTTTTTTAGATTCTGAATGGATCCATATAGTAGCCTGTACAGTCAGGTCAAGGCAGTAGGTTTAGTGATCTTTTGGCGTCTCCTTGTGGTCCTGTTTGATATCGCAGCTTGACTAGTGCTTAATTGTATTAAAAATGCTCTAAACTATTTTATTATAATTTTTTTTGCACTATAGAGTATAGCCTATACATAAATGTTACTATTTGCCCGTCACTGTATGCCATGGGAGAAACAGTCAGTCAAACATAGGAGTAGAGCTGCACAATTCTGGATAAATTGATCACGATTTATTATAATTTTTTTTTTGTATCAAATAGAGATCATGATTCTCCTACAGATAACTAAACAAAATAGCTTGTCTACTAGGGGTTCTGACGAAATGTTAATTGTTGCAGTCTATGTAATTTTTTTACATTTTAATTATTGCAAAATCTGCATCTCTTTTGTGGCTAATATTAATTTCATAACGATCCTTACTCCAGTAAGTCAAGTAGCAGAAGTTACAGAAAGTGAAAATGTGCAAATACTATTGGCCCATTTTGGGCTGAACTAAATATGCAAGACTAGTCTTGACTCTTACATGTCACTGTTTATAACACAGGCCGTTCATCCTTTGCTGAGCCGCTTAAAAAAATGGGGGCATAAATTAAGAGTATACGCACTTCTCCAGGCACCACTACACCACTGCACCAGACCTCTGTACTGCAGGATAAAGCTGAATGTGCCAGCGCTGGACAGGTTTTTTAAAGAGGGGTACGATGCTGTTTCATGCATTCAGAGCTGTTTACACTGTTAAAGAGTTGGATTATCATGCTAAGCATGGACAAAGTTTCAAAAAACAATTTGGACGTATGACAGAGTATTTATGTGCCAAAAATCTTACTTCCGGGTTCATACAAGTTTCGAAGAGTTTTTTTTCGATCGTGGCTCTTAATGACGTAAACGAGGGTGGAACTCCTTATATGGGCATTTCTCCCAGAAGAACGCGTCTGCGCATGCATCGACCAGAGCAAGAGCGAGATCGCGCCCATCAACGCGCTTCATCCGGCGGAAGCGCTGTTCGGGACTTGCTGGGGAAGAATGTCTCCAATCCAAAGAAGTGTGTTTTTGGTTGTAAGAGAAGTAACTTTGTTGATCCCGGTCATGATTCAGAACTGCAGACGGTAAGTGAAACCGCATCAAATGTCTGTTTTTTTGGCATTCGGTGCCCAAGTGCTCGTCACTCTTTAGCTCCGCCCACGGCGCACCTCAAGGAGCTCGGCTTTTTCAGGAGAGAATTGTAAAGCTGTATCTTTCTTTACCACAGTAATATAATTATTTAATGAAGAGTTCCATAAAGTTTAAACATCCGTGAGGGTGGTTTGTCCCGCTATTGCTGTGTCCCATTTTGTGAGGCTTCTCAAAAGTTTTTCACACTTCTCCCCTGGATGAAGAAAATCGCAATAAGTGGATTCAGAGTAGTAGATGTAAGGATTTTAACATCACTTTTGATACTACAGTCTGCAGGCGCCACTTACGGTAACGACAACATACGGTTCTACACTAGGTAAGATCTAAACCCTTATTTACATTACTACCATGCACAATGTAGGCCTGTTGTGAATTTTTTTTTTTGTCGCTGTGGTTGCCTGTTTTTTAAAAACCACTTCTGTGGGTCTGGGCAATATGTGTTAACGAGTTAATAGATTCACCCAAAAATTTAAATAAAGCTGCCATCATATACTCACCTTTATGTAGTTGTAAACCCATATGGCTTGATTTCTTCATTGGCATACAGAAATGTTGTAAATAATGTTCGTGTCAGTCAGCTGTTTAGATATTTCTCCACCACATTAGAAATTCATAGTGGTTTAGAATGACACGAGGGAGAATAAGCCAAAACCCCAGTTAAAATAATTGTTTTCATAAGAGTACTTGCATGTCAATACATTATACATTTTTAAAGTAACCATCAGGTTCACTATAGGCAAACTAACTTGGTTATTACATTGTGTGGTGTGCATTTTCTGAAAACATGTCTCATTCAATCTAGATTTGAGATTTTTGGAGAGTTATTGAACCTGCATTCCACATGGTTTGTGTGACCAGAGCGAGGACAGCTACAACGAGGAGAGAAGTTGGAATAACAAGCAATGCAATGGTAAATATTGATATTATATTATTTGTGACAAAGAAAATGTTATATTTATTTTTTGATGTGCATGTTACATGCATGTATCATAATTATTTAAAATGTATTTTGACAGTGTCAGTCTCTGCAGCCCTTCGATGAGTTCCTCCTCTTCATGGTCCACCTTTCAGTCAGTCTTCCACAGAGAGATCTGGCCTTACACAAAACACTTGGGATGGATTAATTTGGTTTTATTTGTACAGACTAGAATATTAAATATAATGTAAATGCAAATATATATAACTTTAATACAGTTTCTTGCTCACTAGTGTAATCTAAACATGTAAATATAAACACGTACATTTTAGAAACTTTGATACAGTGTAATAGTTATTTAAAATACTAATAACTGTGATAGTGTAATGCTATGGTTTTTTAACACTTCTGCCACTTGGAGGACTGATAGGCCAAGCAGATCACTGTGACGCCACTGTAAACATTCTCCTGAGATGAAAAACAAAGGTATAGTGTAAACTGACCATTAAAGAAATAAAAATCTTCCACCACTGTCATTACATGTTGCATACATTATGAATGGAGCCATATCCAATATGATTGTGTTTTTGTCTTTTTTCTGCTAGGGCTAATCATATAGGCATGTTATACATTATGAATATAGCAAGATATGAAAAGATGATGTAATTAGACAGTCTACTCCTACCTTAACCACTCAGCGAGTTTCCTCTCTTGCAAACAGGACCACCGTCCCACTGACAGGACCTTGCTTAACTCTCTAGGCATACCAATGGGGCACGTTAATATTATTAATAAAAAGTCTATTAATTATGTTATTCATTAAAGAATTTTATAATTATCTTACTTACCTTCTAGGTTTGTGCCAGTTCTGCTCCATTCAGTGCAGCTCTGTACAGGAGGAACTGCACTGATTCTCAGTTCTGAATAGTGTGCTGTCTGGTACAGTGCTGCAACAGTATGGATGGGAGTCCTTTAAAACAATCTGTGAAGATAATTGCATTGGGTTACATATTGAATTGATTTCAGATACATTTTGAATTACTTTCAGTTGCATTTTAAATTGTTACATTGTAAATTAAACTATATTTAAAATAAGTTATGAAGAATTACGTCTATATAATGTTACAAACATGCCAATAAATAGGTAAAGAGTTAAGTAGTATTTCAAAGGATGTCCCACGCAAGGACTGGAATTGAGAACCGCTGTTCTAGACATGCCAAAAATTTGCCGCTACAGCACAGCAGCTCTTCTTCTTGGTTTTCTCTGATGCACTAACTCTGCAGCAGCACTTCTTCTTCATCGTCTCGTCTGATGCACTCACTGAACCAAGCGTTCTAACCACAACCTCGCCCCTCCCCACCCCCCAACCATTCGAATTTCTTTAGGCGGGAATTATTTGTAATGATATTCCAATGAGCCGGTTTGTGATATCACAAAGCCCGGAAAACAAACACTGTAGTTCAAACGAGCCGTTCGTTGTAGTTCTTGAAAAGGGATTTAAAAAAAACGAAATATCTCCCTTTGGAGTGGACTTTGAGATTTGTAACTTTCTAAATCTTTTTTATGCCCAAACATACACACTACACACTGACTAAAATTAAAAAGTGAAAAAGCATAATAGGACACCTTTAACCATTCCTGATCTTGTTTGCTTCTGATCTTAATTGCTTCTTTGCTGAACAGCTTCATCATGATCCCTGGAAAACTGCTATATTAAATGTAAACTATCAATTCAAGCTTCAGGAAAATATAACGATGAACTGCCAGAAACGGTCAGACTTAAGGTTTATTACGATACATGGCAATCTAAAAATGGGAACATTATTTAAAATACTTTATATCAAGCCAAGACGTTCCTATCACAGCCACAGATGCAAACAAACGTGGATTACCGGGAGCTCTGATGTTATTGCTACTATCTCTTAGGAGTTATAAAAACCTGAGGTGGACGGAGTTTAAAGCTAAACTCTAACTTAGCCCTGCTATTTAAGTGCTGATCAAATCGGCGCAGAAGTCATGCAGCGTTTTATAAAGCCTTATTAGCAAGATTTGCTAGAAGACGATAGAACAATACTCACCCTAAAGTTGTCGATGTACCTTGAAACGTTTAATGCCCTTCTCCGTGCGATTAAATTCATTTACAGTAATCTGGGGAAGTTCTTGTAAACTGAAAAATTATCTTCTCCTCTTGTCATTTTGAAAGCTCTACGTAAGGAACAATGGCTTTCGGCACAGCACCGGATTTAAGTAAGCCCCACGAGGGCTGAGGGAAAAATGCGGAAGTGACCGTGCATAGAGTCCATTGTACGCAAGAGCAGAGCTAAACTGTCCAAATCGAAAATAATATTGATATCAATCGCTTACATTGAGTATTTCTTGTGGCGTCTTGAGGAAATATCTGTTTAACTGTCAACACTGCCCCCTAGTGGTCGGGAGCGTTTCCGTTGTGTTGTGGCTTACTGTCGTTGTGTTGTGAGCTTATGTTTGCTTTTTGAATTGCGTTGTGTTGTGTTGTGTTGTGTTGTGAGCTTATGTTTGCTTTTCGAATTGCGTTGTGTTGTGAGCTTATGTTTGCTTTTTTTAATGTTGTTGTGTTGTGAGCTTATGTTTGCTTTTTGAATTGCGTTAGGTTGTGAGCTTATGTTTGCTTTTTAAATTGTGTTGTGTTGTGCACTATTATGCCACCTTAATGCAGTACTACTCTATAGGTACTCAAAATTAACATGAGATTGGGTGAAACTGTGTGTGTTATGCCCCCTTTAATGACTGTGACACACGGCCTGATTTTCGGCTGAGCAGGGAGGCCCTGACAGTGCTGCAGGATCTTCTGAGAAGTGAACGGCAACAGTGACGGGGTGCCACAATCCAGACCCTGGTGTTTCTTTTCTGTCTGCCAGTGGTACATAATACAGAGTGGTCTCCAGAGTGCTTGACATGCCTCGTTCCACTGTCACCGCATTGTCCACCGAGTCGCTGAGGAGGTGCTGGCCATTCGCCAAGAGATTCACCTCCTGAAGACACCAGAACACATGGAGGCAGGGCTGGGCTCAAAACTGATGTTGTTTTTCTGATGTTAAACCTAAGCTATGTTGTAAATAGTTGTAAAAAGTACTTTCAGTAATGTATAGAACAATTTGTTCTTTTTGTTGTTTTTTAAATTTTTTTCTTTTTCAGAGGGAACATACAGAGATCAGGACATACATAATTTCTCAGAGAGAAAGAAAATAAATAAATAAATAAATAAATGAAAACACATACGTACATACACCTTAATGTTACTATGGAGAGTATGTATATACAGAATATGTATGCCCTCAATCTTGAAAACAAATTTCTCAAATGTTACATAGGCATTATATGCTCTTCCTCTTAACAACAACTATATACAAAAGAACATGGGGAGCTATTGCTTACAACTCATACAAAAAGATACATTAAAAGAACAGTTACAGAACAATTTGTTTAAATGTGTAAAAATATTTATTTACAGGACAAAAAAATAAACGTATAGAAGAATGTTTTGTAAAAAAAATTAGAATTGTATTTACCCATTTTTACAATGTACCCATTTTTTTCCACTGTTTTCTCTTGGCTAATAGAGAATGGCTAATAAATAATGTATTTGTTAAGCATTCTATAAAAAAATATATTGAAAAATTGTAATGTATCCATTTTTACCACTGCTTTCTCTTGCCTAATAGAGAATGTCTAATAAATAATGTATTTGTTAAGCATTCTCTCAAGAAGAGAAAACAGTCCCTCCATTCTCTCCTTGCTCTCCTGCTCTTCTCTCCTCTGTCTCTCTCTGGAGTTTGATATCCTCCCTGAGTATCTCCACCAGCTTCCACTCACTCCCTCACCTGTCCCAGGAAACTTGCAATCCTAAGGCAGAGCAAATAAACCATGCCTGTTAACAACAACAGCACAATGAATTTCAGCAAAAATGTGTCTATTAACTTGCTTACTTTGTATTTTTTAAGACTTTCCCCAGCAGGCTAATTTTCTCCAGAATAGTCCAAAAACAAGAGAAAATGGATACACTTATGAAAGATATAAAGACAGGTTTGCGATCTTAACATTAGAAAATATGACACAGCAGGACATGCATACAAAATACTGAAGTGCTAAAGTTTGGTTAAAACATTTGTAGACATGACAGCACTACAAAAACACACAAAAAAGAAAGACTATTGCCTTATAAAGTGGTTGTCTTATTGTTTGTGCGCTTTGTTTTTTTTTTTTTAAACCTGGCTTTTAACACTTGTTTCGCTAGGTATTTGAGTAAATGAAAACACAATACTTACATTTCAATGTGAATTCCTCCACAGAACTGTCATCCTCCATGTTCTTTGAATATAAATTCCATCGTCATCAGCGTGCAAGTGATTCTGGGATATGGTAGGGTGCAAAGTGTCCATCAGATGTACACTTCATTTTCCTGGGAAATGGAGGGTGCATTTGAAGTTGCTTTCGAAATACGTCAACTTTCGTCGCGCCGCGTGACGCAATCGGCCTTGGAATGCAGTCTTCGGAGGATGCATCCTGAATTGGGACAGCTTACGTCGTGACGCTGTGATGCAATCGCATTTCAAATACGCACTTCGGAATCCGCACACTTGGGACAGCCTTCGTCGCACCGCTGTGACGCAATCGGACTTCAAACGCACACTTCGGAGTCCGTGCACTTTACATTGGGACACAGCTATCGAGTTTAGCACGTGCACCACGACTGTGAAAAGCCATGATCAATGGAGCTCCGAAATTATGATTCACCATGGCAACAGCACACGACAACAAGACGTCCGCATACTTCCGAGTCAATACGTAGCTTTAATTCTTAATCACTGTTATAATATCAAAGGTAAAAAGTGGCAGAACGGTAAATTAATTAAGTAATATTAATTTTCATGGTATCCTACAGGCAAAAGAAAAAGAAAAAAAAAAAGCAGTGAAAATGAAGTATAAAAACATAATTCAATCGAGGTTAAGCTTTAAGCACAAAAGGTTCATGAGTGTAGGCTACATGACTTTACAAGCATTTGACATATTAAATAAACATCATTTAGTGTCTATTTCAATGTGTAGCAGCTTTTTCCACATAGTTAAATGCTCTTTTCACATAATTAAATGTTCTCTAATCTAAACTGTTGCATTTAATAATTAGAGTAAATTAAATTAAAGGGGTCATATGATGCAAATTCAATTGTTCCTTTCTCTTTGGAGTGTTACAAGCTCCGTCACGTTTTGGTAACGGTACGGTTCACTTGGAACCTCAACCGAGGTGGTACTAAAAAAAGTACCAGGTACCAGGTACTGTACTCAGTGGAAAACCCCCCAAAAGGAAACCGTACCGAGCCGTACCGTGCCGTACCATGCAGTGGAAAAGCGCCATATGTTACCATGGTAACGGAATCTAAGTATAAAAGTTACCTCTCTTTTAAAAATGGGCTTGACTTACTCTGCTTTCTCGGGTTTGACAAGCCTTCCATTCTGAAACGGAAAACCCAGAGTTTCCCTCATTTCAGGGTTAACATACTCAGAGTTTTCACTTAACATCCTTTCTGAAACGGGCCTCTGGAACGCAGAGAAACCAAACCAAAACACAACAGAAACGTGACATCAGTAGCAATGGACTTTCATAGTATGGAAAAAAAAATACAATGGAAGTCAATGGCTACCATCAACTGCTTTGTTACCAACATTTTTCAAAATATTTCCTTTTGTTTTCAGCAGAAGAAAGAAACTCATACAGGATTGGAACAAGTATAGGGTGAGTAAAAGATGACAGGATTTTTATTTTTAGGTCAACAATTTCTTTTATTTAACTTTTTTTTTTTGTTTTTTTGGCTGAAACGTCCCTTTAATGACAGTGTGGATATTAGCAAAGTATCACAATGAATCTGTCACCATTCTAAAAATACATGTAGAAATGCTATCTGTAATATTGCATTTCATGGGGTGCCTCCAACTTGAATAACAGTCGATTTTAAAGCGTCGATTTTAATGATCATTAGTTGACATAACTGGAGCCTGTGCAAAAATAGATCGGCTCTATGCTGTCACCACCTGTGACAATATGAATAAAGCTAGCTCAACTATTTTGTGACTCGTCAGATCAATTATTTTGACACCGCAGTAGCCAAGGGGAAAAAAAAGAAAAAAAAACGATTAAATATTTATGAATGTGTATAATCACAGAAAGCATATCGGCAGGTAGGTAGATTAAACCAGGGCCTCATAGTTCAGGAATTGCCTGGAGGCAAAACTTTATTTATTTGTTGTCACCAGGAATGTGATTACAAACTTGGAATGCAATTCTGCACAGAATCATGGCATCGCGATCAAAGCACAATGACACATGCCTCTGCAGAATCACACAGGACTGAATCACACACAAATAGATTACATACTATATTGTAATGTAAAAAGTATGGAAGGTATTTGACATGCAGAGGAAAAACTGCACAAAAATAAACATAAAAGATCACAAATTACCTGCTTGCATTACTTTTTTTTAAGAATATCAAACCATATAAATGAATCAAAACATAGTGAAGTAAATAGTGAATGCTTCATCAGTTTTAAAATTATATCTCCAACCAATTTTTGTCAAATTTGCCATTTTCAACAAGAGGGAAGCCCACAGAAATATTTAAATAATATATGACTCCCTACAGCAACACAATGCATTAAAATTGCATGGCTGGGTTCACTAGCTTTAGAATATGTCAAAACCTGCTTGTGACCCATCTATCCAGAACACCGCACTGCATACTGCAGTTTAGATTTCACACACACACACACACACACACACACATACCTGCCACATGATTTTCACCATCAGTACAAACCTCCATGCTCATTCCTAAACCATTCAACTTTAAATATACACCCATACTGTCACTAATCCGGTCTATAAACTTCCGTTCACTCACCACCAGAGGTCACCCGCTCTCCACATGGACTCTCACACTACACATGCCTTGTCCAAATACCCACACATGCGGTCTTGGCCACTTGAGAGCACGTGCGCGCGACAGGAAGTAAGTGCGCAAGACTGTCCCAGATCTTAAAAACGCCAGAGCGCAGTGCCCTTAACACACACTAAATCCACACTATCTCGAATACCGCTCCAGAGCATCATGTTGTGGAAATAAATCGTGAGACTTTTTGCCGAGATCTCGTGAGAGGTCACGGAAACCTTTCCAATGTATGTGAAATATTAATAATAATTAGATATTACATA
>NW_015637733.1:62103-79504 GCF_001515625.1 Sinocyclocheilus rhinocerous | reverse complement strand
GATCCAGCGGCTTTTCAAGTGGACACTGGCCAGGTATGGACATTGCAAGACTGTTATTAGCCCTCAAACAGGGCACACGATCGCTCGAGGACTATATTCAAGAGTATTTGAACTTATCTTATTTTTCTGATCTGCCGGACTGTGTGCTCATAGATCATTAATCAGCCGCTCAAATCACGTTTAATCCGTGAGGGTCCCCGCTCATCTCTCAGTCAGTTCTGAGATCTCTCAACGTGACCCCGCATTCACTCATGTAATGGCGGCCGCACTAGAGCATGCTTACACAATGGCGGCGACAGCAGAGCCTGATCGCAAAATGACGGACACAACAGCGCCCCGTTATGTCACAGCTGTCAATCCTGAATCAAGCCAAGTCACGGTTGATCTTCATGAGTCAAGTCAAGTCACAGCTGATCTTCATGAGTCAAGTCAAGGCACAGTTGATCTTCATGAGTCAAGTCATGTCACAGTTGATCTTCATGAGTCAAGTCAAGGCACAGTTGATCTTCATGAGTCAAGTCAAGTCACTGCTGATCTTCCTGAGTCAAGTCAAGTCACAGTTGATATTCATGAATCAGGTCACGCCTCAGCTGAACTTCCAGAGTCTCGTCATGACTCAGCTGAACTTCCAGAGCCTTGTCATGTCTCAGCTGAACTTCATGAATCAGGTCACGCCTCAGCCGAACTAGTGCTTCCCACAATGGGGATAGCTTTATGGTGTATTTGGGCTGCATACACCACCACTGAAACTTTAGAAACGGCAGCGGCCACTGTGATGTCTCCCGTGGTGGCGGCTGATGCTGCAGATCCTCCCGAGGTAGTGGCGCACGGTTATGGAGGCCGTCTGTAAGTTCTCTGCCTGTCCTGTCACAGCTGTGGAGACCGTTTACAAACTATTGTCTCATCCTGAACCGGCCAAGAAGGCCGTTTGTGAACTATTGCCCTGTCTCAACCCAGCTGAAAAAGCTGTTTCTGAACTCTCAGCCTTGTCTATCACACCTGAGGACGCTGTCTGTGAACTTCCTGACTGTTCTGCTGTGGCTACAAGGGCCGTTCAGGAACTCTCATTCCTGCCCGTCACTGCCATGGAAACCTTAAATAAACTTTCTGTATGCCCTGTTAACTCTGTCATTGCCAAAGAGACCACTAGTGAACAGTCTGTCAATGAATTATCTGTGTGTCTGGTTCCCACCAAGGAATCAGAGTATGAGCAGTTTGGTTATCCCATTTCTGTCAATGAGTTTGATTCTCAGGTGTTTGTCTGTCCGGTTTCAACCTATGAGTCTGAGTTTGCCTGTTCAATTGCCATTAATATTCTTGATTGTGAACTACCCAGTTGTCCTGTTTCAACAAATGAGTCTGACTGTGAATTGTCTGCCAGTTTAGTTTTCTCAACTGAAATGTCTACCAGTCCAGTTTCGGTCGATGCACCTGGTTATGAACAATCTGTCTGTACGAATGTATCTGTTGAATCTGACTTTGAACTGTCTGTTGATCTGGTTTCTGTTTACGTCCAGTCTAATTTTGAACCACCTATCAGTCCAATGTTAATTAACGAGTCTGAGTGTGATTTATCTTTGTTGAGTATCTGTCACCAAACGGTCAGCATCAGCTTCTGTCAATGCTCTTTTTTTTTAGCTGTCTGCCAGTCCTGTACCAGCCAATTCAGTTGATTCTGAATTGTCTGTCTGTCCAGTTACATTCAATGGACCCGATTACAAACGATCTGTCTTGCCAGTTTCAGTCCATGAGTCTAATTACAAACTGTTTGCTCTTCCAGTTCCCTCTAAGGTATCTGACTTTGAACTGTCTACCGTTCAATTATAACCAGGGAAACTTTTGATTAACTTTTTGTGTTCCCCACCTCGGTCCTTGTTGACGTAAATGCACTGCCTGTCCCCTGTGTCTCAGTTTCCCCTAGGTCCCAGTCTCTGCCATGTGTTTCTGCTCTGTCTGCTCTGCCGTGGTGGTTTTCTGCTCTGCCTGCTTCGCCTTGGTGGTCTTCTGCCCCGTCTGCTCCTCCGTTGTGGTCTTTGGCTCCACCTGCTCTGGCCTGGTGGTCTTCTGCTCCACCGTGGTGGTCTTCTGCTCTGTCTGCTCCAGACTGGTGGTCTTCTGTCCTGCTCTGGGGGTCTTCCACTCCGCCCAGGCTTCCTACTTTGTCTGCGTTGTTGTGGTTCTCTGCTCCGCCCTGGTTTCCTGCTTCGCTGGTGTCATCCTGGTTCTCTGCTCTGCCCGGGCTTCCTGCTTCTCCGGTTCCGCCTGGGTAACCTGCTCTGTCTCCGGTCTCTCCACTTCCACATGGACCTGGCCCTCCGTCCCTCCCACTGTTCTGCCTCCGCTCCACCACCCTCCTGGATTATAATAACACACACTATATAAATCAGTCTCACACCACCATTCAAGGCTGAGTATTGTTTAGCATTTATCACTCTTCTAGCGGTAGCTACTTTACAGAGCCAGTTCCCGGTCTAGTTCATAGTTTAGTCTAGTCTAGTCTTGCCTTGCCTATTTTCCTGTGTGAAGATCTTTGCCTGTGTATTACGGATTACCCATTTTGTCAAGCCCTCTGGATTCTGTTTGCCGATCGACGATCCACGCTTGTCCTAGGATTACTCTTTGTCTTGCCTCTGTTGTACCTGTTTGCCATTGTTTGATCCATGCCTGTTATATGACCACGTCTTGGAAATAAAGCCTTGCATATGGATCCGCACGTCTCACGTCACGTTCGACCCGTTACACATACATACACCTAAAAATATACAGTTAAAGAAAAAGGAAAACACTATATATAGTCATGGCCAAAAGTTTTGGCAGTGACATAAATTTTGTGTTTTGCAATGTTTGCTGCTTCAGTATTTGTAGATTATTTTTCCACATGTTTCTGTGGTGTACTGAAAAACAATGATAAGCATATCATAAGTTTTAAAGGCTTTTATTGGCAAAAAATATATGAGTCAATATTTACAGTGTTGACCCTTGTTCTTCATAAACTCTGCAATACGCTCTGGCATGCTGGATAATAGCTTCAAATCCTGACTGATGGCGATCCATTCTTGCCTTATTAGTTCTCGGAGTTGATCACAATTTGTGGGCCTCTGCTTGTCGACTCGCCTTTTGAGGACTGACCACAGGTTCTCTATGGGATTGAGATCCGGGGAGTTGCCTGGCCACGGATCCAAAATTTCAATGTAATGATCTTCGAGCCACTTCTTTATCACTCTTGCTTTGTGACATGGTGCTCCATCATGCTGGAAAATGCACGGATCATCACCAAATTGCTCATGGATCGTTGGAAGAAGTCGCTCTTGCAGGACATTTTGATACCATTCTTTATTCCTGGCAGTGTTTTTGGGCAGAATTATGAGAGAGCACACTGCCTTGGTTGAAAAGTAACCCCACACATGGATGGCCTCAGGATGCTTCACTGTTGGCACGTCACAGGACTTATGGTAGCGTTCACCTTTTCTTCTCCAAACAATCGATTTTCCAGATGTCCCAAACAGTCGGAAGGGAGCTTCATCAGAGAAAATAACTTTGCACCAGTATTCTGCTGTCCAATCCTTGTATTTCCTGCAGAATTTCAGTCTGTCCTTGACATTTTTCTTGGAGAGAAGTGGCTTCTTTGCTGCCCTTCTTGACAGCAGGCCGTTATCCAAAAGTCTTGTCTCACCACCAGAGGTCGCCATCTCCCGTCCTCCCGGACTCCATTCCCCAAACTCCACATACCTGTCACTTATTACACCCTCAGCTGTTCCTCATTGTCATGGACTATTTATACACCACACTCCCACTACTCTGCCTGGCTGAATTGTAATTATAATTATTTGTTTGAAGGTTTGGTTGATGCAAGCTCTTGTGCCGTATTTGTATCCCTATCCTCTCATTCGGTTTGTAACCTGTTTTGTTTCTTTTGTCTGCCTTTCTGTTTATTAAATCTCATTTCACCTGCATTTGGACCCAGACCCTGTTTTTCCACGGTGCTCCCTTACCGCTCCGTGACAGAATTCAGCCAGCAAACATGGGTCCAGCAGGGAAACTCTTCAACATCCGTCAGGGAGTCCAGAGTATTGAGGAGTATGCCAGGGACTTCTTTGGAGTGGCTCATTGGTCGGCGATGGAGAAGACCTGCCTCATGGTCATCTTCTGGGGAGGCCTGGCCGAGCCCTTCAAGTCCCTGATGCCATATTGAGTCCCTGAGGAGTCGCTGGAGGACTACATTAACCTGGCTCTGCATTTTAGCAGCTCAGCCTTCAGGGTGGAGTTAGCTGAGGAGCCCGCTCACAGTTCTCCCAAAGCGGCAATCCAAGGGGCGTCAGAGGCCTTGTCTGCCACACCCAGTACCTCACACCCGTTCCCGGAGCGTCCCGGGCTGATACGCAGCATGCACGAACCCCCGCTGATGTCGGTGCAGGCGGCGGTGTCCACTCACAAAGCTCCAGAAGCGGCGGTGTCCGCTCACAACTCCCCCGAGGGGGCGGTGTCCACTCACAAAGCTCCAGAAGCGGCGGTGTCCGCTCACAACTCCCCCGAGGGGGCGGTGTCCACTCACAAAGCTCCAGAAGCGGCGGTGTCTGCTCACAGCTCCCCCGAGGCGGTGGTGTCCGCTCACAAAGCTCCAGTAGTGGCGGTGTCCGCTCACATATCTCTCGAGGCGGCAGTGTTTGCTCACAGTTCCCCCGAGGCGGCGGTGTACGCTCACAAAGCTCCAGAAGCGGCGGTGTCTGCTCACAGCTCCCCCGAGGCGGCGGTGTCCGCTCACAAAGCTCCAGTAGCGGAGGTGTCCACTCACATATTTCTCGAGGCGGCGGTGTCCGCTCACAGTTCCACCCGAGGCGGCGGTGTCCACTCACAAAGCTCCAGATGCGGCGGTGTCCGCTCACAGTTCCCCCGCGGCGGCGGTGTCCACTCACAATGTTCCCGTGGTGGCGGTGCCAGCTGATGTTCCCTCCGAGGTGGCGGAGCTCGTTTCAGGCCTTCCCGAAGCAGCAGAGCTCGCTGATGTTCCCTCCGAGGCGGCGGGGTTCGCTTCTGGCCTTCCCGAAGCGGTGGAGCCCGCTGATGTTCCCTCCGAGGCGGCGGGGCTTGTTTCTGGCCTTCCTGAAGCGGCGGAGCCCGCTGATGTTCCCTCCGAGGTGGCGGGGCTCGTTTCAGGCCTTCTCGAAGCGGCGATGTCCGCTCGCACTTCCTCCAAGGCGGTGGAACTCGCCTCTGGTTTTCCCAAAGCGGCAGTGCTCACCTCTGGGGCTCCCGAAGCGGAGCAACGTTTCTCACTTTTATTTAATTTATGAAGTACTAAAATAACTAAAATATAGACATTACAACAAAAAAACAAAAACAAAAAAAAAACTGACAAAAACTGACAAAAACATATACAGAACATATAAAAATAAAATGTAATTTAAAATTTTAATATTATAAAAAATGCAATCGTATATCAATGACACTAAAATAACACTGGTTTGAGTCCAAAGTCTAATTAGACAAACGTGTTTTCAAAGAAATATGTGTCATTGGGGAAACATTAAATGTTGTTAAAGTTATTTTAAGATAAATTATGCTTTACTCCATCTATAATTTTTACATCAGTTATGCTTTATTCCAACTATAATTACAAATTTTTTACTGCACTTATTTAATTTCTTAAGACTGTGTACATGGCAGTGACAGTGCCTGTCCCAGTGTATCTGCTAAGAGATGTTCTTTAGTGTCAATATGCCGGCAGCTTGATTGATTAGGTCTAAGAGGATTGGTCCCTCAATGACAGGTGCCCGAATGAGAGTTGTGTTGGGACGGCATTTTCTGGCAGGTCGCTGCTGATCCTATTTGCTTCTGAGATAATGGAAATCTTTGCCATCAGCTAAAATCCACTATAGGACAGGTGAATTTTGGCAAAAGTCAACTGGGAGATTTTATATTTCCGCCTTTTTTAAACAAAATGCCATTTATGAACAGGATTTGACTGATAAGATTATAATCAAGAACTGGACCGATAAAGCATAAAAATGTAGTGGATTTATTTTTACAAGAAATGTGGAATAAGAAAAAAATACTTAATTCAAGATGTAATTCAACATATTCAGCTCTTATCATTTTAAATGTTTTCTTTTCAAGTAAATTTATCTTGTTTTAAGAATCTTTTTTTATGTAACTATTTTATTTATATAACTTTTATGTTATTTTATTGTTTACTAGAAAACAAGATAAGCATACTGATTTTTGCAGTCTATAATCCCACCAGTCCACCAGTTCTCTGGACATGCTAAAATCAGATTTTGGGATACTGTTGATCCATGTACAAAAATATTATAAGTAAATGTCTGCGATTTCTAAAATGTAGCATGCAAAGACTTTAAGTTCAATACACAAAGATGATTAGATTAAACTAAAAAATAAAACAGGACAATCCAATGTAATATATCACTGCTTTTAGCCATTACCAACTACCTCAATTTGTTCTGTCCTTCAATCAAGTGTAATATTTTACAGGTACATTTTAAATATTCTTTTTAATCAGAGTATGCATTAGTCTGCATACTCTGATACAACATTTCCAATACAACAGGGTTGACAGATTGACGGAATTTCACAATAATTTATGACTGAGTTGTTGTCAAGGAAACTGCCTCTCTGCAACTTCCCCAAAAGACAAAAATACTTTGAACAAGTATTCTACCTGTCTATCATCTTTTCTTCGACCCAGTATGAAAATGTTTTTATTTATGGGCTGTTTATCCATTAGTACATGCATTATTTCATTTATTTATTTATACAGCTTCTTTACTGGGAATTTTGGCCTGCTTTAAGCCAACACAAAGAAAAAAGATCTGCGTTTGAATTCTTCAAACATTTCAGGATCTGCATCATAATCCCCTTAAAGAAATTAAAACTTTAGATCAAATGCACGTACAATACCATTTGTGCACCTATTTTAAATAATAAACTGTTAACAAATTAGATTAAATATATTCAATTAGATGTTAACTTCCATTAATGTGACAGGTCATTTTTGCAATTTAGAAGTAATTAAACTGCATACCCAGAAGGCTCTGTTGTGTTCTTTAGTGCTATACATCCCTGCTTGATGCCTGTGCCCATTATAGTCATACAGCACAAACTAGTAAACTTTTGTATCCAGCAACAAACACTCACAAAAAACATATCAGACGGCCAAACAGTCTGGACTGCCGTCCCCACAACATTTGAAATATTTATTACAGGCTCATCCTGAAATAAAATGTTACCCAACTGAACTGAAGCACTGCGGTTTGACTGGTTACGCCTGAGTGCCCAAGGTCAGGTTTTTGAAAACAGCATGTTATCAGAGCTGGGAAGGGTAAGCAGAGCAAATCTTCTCTGCGAGGTAAAGCCACTTGGGGCCCATTACAGGCTTCAGATTGGAGTGTCTTGTCATGAATTCAGACTATTTATTCTCCTCAGCTGTCTTTTAAATAATTCACATCAGCATCAGGTGAGTCCTGGATGCTTGTGGGTCACAATGTAGTTATACGGTGATAATGATTATTGATTTTCTGAAACTACAAGAATCGTGGAATAATTTCTTAAATTCTAACATCTCATTAAATAGCTCCTTAGTCTAGTTGTATGATACAACGGGGCTAAAGTTCCCCTATGAAAACATGGTCCTTGGTGATTCACAATATGCAAATCAAGGGGTGATATCACTTTGAAAGTCAAAACAGCAAATACTTGAAGCACATAATTAATACCTGTGACTCCTAATGATATATTAAGAGTCTTATGATGTGAAATGATTGGTCTGTGCAAGAAACGTCTCCGTTACATACGTAACCCTCGTTCCCTGATGGAGGGAACGGAGACGTTATGTCGTGACGAGATTAGGTGTTTAACTTCGGAGCCCAATCATCTCTGAGTTTAAGAGAAAATGCCAATGAAAATTGGCTAGTGGATTTTGCATGCTGAGCCACTCCCCGTGCACACAGGTATATAAGGCGACAGCACACATCTACTCATTAGGTTTTACGCTGAGGAGACGAGAACGTGTCGCGGCAACAGCGAATGGTTCAAGGTTGTGGCATGGGGACATAACGTCTCTGTTCCCTCCATCAGGGAATGAGGGTTATGTACGTAATCTGTCGGTCACTACGAGTTATGTCATGATGACTTTAGGGGTCTAAGGAAAACGCCACAACCTGAACACCGTCACAACCCTGTGGCGCTGCAAATGTTGACAAGCTCTAGCGTGTCAAGACAAAAGCTATGCTAAGGTCGTAACCTTCCCAAAACCTCAGTTCACTGACCTTGGTACCGAAGGGGACCAAATGGTGAGTATATCGCTGCTGGAGAAGGCCATGCTGCTGTTCCGCCCACAAAAAAAGTTTTTGGAAGGGATTTCAACCTTCAGTGAAAGATTGCTTCAAATCTTCCCTATTTGTTCTTTCAGCATGGCAGAACGATGGGGAAGCTAGCCTTCAGGAAAAGGTCGCTACGGAGACCACATCCTATCCATAGGGAGGTGACATGTGGAGATACTGATATGGACTGACCCAGGGGGCAGTACTACATATGGAATGGGTCTCTGAGGCAGGTCCTACCTTAGAGTAGGGATGGAACAACTGCCAGAAGAGACTGGCAGAGCGGGTCTGTCAAGGGAAGACATGGATTTACCGAGAGGGAACCCTTACCATGGAATAATACACATATGTGATTACCCGTAGGGAATCAAGCCATATGGACACCCAGCCCAGTACAGGGGCTGACCAGGACTCCAGGCATGATAACACCAGTACTGGACCAGGACACCAGGACTGCTCCGCCAAGTCTGACTGTCGGGGGTGCTGGAGGATGCTCGACCAGGGTTCGCCAAACGGGAAACTCTACTGGGAGAAGAAAGGCGCTCATATCCCCATGTGAGGGGGAATGGTGCAGCAAGCGTGACACCGAGGCAGTTCTTCCCACCAATTACCTGTTACCCAACACACGGGAAGAAACCGGCGCTACACGGAGGTTGTAAAACCTTGCGAAGGTGTTAGGTGTCGCCCAGCCCACAGGTCGACAGATGTCTGCCAGAGAGGCGCCGTGCGCCAACGCCCAGGACAAGACAACACTCCGAGTGGAGTGGGCTTTCACCCCCAGGGGGCACAGCTCACCTTGGAATTGGTACACCAAGGCGATGGCATCCACTATCCAGTGGGCCAACCTCTGCTTGGAGACTCTGCTTGGGTCTCCAACCCTCTTGATGGAAGTGAGCGCGATCAGGAGTGCTGTCTTAAGAGACAGGAACTTCAGCTCAACTGAATCGAGCGGCTCAAAGGGAACCCTCTGAAGTCCAGCCAGGACAACAGAGAGATCCCAGGAGGGTATCAGGGGTGTCCTAGGAAGATTCAACCTTCTGGCACCCCTCAGGAACTTAACGATCAGGTCATGCTTTCCTAGGGACTTGCCGTCCACTGCATCATGATGTGCTGCGATAGCAGCAACATACACTTTTAGGGTGACAGCCTACTCTCCAACCTTTCTTGCAGAAAAGAAAGCACAACTCTAATCGAGCATCTCCAGGAGTCTTCTCGGTGAGAAGAACCCCAATTCGTGAACAGACTCCACTTCAAAGCATAGGCTTACCTCATAGAGGTAAGCCTACGCTGGTGGCAGATCACTTAGGTCTGCCACGTCCTGTCCAGGAGCCACATGTGGAGGTTCCAGAGATCTGGACGTGGGTCCCTTCGGTCCTTGGAATACGTTAAACCAGCGGATTTGCCCATGGATACTGGCCCGCGGCAGGTGAAACTGGCGATGGTAAACGCAAGATCCTTCTGTAACAAATCGTTTATTTTAAACAATTTTTTTTTACATCACAAGACTTGGACTTCTTATTTTTGACGGAAACTTGGCTCAACGCTGGTGAGTTGGATTCATTAGCAGACTTAACACCAGAGGACTGTGATTATTTTAATTCTCTGAGATTAGTGGGCCGAGGTGGAGGCTTGGCCACAATTTTTAAAAAATGTTTTAAATGTAAGCTTATACCTTTCACTACTCATAATTCTACTTTTGAGCTGCAGTTATTAAGAATTCAAATATCCAGTCCTGTGACTTGTGCCCTTATTTATAGACCTCCAAAACATAATAAGGACTTTATTCAGGAGTTTGGGTCTTTTCTGTATAATGTAGTTCAGTACTGTGGATAAATTACTGATCTTGGGTGATTTTAATATTCATGTATGGTGCCCTTCCCATTATCTGGTGAAGGAGTTTGTACAACTCATTGAGTCATTTGACCTTGTCCAACATATTAATGGACCTACACATACATATGGACATACTATTGATCTTGTTTTGTCTTTTGGCCTTCCAGTATGTAACTTCAGTATTAAGGAAAGCTGTTTGTCTGATCATATGTCTGTCATGTTTAACATATTACTCCCATATTTGCCTTCAAGTGAGCAGAATGATGTGTATTACTCTCGTGTATTGACTCCCTCAACTGCAGAGTAATTCTCTAATTCCTATTTAGAGTCCACAGCTAGAACTGTTTTAGAAGTGCCATCTAATAGCCACAATACTGAGGATCTTACTGTGTTGTTTAATGAGACTTGTACAAATATCTTAAATATCACAAAGTTTTTAGACTTTTTTAGGAGTAAGATTGAGGTTTTATATCTATTCCGAGTATTTACTATGCCTCCGAATCTTCCAATTCGGTAACTGATAATGCTCAGCTAACTAATTTTTATCCAATTGATCTTGATAATTTGTTAGAGTTAATTTTAAAACTAAAACCGTCTACCCCTCCAGCGGATTTTATGCCAACCCGTCTCTTTAGAGAGGTGTTAGGTGCAATTGGTCCAGCTGTTTTGACGATCATCAACAGCTCACTGAGCTCTGGCGTTATCCCTTCCTGCCTTAAGCATTCAGTGATTTGGCCATTTCTGAAGAAGCCAAATCTCGATCCGTCTGATTTGAGTAATTTTCGACCTATTTCCACATTGCCTTTTTTGTCGAAAGTGTTGGAAAAGATTGTCTCTCTCCAATTGTCTGCATTCTTATCAGACCATAATATTCATGCCCATTTTCAATCAGGATTTAGGGCTCGTCATAGCACCGAAACGGCTCTTCTTATAGTGTCAAATGACGTCTTGCTTACTTTGGATTCTGGTAACTCTGCTATTCTAATTCTGCTCAACTTAACTGCCGCCTTCGATACAATCCACAATAGAATTTTGTTAGATCATTTACAGCAGGAGGTTGGGATTAGTGGTATTGTTTTACAATGGTTGTCTTCTTATCTGTCTATATATTACCGTTGGGGAGTATTTTTAGGAAACATGAGATTCCATACCACTGTTACGCTGACGATACTCAATTGTATGTCCCATTACACCCAGTTGATAAGTCCTGTGCTACAACTGTCAAGTGTCTCGAGGATGTGAAATCCTGGATGACTAGGAATTTTCTACATTTAAATGAGAGCAAAACATATGTGGTTGTTTTGGGTCCTCTTAGCTCTTCTCCCCTTATTTCTAGTTATTTGGGGCTTCTTTCTAGAAATGTTCATCCATATGCAAAAAATCTGGGTGTATTTTTTTATTCAGATTCTAGACTGGATTATTGTAATGTTGTGTATTTAGGAATTTCTCAGTCATTGGCCCGTGGCCAGCTGTGTGCCAGTGCATCCGTGCCCAGGGGGGCCTGGGTCAGGGAATAGTACAGCTGGTAGTGGGAGGACTCGTGGGAAGCAAACAGGTCGACCTGAGCTTCCCTGAATCGACTCCAAATCAGCTGGACTGCCTGGTGATGGAGTTGCCATTCTCCTGGGAAAGTGAGCTGTCGTGAGAGTGTATCGGCTGCACGATTGAGCCTCTGAAAATGTTTCAGTGGTACCACTGTCCTGCCTCTGAAAGAACTCAGGCAGTTCAGCACCGACTGGGCACGTTCGTTGTTGAGACGTGCCGTCATACTCACCGAGTCTAACTCCATACTGAGATAAGAGATTCTCTGCACAGGGGAGAGCTTGCTCTTCTCTCGGTTGACCTGAAGCCCCAACTGATTGAGGTGCCGAAGCACCAGGTCCCTGTGATTGCACAACTCCTCTCGTGACCGGGCCATGATGAGCCAGTCCTCGAGATAGTTGAGGATCCTGATGCCCACTTCCCATATTGGGGCAAGGGCGCCCTGCGCGACTTTCGTAAAGAGACAGAGGTACAGGGAAACCCCGGAGGGGAGGACCTTGCACTGCCATGCCCAACCCTTGAACGCAAACCGTAGGAACGGTCTGTGACGAGGAACGATCGAGACATGAAAGTATCCTTCAGGTCGATTGCTGCAAAGCAATCCTGGGCTTGAACGCATTTAATAATACATTTCTGCGTCAAAATCTTGAATGGGAACTTGTGAAGGGCCCGATGCAAGACTCGCAGATCCAAGATAGGTCAAAGGCCACCACTTTTCTTTAGTATGATGAAGTAAGGGCTTTAAAACCCCTTCCTCATCTCAGCTGGAGGGACCGGCTCGATTGCATCCTTCACCAATAGGACAGCAATCGCCTCGCGCAAGACAGAGTGCCACCGAAGTCTCAGCACCAAAGGGACAGTCAACGTACCTGCAGTGGTGCAGTGATGGGGAGTTGTCCTGGGTGTCCCAGAAGGCATCGCATTCTGAGTCATCACAGCAAAACTCCCCGTGTCCCCGGAGGGACTGACCAGAGACGCGTCTCCCAACAGCGATCTCTTGGCCACTGGCAATAGGAGGCATCATAGGTGAGGGTGAGGAAGTGGTGCGTAACTCATTGACAATCCACAAGCCTTGCAACCTGGAGGAAAAGGAAACTGCTCTTTCTTTGAAAATGTGGTTACCGCTGGCCTTTGAGCCAGCGGCGGAACAGAAAGAAAATGAAACAGAGGATTCTCCGCCCGGCTCTCCACCAGGGGAAGGAGCAGCGCTGTCTTCACCACCTCCTGAAGAGGAGTCTCCCACATCTCCATGTTGCCCATGTCAGGGCCGCTTCATCGTCTTCATGGAAGATTTAGCGGCCGGTTGCGACACGAGGGGCGTCGCTCTCCTGCGTGGGGCTCGATGCGCCGGCCTCGACGATGTCTCAGAGCGGGGCAGAGCCAGTGTGGAGGACACAGGAAGATGCAGGAGGGCGCCCATGGCAATGAGCAGGCTGAGACACGGCCCGCGACGGAACGGTGGCAGCTGGAGGATCACTTTGGGGCAGGATGTGTTGGATGGCCTCAGTCTGCTTTTGTACTGCCGAGAACTGCTGGGCAAAGTCATCAACAGTGTCGCCGAACAGGTCAGCCTGGGAGATGGGAGCGTCAAGAAAGCATACTTTGTCAACGTCTCTCATCTCAGCCATATTGAGCCAGAGATGGTGCTCCTGGACCACCAGAGTGGACATTGCCTTCCTGAGGGACTGCGCCGTGACCTTCGTCGCCCGGAGGGCAAAGTCAGTCGCCGTGCACAGCTCCTGCATCAACTTCGGGTCGGTACTACCCTCGTGCATCGTTTTGAGTGTCTTGGCTTGGTGTACCTGCAGGATCGCCATGGCATGCAGGGCAGAGGCAGCTTGGCATGTAACGCTGTAAGCTTTGGCAGCAAGAGCCGCTGACAGCTTACAGGCTTTGGACGGGAGACGCGGACGACCCCTTCCTCATCTCAGCTGGAGGGACCGGCTCGATTGCATCCTTCACCAATAGGACAGCAATCGCCTCGCGCAAGACAGAGTGCCACCGAAGTCTCAGCACCAAAGGGACAGTCAACGTACCTGCAGTGGTGCAGTGATGGGGAGTTGTCCTGGGTGTCCCAGAAGGCATCGCATTCTGAGTCATCACAGCAAAACTCCCCGTGTCCCCGGAGGGACTGACCAGAGACGCGTCTCCCAACAGCGATCTCTTGGCCACTGGCAATAGGAGGCATCATAGGTGAGGGTGAGGAAGTGGTGCGTAACTCATTGACAATCCACAAGCCTTGCAACCTGGAGGAAAAGGAAACTGCTCTTTCTTTGAAAATGTGGTTACCGCTGGCCTTTGAGCCAGCGGCGGAACAGAAAGAAAATGAAACAGAGGATTCTCCGCCCGGCTCTCCACCAGGGGAAGGAGCAGCGCTGTCTTCACCACCTCCTGAAGAGGAGTCTCCCACATCTCCATGTTGCCCATGTCAGGGCCGCTTCATCGTCTTCATGGAAGATTTAGCTGCCGGTTGCGACACGAGGGGCGTCGCTCTCCTGCGTGGGGCTCGATGCGCCGGCCTCGACGATGTCTCAGAGCGGGGCAGAGCCAGTGTGGAGGACACAGGAAGATGCAGGAGGGCGCCCATGGCAATGAGCAGGCTGAGACACGGCCCGCGACGGAACGGTGGCAGCTGGAGGATCACTTTGGGGCAGGATGTGTTGGATGGCCTCAGTCTGCTTTTGTACTGCCGAGAACTGCTGGGCAAAGTCATCAACAGTGTCGCCGAACAGGTCAGCCTGGGAGATGGGAGCGTCAAGAAAGCATACTTTGTCAACGTCTCTCATCTCAGCCATATTGAGCCAGAGATGGTGCTCCTGGACCACCAGAGTGGACATTGCCTTCCTGAGGGACTGCGCCGTGACCTTCGTCGCCCGGAGGGCAAAGTCAGTCGCCGTGCACAGCTCCTGCATCAACTTCGGGTCGGTACTACCCTCGTGCATCGTTTTGAGTGTCTTGGCTTGGTGTACCTGCAGGATCGCCATGGCATGCAGGGCAGAGGCAGCTTGGCATGTAACGCTGTAAGCTTTGGCAGCAAGAGCCGCTGACAGCTTACAGGCTTTGGACGGGAGACGCGGACGATTCCTCCAAGTGGCGGCGTTTTGTGGGCACAGGTGCACTGCAACCGCTCTCTCCACCTGGGGAATGTCTACGTTCCCCCTGGCTTCCCCGCCATCGATGGTAGTGAGGACGGAAAAGGGAGACGAGCGGCTTCTGGCCATAAAAGGGGCCATCCACGACTTCATCACCTCTTCATGCACCTCCGGGAAGAAAGGAACCAGAGCAGAACGTAGTTGTGAGCCATGCTCTGCACCGAGAAACCAATCATCCAGCCGCGAGCGCTCAGGGCTGGGCAGTGTAGTCACCTACAGCCTAATGCTCACGGCTGCACAGGCAAGCATGGCCGACAGCTCGGGGTCCAATTCGGCAGTGGCGACAACACCCGAGGAGGGCAGCCCCGCCGAATCTTCATCCTCAGAGGACGATAGCCTATCCCTTGATGCTGCGATCGACATCTGATCCTCTGGCAGCCCACCGAATGACACGCTGGGACTGTTGCGAGACAGCCCAGCCGAATCATCCGGCAGCCGCACAGGACATGCGCTGCGGGAGGAGTGAGAGGTCCGTGGGGCATGGCCCGGCAGAGAAGCTCTCACTGTCACCCTCAAATCTCCCAGAGCACTAGCTGGCGGTCCTCTGCTTGTGGCAGAGACACCGGGATGGGTAGGGGCAGAGAGGTCTGCTCCACTCCCCTTGAGGAGAAAGAGACGCGATCGCAGCAATGCCATGGACATGTGTCCACAGAAGACGCATGACTCATCCACGGACGCCGCTTCAGCATGCTGAAGGCCCAGACACGGAAGACAGCGATCGTGGCCGTCAACAGAGGACAGGAAACGACCACATCCAGAAGGACATGGACGAAACAGCATCTTGAAAAAGATGCAAATTTTCCGTGATTTGCTCTTTTAGAGGAAAAACTGCTCTTTCAGTTGAAGCGTCCAGGTGAATCACTGGGACACCGCTGTACTGCGCCATCACACCAACCAGGAACAGCTCTCTCAACAAAGATGAATGGCTTTGTAGTAAGGAGGAAACCATGTACTACTCTGTTCCGAAGCAAAAATCTAATGAGTGGATGCACGCTGTTGCCTTATATGCTAAGCTATTCTCTGTATGTGCACAGGGAATGGCTCAGCATGCAAAATCCACTAGCCAATTTTCATTGGCGTTTTCTCTTAAACTCAGAGATGATTGGGCTCCCAAGTTAGACCCCTAATGTCGTCACGACATAACTCGTAGTGACCGACAGATAGGGAACTGAATAGTATTACCTGTAATACACAGCCAAAGGCAAACAGTCCTGGAGCCCAAATTTTCATTTTTGGGTGAACTATTCCTTTAAATGTAAGATAAACGACTGATTTATTATAATAGCCAGCTATGAAAATAATAATCAAATCATAGAAACCAGAAACAAAACTGCAGTTTTTTATACTAAATAATACTGTGATAGCTTTATTGTAGACAACAGTCTTTTTTTTTATTAAAAAAAAACATTACTAAAATAAGGCAATCATTTAAATACTTATTGGTCAAACATGTTTTATAATGAATTATATTGGAGCCCATATATAATAAGAGCCAGCATGATTTTCCAATCTTTAATCCAGTCCTTTAAAGTCTAAATGTAAAAGTTATTGAAAATTCACCCTATTCACCCTATTTTCTAAATGCATCTTATTGGTATTATTGTGAACAATCCATCCTTTATTTATCCATTTATTTATCCATTCATTCATTCATTCATTCATTTATTTATTTATTTATTTATTTATTTATTTATTTTTTGAGCTCATAATGTCTAATATAAAAAAACAATCTCTCAATCTACTGGTGAATCAACATACTTCTCTCTGATGACATGGCTGACTTCTCCAATCATTTACTCTGCTTAAATCCTGTGCTTTTTTTACAATAGACTAAAAGCTCAAATTCATATCTGCCTCCATCCGATCAACAAATGATGGATAGAACCAAGACCCTGTCCTACATTTTTTTTATTTTTCGATAATCTGTTTTGGAAGAAAATTTTGCTACTTCCGATTCATCGCAGCTATTTCTGCATTAGAACTCAAAATCTAAAAGTCATCCACACAGAAAGGTGGCAAAAGCATACAAAGAGAATATGTGATTATGTTACTCATTACCCACGCTGAGTTTCAGAACCAGTGGCTTCCTGAGCAGCAGATGAGCGGAGGTTCCATCTGCAGGCCATCTCAGGGATCTGGTTGATGTTAATGCCACCTGGGTGAGGAAATGAAGCAGCATCGGCGCTGCAGAGGCCAAGCTCTGATCTCATCACACAAAGATGACACAGCTCTGCTCCCCGATGAGATGAAGATACACTCTGGCCCTGGGATAAGGAATCATGGGATCACATGGAAATACATCACAGTAAAAAAGGCAGGAAATATCTTAGATCATTTCATTTCATTTTCATTTCATTTAGTCATTTTGCAGACGCTTTTATCCAAAGCGACTTACAATTGGGGAATACATAAAGCAATTAATTTTAAAGAGGCAAACAGACAAAGGAAGTGCTCGTAATACCAAGTTTCAGGCATTGTTCCAAACAAGTACAAGCTAGAAAGGGAAGGAATAAATAAAGAGAAAGACAAAGTTTTTTT
>NW_015637733.1:58070-62062 GCF_001515625.1 Sinocyclocheilus rhinocerous | reverse complement strand
TTGAAGACCAGTCGTGCCACTGCATTCTGAATCCTTTGTAGAGGTTTGATTGTGCTTGATGGAAGTCCAGCCAGAATAGCATTGCAGTAGTCCAGCCTAGAAATGACAAGTGCCTGGACAAGAAGTCGTGCAGCATGCTCCGTTAGAAAGGGCCTGCCTGATCTTTCTGATGTTGACACCAAGATTTCTGACTGAACTTGATGGGATAATTGTAGAAGAACCTAGCTGTATGGTGAAATCATACTGTAGAGTTGGAGTTGCAGGGAAAACAAGAAGCTCAGTCTTTTCCAGGTTGAGCTGGAGGTGATGTTCTTTCATCCATACCGAGATGTCCGCCAGGCAGCCTGAGATCCGTGCAGCTACCGTCGGATCATCTGGTTGAAATGAGAGATAGAGCTGTGTGTCATCAGCATAGCAATGGTAGGAGAAGCCATGTGCCTGTATGATGGGACCCAGTGATGTAGTGTATATGGAGAAGAGGAGGGGTCCAAGAACTGAACCCTGTGGAACTCCAGTGACCAGTTGATGTGCTTTGGATACAGTAGCGCAGTCTCAGTTGAATGGCCACTCCTGAAACCTGACTGGTTAGCATCCAGTTTGTTGTTCTGTGAAAGAAACAATGATACCTAGTTGAAAACAACTCGTTCGAGGGTTTTCGCTATAAATGGAAGGAGAGAAACAGGTCTGTAGCTATCTATAAGTGAAGTGTTTAATGTAGGTTTTTTGAGCAGTGGAGTTACCCAAGCCTGCTTGAATGCAGCGGGGAAGGTACCTGTAAGGAAAAATGTGTTGATGATGTGTGTGAGTGTTGGTAAGAGTGTAGGAGAGATTGCTTGGAGAAGGTGTGAGGGGATTGGATCTAGAGGGCATGTTGTAGGATGGCTGGAGAGTAGAAGTTTTGATACTTCTGCATCAGTGAGGGGACAGAAGGAGAAGATGGAGTTTTAGTAGTGGATGAGGTTGGTTGGAGGTCCTGTGTGTGTGGGGCTGAGAATTGACTGCTGATTATTCTAGTTTTGTCTGTGAAGAATGTGGCGAAATCATCAACAGTTATTGAAGTGGTGGGTGGTGGTGGAGGGGGACAGACGAGATAATGTAATGTTTTGAAGAGATTACGTGAGTCTGGAGCGCTGTTGATCTTGTTGTGGAAATATGAAGATTTGGCAGTGTTGACTTCAGCAGAGAAAGATGAAAGCAAAGATTGATACATAATCAGGTCAGAGATTTTGAGAGACGATCTGCTTCGGCGAGGGATGTACCTCTTAATGGCTGCTGATTGCGTCCTTGCCTCCCTGAACTTCTCAACCACCAAGAGATCAGAGACCATGCCTTCATACAGAATCTATCCAGATCCTTCAAATTCCCAGCTCCACGTTGGTGCTTCTTCTCTTCTGTTCACTCCACTCATTTTCTATAGGGCTCAGGTCAGGATACTGGAATGGCCATGGCAGAAGCTTAATTTTGTGCTCAGTGACAAATTTTTGTGTTGATTTTGATGTTTGTTCTGGGTCATTGTCCTGATGGAAGATCCAACCACTTCCCATTTTAAGATTTCTAACAGAGACGGTCAGGTTTAAAAATGTTTAGCTGTTGGTATTTGATAGAATCCATGATGCCATGTACTGTATATGAACAAGATGTCCAGGACCTCTGGCAGAAAAATAGGCCCACAACATTAAAGATCCAGAAGTATATTTAACCGTGGGCATGGGGTGCTTTTTATCCCCGTTTGCACCAAGCCCATATGGTGGGTTGGCAGCCAAAAAGCTCTTTTTTTTTAGCTTCATCTTACCATAGAAACCAGAAGCCAGTCCCGTTTGAAGTTCCAGTCGTGTCTGACAACTGAATATGCTGGAGTTTGTTTTTGGATGAGCGAAGAGGATTTTTCCTCTTAGATAGAAAGCCAAATAATATAATGATTTGTAATACAAAGTATTTTTCCAAAACTAAGTTTTATTAGTATTTTGTGCCATGGTGGTGAGGGCGGGAACATATGTGACATAGCCACGCACACTTACTAGACTGTCTCATTCTATCGTTTAATGCCGAGGAGGACTCTAGCCTACAAGCCTCTGAAGGACTGAGCTAGGAAGGACGCAGCCTTGGTAGGATGCAGCCTTCCGTTTGAGAAGCACCCATAGACACATTGTCACGATCACCTGCTGGAGTGCCAATGAGCTCCTCCAGAGGGCACGCCCTCCTTATTCACTCGGTGCATTCCAAACGGGATATATCGCCCTCCGAAGGGCACTTCGGAGTGAAAACAATCATGGCCGCCATATTGAAGTGTCGTTCCAAACCGAAGTGCTCAAAACTGGCCACTTCAAAGGGCCCTTCGGAATGAAGGATTTCGAAGGGTACAACTGATGGATACTTCGGGCTCCCATGATCCTTTGTGCAGATTCTTTGCATGATGACGGTGCCTCCGTGTGGGCATGTGATGATGACGCAGAAGGGCACTTCAAGAAACAGTTGTTTGGTCCCCTACACTCTTCAACCCTTCGAAGGGATTAGGGCATAGGGATGAGCCCTTCCGAATGGAATGCAGGAACAATCTTTTTAACATGGGCTGCGTTCCACTCCACTTTTAAACACGCACTCACGAACTTCCCTAAGCACTTCCTCTCGGGGGAATGCCCGCTGCCATTTTGAAGTGCGTTCCACTTCGCGAAGTGGACGAGGGAAGTTTATATGGACAGACCCTCGACCCCTCGATTTTGACCGAGGGAGTGAGTCTGCTTCATATGCACACTTCAGGCCACTCCATAGACCACAATGCAAAACGATTATGATGTCATCGCAGATCGCGTTTAATTTATTCCCACCCCAAACAACTCTATAATGTATAAATTATTTTTTTTTTTACTTTTATAACAGCCCAAGCATACCTATATACATATAGAACAAACAAATTCATAAGGGGAAAAATGTAAATAATAAACCAACTGTATAGCTGATTCTAAGTGATCAAGGGCTTGGGATGTTCCAGTTCAGCCCATTGCAAGGGTTCTGCCAGAAGTGGGCACTCATGCAACGTAATCAATGACGTACATCCGAGTAAACGAGACGGAGGGAAGTTTGCGAGTGAAGGGCATTAAAAAATGGACTGGAAAGCAGCCATGGACTTAATTCCTTCATTAATCCTTTGCACACACTCATCAGCACTCTTTGTTTGCACCTGTGTCTTGTTAGCCTTGTCTGCTCACCATATATAAGCCTGGTTAAGACTTGTATGTGTCTGTACTGCAATTCTAAGCCTCGTTTCTTGGTTCTCCCGTGTCTTGGTTCCAGGTTGTTTCCCTGCCTTTGCCTGTGTGTTTTTTTTGCGCCCTGTTGTCATTGTTTGGACTGGTTTCCCATGTTATGACCTTTGTTTTTGGACTTTAATTGTGGATTACCCCTTTAATAAGTACTGTATCTGGATCCTCAACCTTCATGTACTTGTGCAGTTTTATGACACACGTCCTCTTCCAGGCAGATTTGTAATATCTTTAGTTGATTGCAACTTCTTAATTATTGCCCTGATGGTGGAAATGGGGATTTTCAATTTAGCTATTTTCTTACATCCACTTTCTATTTTGTGAAGCTCAATAATCTTGTTCTGCACATCAGGGCCCGTATTCACAAAACATTTTATCTTACCACTAAGAGTTATCCTAAATAGCAGTAAAAGTTTTTAGCTAAGAGTTTTCTCTTAAATCATATTCACAAAGCTGCTGAGACAAACTTTTACTAAGGAATAGACAGAAGTCTGAGGCCCCGTCCACACGGAGACGCGTTTAGCTGTATACACATACATTTTGTATCGTATAGGCGTTTCGTCCACACGGATCCGGCGTTTTGGGAGAGTGAAACTGATATTTTTTTTTATACCGGGTCCCAGAGTGGATAAATCTGAAAACGCCGCCCTTGCGTTTTCGTGTGGACAGCGAATCCGTATATTTTCTGAAACGATGACGTCATCAGCCCACGTCTCACCCCTAGTCAGACAC
>NW_015637733.1:56724-57585 GCF_001515625.1 Sinocyclocheilus rhinocerous | reverse complement strand
AAAGATTTTTCTGGTCGACTAGTAGTCGTTCATTTTAAGCATTAGTCGACTATTAGTCGCACTTTTATTAATAAACCATATAAATCATAATAATGAGCCTTTAATTGCATAGCCTAATAAGCGTTCAAGCGCACGCAAAAAAGGCTTGCCACAGCGCACCTGCAAATATAATAATTATGAATGTGGTTCACAGAGTCTGAGACGGCAGAAAGCGCATCCTGTTTGCTTTCAGTATTTTACAAAAGCGCAATGTTTCATTGTTATTCTGAGTGCACACAAATAAACATAGAGTCTTTACAGATACAAAAGATGCGAGCATATGGATGTCCTGCCCGATGTACTATATTACCACATAGACAAGCCGTTAACGATTTGTCCGCCACAGACTGCGTGATTTTGCCACTTCATGTGGAATTTTTTTTTTCTGCGACTAATACAGTTTTGGTAATATGCATATAAACAGCCTTTTAATTAGCAGAGTAGAATAATCATGGCTGACAGTAAGACATGCAAACAAAAGAAAACCAAACTGGATGTGAGAACAGTTAAGGATATAATCAAAAATTTGGAGTTGGGATAACCACCGTTTTACTTCTTGTGATGGATGATTAAGGGAATTTGGCCTTTGTGTACCTCATATTCATAATCCTGTGGAGCAGGAAGTCATGGCTGCACAATTTCATGCTCCTAGTCACTCTGGTGTGCTAAAAAATGTAAATATGAATGGGAATATACTTCAGAGATATTTTACTCATAAGAATTTCTAGGGGTGCTAATGTGTGGTCATCATGCATTGGATAAAAACATTTATTTCATCATGTGAGTTTCCCCCCACTTTCAATTGTTTTACTTCAATGAAAG
>NW_015637733.1:40021-46573 GCF_001515625.1 Sinocyclocheilus rhinocerous | reverse complement strand
TTTGTCCCTATTTTACCCAGCACTGGGTTGTATTTAACCCAGCATTTTTTAGAGCGTAGTCTTAATGACTTAGGAGTCCTCTTCACTACTCCTAATGTTTCACAGATTTAGGAGCTAATTTTAGCGCTAAAATGCTTTGTGAAATACTCTTAGAACAAAAATGTAGGAGTCCTAAATTTAGGACTGACATGCCCATTATTTTAAAGATTTTCTCCTAAATCGGTGAGTTATGAGCTACTTTTAGCCTTAAGATGTTTTGTGAATACGGGCCCAGAACTATATTCTTTGGTTTTACTTCTTGTGATGGATGATTAAGGGAATTTGGCCTTTGTGTACCTCATATTCATAATCCTGTGGAGCAGGAAGTCATGGCTGCACAATTTCATGCTCCTAGTCACTCTGGTGTGCTAAAAAATGTAAATATGAATGGGAATATACTTCAGAGATATTTTACTCATAAGAATTTCTAGGGGTGCTAATGTGTGGTCATCATGCATTGGATAAAAACATTTATTTCATCATGTGAGTTTCCCCCCACTTTCAATTGTTTTACTTCAATGAAAGTATAGAATTTTGTGAAATTTTGGAATGAAAGATCAAGATAAACGATGCAGATTTATTTTCACAGCCACCTTTGCTCATATTTACCAAGGGTGCCAATATTAGTGGATGGCACTGTAGATGGGGTAGAAATGGAAGGGTCCTGGAGGAAGGACAGTCAATGCCTGACAAAAACCGCTCCTCTAAGCGACGTGAGCTGGCTTCTATTTCTTGCGCTCCCATGCCAGATCCAACCTATTTACAGCACGAGCCATAACCTCTAACATTTCCCCGTATGCGAGGCTTGCGGGCTATGATAACTCAGTGCTCACACTTTCCTCGTCATCATCAACCACATCCACTTCCTCATCATGACTGGATGACACCAGCAGCGCGCTATCTGCCTGATCAAATGAATCAAGCGAGAGCTCATCCAGATTCTGTGCATTATTATCTGCTGCATTATTCCTTAGGCATCCCTCAGGAATTCATAGTAGTTCTGTTGTAATGTTATTTCTTAGTGATAAACTAACAAAACCAAAATTGTCCTGCATCCCTTGAGAATAGGGACAGACGCAATCGGAGCTTTTTCATTGAAAACTTTTCACAATGAACACATTTAATACCCTCGAGCACTGAACGCACGTCCTCCTCTCCCAGACACATAACCCATAGGTTGTGTGTATCCTTGGGTGTCAGAAACCTCGTACACGGAGTAACACACCTCCTAAAATGTTTGGTCAAACTCTTAGCCATTTCTCAAATGCGCTGAACAAACAAATGGCTCCTACAAACAAAAAAAGCTGGTGTTGTGCATTACAGGTGCCCCCTTTATACTTCCGGGCCCTCCTCCATGACATCACGGGCTGCTATTGTCCAATAAATTGGAAGTGTTTTCACAGGTGCTTCAGACACAGGTCACGCTGATGGCATTCCCCAAAGTGTCCAGGGGACGCAGTGTGAGTTCCCACTCGAAGGGGAATCAGTGAATATTAGCAATATACACTAGAATTCAAAAAGTTTGGGGTCCCTAAGAATTTTTTTTGAAGTCTCTTATGCTCACCAGGGCTGCATTTACAGTATTTGATAAAAAATATAGTAAAAACTGCAATTAATGTGATTTCTTTTTTTTCTTTTTTTTTTTGCAGCCAATTCTCCAGTCTTCAGTGTCTCATGAGCCTTCAGAATTCATTATAATATGCTGATTTGGTGCTCAAGAAACTTTTCTTGTTATTATACGTTGAAAACAGTTGCGCTGCTTAATATTTTTGTGGAAACTGTGATACTTTTTTTAGGATTCTTGATGAATAGAAAGTTCAAAAGAACAGTGTTTATTTAAAATAGAAATGTTTTGTAACAATGTAAAAGTATTTACTGTCACCTTTGATCAATTTAATGTCTTTGCTGAAAAAAAATAAATACATCTTACTGACCCCAAACTTTTGAACAGTAGTTTAATTATTCCCTTATGGGCTTTTTTCAGTACTGTTAAACCATAACATCTGTTTATTTAATGATTAACTCTGTATTAAATTAAATTTAAATATAAGTTTCAGGCCACAAAATTTGTCATACCAGAAACATTTTCTTTTCTGCCCTCAGGAATTTATAGTAGTTCTGTTTTAATGTAATTTCTTAATGATAAACTCACAAAAACAAAATTAGTCCAAAAAAAAAAAACTTTTTTCAGTAAATCTCTAGTGTGTTCACAAATGGCATACAGTATGCTCCACGTTCAGCTCAGGTGTCCAGTGTTCATGAGTAAAACCAAACTCAGTTTGCCATGCTGACATATTCCTGTGGAGGGAGCTATTAATCACAGAGCCAGTTATTGTTTTTCTTCTTAAAGTGTAACCAATGTTTTGCATACTTAACCATTCGATCAATATACCTAGAATCAGCACATCGCTGCAGCAACAATTAATTCATGGCTGTCTAGTTCAACATTGCACTGTGGTGAATGACTTCCTTTTAGTGCTGAGAGGCTGCAGATGAAGCACCAAACTAAATGGTCTTGTTACACAAGCAGCTGAGTTTAAAAGTTTCTAGACAGAAACAAATAGAAAATAAAAATTTCATGAGTTAAAGCATTTAGGCAACTATGAAATATAATTTTGGTGAAGGTATGCATTATTAATTTATCCTAGTTACGCAAAAACAGAGAAACAAATAGAGACATAATTAGCATAGCTGCTGTTCCAACCAAGCAAAATTGATTTGTTTAACCCAAACTAAAGAATAATAATGTGCATTTGATCAGATATAACTGCAGCATTTATCGCCTTTGCAATTTAATTTCGATTAATTGTGCAGCCCTAGCATATATAATTATAATCCCTATAATTAGCATATTAGATTTCAGTGGGATCATGTAGCTGAAGATGAGAGTAATGGCTGCTGAAAATTCAGCTTTGCTATCACAGGAATAAATTAAATTTTTAAAATATATTATATATAATATATAATATAAAACAGTTATTTTTAATTTTAATAATATTTCACAATATTTTTGTTTTTATTGTATTTTTGATCAAATAAATGCAGCCTTAGTGAGCATAAGAGACTTTTTCAATTTTGTATTATTCCTTTTGGCTGCCAATGTATACATACACAGTATATTCAATATGTAGGTAATATGTGGTTTGCACTAACAGATGACATATCCCATCTGAATTTCCCATGCTCAAGCACATGACAGCACCTTTAGAAAAATCACTGCTTTACGGCATTTGTGTGGTGGTTTGTTTTGCTCTGCTCTCTTGTGTATTTCCTTGTGAGTTTGAACAGCTGCGTTTCAGGTTTGTTTTCTTTTCTTTGACAGGCCTAAATAACATAGGCACCATTTTACTGAAAGAGAGCCATTTGATAAGCATATGAAAAAAGGGGATTCTAGGTGCAAAATGCTTTCTTGATATAGTAGTGGGCATCAAAAAGGAACAATATGCTGAAGACAATTAGCTTAGCCAGGATTATTTCACAAAACATCTTATGTCATCTTAAGCCAACACTTTTCTCTTGTCATGTTTAAGCATGCAACGTTCGTCCTATTCAAAGCCTTGAAATCATTCCCCCTTGTCCAAACATTGGTCACGTAATCCACACTTTGTGTTTCACGAGGCAGTCGGCAGAGTGCATGTGTGGAGGATTAATTCCTGCTGCCAATCCAGAACACCGAGGGAGGATAGACCTTCACAACCTCGCCCTCACCTGAAGCTGGATATCATTATTATCCAGGATCAATCCTGAGCATTAACCACCAGAAGGCATTTCTTGATTGAGTATTGACAATCCGCCGCTGCTTGCAACTTTTTTGAATTGACTTGTTGTTAGGTGATGCCTGTCAAGAGATCAATTGGGCTGATGACAGGCGAGCATCTCAGCCTCACCCCCTACCACCACACACACACACCCTCCCCCCCTCACTTTTCAGAGGTCAAATAATCTAAATATTTTTGTTTAACTGATGCATGTTTGGTAATTACTGGTAAAGATTAGAATCTGTGAGACTTAACGGATTAATTCAAACAAAAACAAACATAATTGATGTCATCATTCACTCACTCTTATGTTGTTGCAAACCTATATGACTTTCATTCTTAGGTTAAAAACAAAAGGAGAAACTCTGAATAATGTACTGGTTATTTTTTCCCATGCAATTACTGTACAATGAATGGGAACTGGAGCTTTCATGTCATAACTTTGACTGAAATTAAAAATGAAATCGTTAGTCATTGATAATCATCTCCAGTGGGTTGCTAAACACTGCGTCCAGATCACTGGATCAGTGAGTTGAAACAGATCAGTTCAATTTGTGAACGAATCATTCAGACCGTTGTTGCAAACTGGATAAAACGTGCTGATTCTCAAGAACTTCACTACTTTTGTTCTTACAGGATTGGAAAGATATGAGGGTGAGTAATTAATTACAGAATATTTACTGGATTTATGAGTGATATATTTGTTTAATCAGAAATGTTAACATGCACTGTTGTCTTGATATTTCTACAGAAATTAAATACATAATCAGATGGCTGTGTGGCTGATGGCTATATGTAAATACCATATTTTACATTAATCGGTATGTTTTCCCTGTTTGTTTGGTATTGTAAGCTGGGAGCATAAACTATGTACTATGAGACTTTAATGAGCTGAAGGACATCTGAGGGCAAATGCATTCAGCTTCTGTCAGTCCCCCTCCCTGGCTCCATTACGCAGCTCATTTTGATGCAGCTATAGCATCTAGTGAATTACAATTGGTGTTTGGATGATTACATTGTTGGACAGAGATATGCTCATTGCCCGGTGATCCCAGCAGTAATCAATATCTTTATGCAGCCCCTCTCCGACTCCTGCATGTAAAACATTCCTAGCACACCATCTCCCATCCACCCTAGCATTCATTCCCTCAAAGACATCATGGCCCTGCAGCATCGACACAGCTGCCTGGAAATCTGTCTTGTTTAACCTACACAAAAGTGGTCTCAGTGTACCAAGCTGTGTCCATGTTATCGGGGAGTCTTGGGCTAGTTGTCACATATTCACTGGAGTAAAACGCGGGACAACTACCCCCTTTTTCTTTAACAAGTTACATATAAATAGTTACAGCAGTATTTTTTCTTAACTTTAACTTTAACTGGTAGGGAATGGTACTATCCATTTTGGTTTCATTCATAGGCTACCTTGACATAGACTTTGATATGAACAGTGTACAGTATTACCAATGTTGTATGTTAATGCAAAGACACTAAGTAGTCTAAGCTTACTTAGTCTATGTCAAAGTCATATCATATCAAAGTCTATGTCAAGGTAGCCTATGAATGAAACCAAAATGGATAGTACCATTCCCTACCAGTTAAAGTTAAAGTTAAGAAAAAATACTGCTGTAACTATTTATATGTAACTTGTATGTAACCTAATATTAGTTACATTTACTACATTTACAATATATATATTGTAAATGTAGTAAATGTAACTAATATTAGGAGAGATGTTGTTGGTAATATTTAGACAAAACATATTTAAAATTGCAGTAATTAGTTCAAAATCATAATCTGTAATCCTCCTGTTTACTGATCACTTCGCAAAGTTTGTTCAGTGCAGCCTCAGGCGAATGAAAACAGACATCATAACAGATGACAATTCCCTAAACAGGAACAAGGTAGGCCACTTGACATGTCACATACAATTTGACCTGAAAATAATTTTAATAGTAATCTGTAGTGCTTTCAAGACTGCCACTCCTCTTCCCTCTTTTCCTGTGCTGAAAGATTTTTGGTTATTTGGTTGACTAAAAATATATTTAATCAGCAACTTGAAGTAACAAAAGTTTAACAAAACACTAAATGCTATGGGAACGCCTTCAGCATGACCACACTCTGAATGTTTTCAGAGTTTAATGCGTTTAATCAGTCCAATGGATGGGCAAGACATCACGGGCGGGGTGATGTAGCGACCAGGAAGCTTAAAAGCATGTGCGGGGGAGACAGCGTCAGCTTCTAGAAATGAAGCAAGCACTTGCAAGGATGCCGGAAGTATGGCACTGAGACGCAGCGTCTCGTTCCCTCGGGGAACCATGGTTACATGCATAACCTGGAGACGTTCCCCTTCAGGAACTCGAGCTGCGCCGAAACGGTATGGAAACGAGTAAGCCCACGCCGCCAGACTTACAAATCCCTGCCTAGTGTGGAAGAGCACAGCTAGGGCGAGAGAACAGAAGAGCCAGGAGTGGCTAGCATATCTAGGCCATAAAACCTGACGAACGTTAGGGTAAACGCTTTGGCCAGACCGGGCGCAAAGTCTAGGTAGGAAGGGGCCACTGAGAGGGCCTGCAGGTCCCCAACTCTCTTGAGAGAAGAAATCGCCAGAAGGAAGGTAGTCTTTATAGTGAGATGTCAATCAGAAATCTCCTCAATAGGCTCGAAGGGAGGCCTACAGAGAGCTTCTAGCACCACAGCCATGTCCCACGGGGGGACGCAAGATCGTACCGGAGGCCTCAGCCTCAGCACACCTCAG
>NW_015637733.1:28498-37228 GCF_001515625.1 Sinocyclocheilus rhinocerous | reverse complement strand
TATGGCACTGAGACGCAGCGTCTCGTTCCCTCGGGGAACCATGGTTACATGCATAACCTGGAGACGTTCCCCTTCAGGAACTCGAGCTGCGCCGAAACGGTATGGAAACGAGTAAGCCCACGCCGCCAGACTTACAAATCCCTGCCTAGTGTGGAAGAGCACAGCTAGGGCGAGAGAACAGAAGAGCCAGGAGTGGCTAGCATATCTAGGCCATAAAACCTGACGAACGTTAGGGTAAACGCTTTGGCCAGACCGGGCGCAAAGTCTAGGTAGGAAGGGGCCACTGAGAGGGCCTGCAGGTCCCCAACTCTCTTGAGAGAAGAAATCGCCAGAAGGAAGGTAGTCTTTATAGTGAGATGTCAATCAGAAATCTCCTCAATAGGCTCGAAGGGAGGCCTACAGAGAGCTTCTAGCACCACAGCCATGTCCCACGGGGGGATGCAAGATCGTACCGGAGGCCTCAGCCTCAGCACACCTCAGAGGAAACGTGTAACTAGGGGGAGTCTGCCCACTGACTGACCACCGAGAGGGGCGTGGTAGGCCGCAATGGTCGCCACGTAGACCTTCAAGGTGGAGTGGGTCAACCCTGCTGAGAATCGGGCCTGCAGGAACTCCAGCACTGTACCAACTGGGCAGTTAACTGGGTCGAGCTGGCGGTCTCCGCACCAAGAAGTGAAAAGCTTTCACTTCAAGGCGTACAGTTTCCTCGTTGAGGGAGCTCTGGATTGGAGGATGGTCTCAACAACCTCGGTTGAGAGACCCGAAGCTATGAGTTGTGCCCCCTCAGGGGCCACACCCACAACTTCCACAGCTCCGGGCGGGGGTGGATGATCATACCCTCCGCCTGTGAGAGGAGATCTCTCCTGACGGGAATCTCCCATGGAGAGCCGTCGAGAAGGGACAACGCCAGCACGGTACCAACTGGGCAGTTAACTGGGTCGAGCTGGCGGTCTCCGCACCAAGAAGTGAAAAGCTTTCACTTCAAGGCGTACAGTTTCCTCGTTGAGGGAGCTCTGGATTGGAGGATGGTCTCAAACAACCTCGGTTGAGAGACCGGAAGTTATGAGATGTCCCCCTCAGGGGCCACACCCATAACTTCCACAGCTCCGGGCGGGGTGAACTATGGTGCCCCCCGGTTTGAGAGAGGAGGTCCCTCCTGATGGAAATCTCCCATGGAGAGCCGTCGAGAAGGGACACCAGGTCCGAGAACCATACTTGGCCCGGCCAGAACGGGGCAACTACGATCGGGGGAAAGGCGTACAGACGAAGCCTCGGCCAAGTCTGTACCATAGCATCCAGTCTGAGAGGAGCTGGATGAGTCAGAGAGAACCAGAGGGGACAGTGCAATGTCTCCTGAGTCGCAAACAGGTCCAACTGAGCTCACAGACCGCGGGCCGAGCGGCCACTCATGACCGCTCCCCAACCGGTCAGGGACGCGTCCGTCGCTAGCATTACACTGCGACAAGGAGCTCCCAGCACCGGGCACTGAGACAAGAACCAAGGTTTCCTTCACATGTCTAAGGCAGCGCTGCGTGACCTTGAGCATGCAAAGCGGGTTTCCCCTCGGTGAGACCACCCTTGTTCTTAAGCCACCACTGTAGGGGTCTCATGTACAGCAGGCCAAAAGGTATCATGTTGGACGCAGCTGCCATCAGACCCAGCAATTTCTGGAACTGCTTGACTGTGAGTGACCGGCCTTCTCTCACTCTCACGTCTGCAGTGAGGATCGACTCGATCCGAGCAGGAGACAGACGTGCCTGCATTGTAGTCGAATCCCACACCACGCCCAGATAAGTGGTTCTGTGTACTGGAGAAAGCAAACTTTTCTTGGCGTTTAGTTTTAACCCCAGCTCTTTCATGTGGGCGAGAACGACATCTCAATGCCGAGCTGCCATCTGCTCTGATTGAGCTAATATCAACCAATCGTCGATGCAGCTGAGTATGCAGATGCCCTGAAGTCGCAGAGGAGCCAGAGCAGCATCCACACACTTCGTGTAAGTGCGGGGTGTGAGTGCAAGGCTGAAAGGAAGAACCCGGTATTGGTAAGCTTTGCCCCCAAAAGCAAACCTCAGGAACTTCCTGTGATGGGGAAGGATGGAGATGCGGAAGTATGCGTCTTTTAGATCGATCGTGACAAACCAAATCCTCGGACCTGATCTGAGAAACAACTTGCTTGATAGTGAGCATCCTGAACTTCAGTCGCATGACTGAGCGGTTCAACTGACGCAGATCTAAAATGGGACGCAACCCTCCATCCTTCTTTGGAACGGTGAAGTACCGGCAGTAGAACCCAGACTTTCTGTCGAGAGGAAGGACCACCTCGATGGGCTCCTTCCTCAAGAGAGTGTTTACTTCTCGTTCCATTACCAGAGCCTGCTCGGGGCCCACCTCCAAGAATCTTTGCGTTCTCTTGTAAAAAGTTTTGCTTTCCCCTAGAAAAGTTGAGTTCACTTGCAAAACTTTTGCATCCTTCCTGAGAAACTTTGCGCTGTCTTATAAATCTCTTTCATTCCCCCAAGAAACGTAGTGTTTGCTCACAATTATTATTTTTTTTTTTTGCATTCTCTGGAATAATTTGGTATTCACTCACAATAGTTTTTTCATTCCTGTGAGAGACTTTGCGTTGGTTCGCATAACTTTTGCTTTCCTCTAAGAAACTTTGCATTTACTCATGAAAGTTTTGCGTTCCTATGAAAAACTGCATTCATCTGCAAAACTTTTACATTTCTCTGAGAAACTTTAGCCACTTTTCCACCGTTAGGACAAAATGTACTCGGTGCTTAACCATTCCATTCTGTGCCAATCCGGCCCAGCCAGTATGGATATGATTTTGCTTTCCATGGAAAATGAAACCACATCCATACTAGCTGGGCTGTACAGTGCGCTGTAGGGCTGATAACAGAGCTTATAATTCAAATGCATCAGTTGTTGCCTTGGTAGAGCAAGTGTATACATACGATATGAGATGTAAATGGTGACAGCATTATGGAGAATGATCAGATATTTCTGTTTACTTAGTTCAAATAGCACGCTTCGCCAGCAGAGAAACTAGCAGCCAGACAACAAACGAGTGACCAATCCTGAGTGGCAACATCACTACACGCATTATGCCAGCACGGTTCAGTAGGCTTAGCCAAACGTGCTGAGAATTCTGGGCCAAGAATGGTTTGAAATTGGGCCGTGTCGATTGGAACTATAAAGTGGAAATATAACTGAAACCTTTTCCTACCGTTTGGTCTGATAGTGGAAAAGCACCTTTTGTGTTTTTCTTTCTTAAACTTTTGTGTTTCTCTAAGAAACGTTATATGCAAAGCAAAGTTTCTCAGAGCATTCTTAGAATTAAAAAAGAGAGAAAAATTGTACCATTAGGGGAACAACAGCTTGTCACTGGGGCAGTACCCTCAAAGGGACAACTTTGTACCTTCTTTACCTCTAAAGGGTGCATATTAGTACCGTAAGAATACATATTACTACCTTAAGGGTACATATTACTACTCTAAGGTACTAATATGCACCCTCTATGGGTAAAGAAGGTACAAAGTTGTCCCTTTGAGGGTACTGCCCCAGTGTCAAGCTGTTGTACCCCTAAAGGTACAATTTTTGTAAATTTTTCTGAAAGTGAGGAATGCAAAACTTTTGCGAGTTAACGCAAAATCATTGAAATATATTTTTATTTTAAATAATTTTTATTTCAATCTTTTTTTCCCATTACCATGTTCCAGGAGCTCTGTATTAATATACTGACTTAATGGCCAAAAGTAGGCTACGTGGACACTTATAATTAGCTGGTTATTTCAGCTTCACCCTTAACTAACATTAAAATCATTGCATTAAAATCGAGCTATAACGCCCAACATACATTACTGACCTCACTTGTGTCCGAATGGGAGCAACTCCAAATGACCATACTGCAATGTCTAGTGGAAAGCCTTCAGATAAGAGAGGAAGCTGTTGTAAAGTAGAAGTAAATCCCAGTTGGTGTCCATGGTGTTGAAATTGTTTCAATTGCTTGACAAGCACATATGGGTGTAGTGTTTGGGTGTCTGCATACTTTTTGGCCATGTAGTGTACCGCTATGGGAGTCAGAATAATCTCTTGCGTCGAGTGATCAGTATTTTGACATTCTCCCTGATGTGTTCAGACGATAGAAAATAAGGACTTCTCTGTATAGTTACCACAAACATAAGTATTTGAAACATAATTTAGAAAAATAAATAAAGCCTGGTTTTTTGAAAGGAGCGGGTGTAGCATTTATCCACCAGGGTTCGCCTGACAGACCATGCCTCATTGGTGCTGCTTTCCCATGTGTACTTTAAATGCTTTAGCCATCATATTCTAAGCTTGATCTGTCTGTTTGAAGATCCTCTTTGTGGTCAAAGTCCTGTGTGTCTTTTGTTATTGTCAGTCAGATGGATCTCAGCTGCATAAGCTGCAGCTAAAACAGAAGGCACAAACAACAAAGAGACAAAAACAAACCAGTAGATTCGGTGCAGTATATGTGAGCTTGAGAGCTGTGATAAAGGCATATGCAAACAGAATTATGGTACTAATGAGTGTTAATGACAAAATTTGCCAAATGTTACAGCCAGGATTATTTAGTAATACTGTGCAGTTCACTGATAAATGTATAAACATTGTACACAAATTACATTAAAGTAAAAATCATAATTGTAGTGTGATGGGTTTCGACTAAAACATGTCAGGAACAACCATTCAAAAGTGACATCATGTGGATCGTTTCCGGTGCAAAATCTTGTAAAAAAAATATCTGGCCTCCATGAAACATTTCAATTTCATGCTCTCTGCCTGTTTACACACAGAAACCTGTCATCTACAGTTACATACATCTGCATGTATATATAGGTATGTGAAAACCAGTTGATTACATCGAATCCATCAAAATGCTTATCAGGATTTCCCTGCTGTGAGCAGCTGCTTAATTATCAAGAAGAATCTTGTTGTAGATGCAAATGGGGCCTTTTGAACTGAGCATCTTGTTCACTGTCAGTTATTAAACTCCTAAGCCCCTAAACTTTTCACAGGTTGAATGACAAAATCAATATCTATTGTATCTGAATCGATGTACACTATATATGTTGTCTAATTTATATATATACAGTATATATATATATATATATATATACAGTATATATAATAATAATAATTAAGCCAGTAAATCCAGCATAACTGCACTGCTACTAAACATTTTTTGTACCTTTATTGACAACCATCATAACAGAGATGGTAAAGAGAAAGAATGAATCAATTTATCACAAACAGCTTTTCTACAAGCAAATATTAAGTAAATAATATATAGAAGGTGAACAGTGTCATAAATACAAAACATTAAAATGCTGACACTAAAACTGACATTAAAGTAATGCAATAAGCATCAGCTTAACAACATAAGATGGAAATCTACATGACTGATAAGAAAAAAAAAGAAATGTATTTACATCAAATATGGAGTGTCACACAGGGAATTCAACAATTCACATTGTTTCATTATAAATTATAAGATGACTTGTTCTTTTTACTTATAAAAACTGTACATTAAACAGTACTTTACTGTAAATTTAAATGTCCCGTTAGACATAGTACAATTTTTCACCGTATGTGGTAGAAAAATTTACTGTTATCCATTTAACAGGTTCTAACTGGGTAACACTTTATACTAACTTTTAATAATAAATCATTAACTAATATTATATAATGCTTCACGGATCATTAGTTAATATATAGTCAAATAGCTAGAAATATGAGATAATGTGCTTGTTAATGTTTACTAATAAACTTATTAAACATTACCTAATGATTAACTGATCATTATTTTATGTAAATTAAAATGCTTAAAAATGTCAGCAAACGTTCAATTCATATGAATATGAATATGAATAGAATATAGAATGATTAAAAGCTTGTGTTAATGTAACACTTTTGCTGCTATTGAGGTGTGATACGGGTAAGGTCAGGGACAGGTTTGGTGGTATAGGTAGGTTTAAGGCTAGGTTAAGGGGTCAACAGTATACAGGGATCAATTTGATTACTATAAGGGAACAGTTCAATCTGTTTATATCACAAGTTTTGATAAATGAACAAGTACTGTATTTTCTTGAAAAACTGGTTTGTTTTCTCCTGTTGATGTATGATTTAAGGAATATCAAAGTTCTTTCAAGGAAAGTCTGTTCACTCGGCAGCCATATTTGTAACGCCTCCGGGCAGCTGTTTCGGGCATCCAAGACCAAGTCCTTTCTAAATGAATGGGGGAATCCTGAAATCTCAAAAACGTATTTTTCAGTCTAGACCAGCCAATCCTAGATTTTTCAAGCTCCAACCACCAAACTTGGGTCAGACCTTCAGACTGTTCTGACCCAGAACAGTCTGAACCCAGAACTGTTCGGGTTGCTGTATATTTTCTAACTGATCAGACTTATGATTTTCATTAAACAGATGATCAAAACTACAAAAAGTCTCATAGCCTTTCATTGACAGGGTCAAAACTTTTGTACAGTAAAAGTGTGAGTGTTTAAGCTGTCTATCACTTGCAAAGCTTAATGATTATCCTAGGATAACATGTTAAATCATGCTAGCAACATTCTAATCATGCTAAAAACAAGATAGCAACCTGTTAATCATGCTAGAAACATGCCAGCAGCATGCTAACAACATACTAATCATGCCAAAAACATGGTAGCAACATGTTAACAACATGTTAATAATGCTAAAAACATGTTAGCAACATGTTACTCATGCTAGAAACATGCTAATCATGGTAGAAACATGCTAGCAACATACTAATCATGTTAAAAACATGCTAACAACATGCTAACAGCATATAGATCATGCTAACAACATGCTAATCATTCTGTAAACATGCTAGCACTAATCGTGTTAAAAACATGATAGCAACATGTTAAAACATGTTAATAACATACTAATCCAGTTAGCAATATGCTAATCATGCTAACGACATGTTAATCATGCTAGAAACATGTTAGCAACATGCTAATCATGCTAGCAACATGTTAACAACATGTTAATAACATGCTAATCATGTTAACAACATGCTAATCACGCGTTAACAATTTGCTAAATCATGCCAGCAACATTCTATCAATATCTATCTAATCTATCTATCTAAACTTTTACATTTATAATAAATTAATAAATTAATTATTAATAAATTAATAATATAATATAATAAAGCTTTTACAACTGCTTCAAATTTTCAGGCTAGGTTTTTTCAAGCCAACTTCAAAGTTTGTTCACAAACTTTACTTATCTAGTGACATTTGTAAGCATTTCAATTTACATTAAATAACAATGTGTTAATCATTAGTTAATGTTTAATAAGTTAATTAGTAAACATTAACATGCACATTATCTCATATTTCTAGCTATTTGACTATTTATTTGTTTGAAGTCAGATGGGGGAGATGATAGTGGGGGGGACTGGTTAGAATCTCCTTGATGGCGAGGAACCATTTGGCAATTTAGACCCCCATACAAACGTAAAGTCTGTGACCAGGACCGTAATTTATATGCAAATGTCAAAAGGCTAAAAGGGTCTCTTAAGCCATAAAACCCCAAAGATCATGCATGATTCTACGCAGACGCTACAACAATATGCTGATTTGGTGCTCGAAAAATGTTTCGTATTATTATAAATGTTTAAAAGCTACCGCTTAATATTTTTGTGGAAAATTTTTTTCTGGATTCTTTGTTGAATGGAAAGTTTAAAAAAAAGAACAGCATTTAAAAGTATTAAAGTAAACAACAAAACATACATTTGTATTGTTTAAAAAACAAAATCTAATATATAAATAACTAAATAAAATAATTTTATCACATGAAAACAAAGAGACCACAAAGTGATATGAAAGACATGAAACTAGCACAGTGTATGAGATTGTCATTATACAAAAGTATTCGACTGCAGAATGTCACAATTGTTCAATCAGAATCAAGTATTCCAAAAAGCCATATAATTAACTGTCTCTCTTAGGTCATGTCCACACGTACACAGGTATTTTTTATAAACCTTAGTTTATAAAAGTTTTACCTTCTTCCATTTTAAAAAAAATCTCCGTCCATATGAAAACACAAATGCATGCTATGAAGCACTGTCATGAGCATGCCAAACCAACAGGTGGCGATATAATCTCAACCGTAAAGCCATGTTGGCCAATCAGAAGCATGAAAAAGTTTCCAGTAGGCGGAGAGTTTTTGAAAATCTTCACCCTGGCAGGCGTTTTCAAAAATGTTTGTTCCCTTTCAAGGGAACTTCGAACTGTGTCTTCTAGGGGATGCTATGGGGAACGTCTCGTCGTGACCCGTGTCTGAAGCATACATTGAAAAAACACCAACAACACGTTGGCTGGCGACAGACATGACGTCAATACCGGTGCGACTATAGTATAAATAGGCGCTGGGAGAACACATCATCCTCTTCTTCATCTTCACTGACTGTTTTGTTTGAAGCGTGCATTTCTGTGGTAAGAGCGATCTTTTTTCATATCATTATGGTGAGCACTAGCAAAGTGTTTAGAGGATGTGTGCATCCGTGTCGTCGTTATTTGACATCTGATGACACACACGATCTATGCGTTGTTTGTTTGGGCGAAGAGCATGCATGCGATGTCCTCGAGGGGGCTATTGGCGTGCACTGCAATCGTTTTCCAATGGAAAAGCTCCGCTCTCGTTTGTCTCTCTTTTCGAGGAAAGAGGAGC
>NW_015637733.1:22997-28445 GCF_001515625.1 Sinocyclocheilus rhinocerous | reverse complement strand
GTTTTTTTGGAGACATTTTTAAAGTGTAATGCCCAGTGAGTGGCACTAATAGCACATTTGGTTTTCTCTGAAATAGATGAATGTGTCAATGTTTAATATGCTGATTATTGTAACAGTTTGCAAATTAAATAATGTAATTAATATGAATTTAAATAATATGGTGAGTGGCACTAAAAAGTGTAAGTAAAACGTCTCAGGTTACTTATGTAACCATTGTTCCCTGAGTAGGGAACGAGACACTGCGTCCTCTAGGTTTCTTGCCATGCTTCGGACACAAGCTTCAGATGAAGAAGAGGATGATGTGTTCTCCCGGCATCTATTTATACTATAGTCGCACCGGTAGTGACATCATGGCTGTTGCCGGCCAACGTGTTGTTGGTGTTTTTTCAATGTATGCTTCAGACACGGGTCACGACGAGGCGTTCCCCATAGCGACCCCTAGAGGACGCAGTGTCTCGTTCCCTACTCAGGGAACCATGGTTACATACGTAACCTGAGACGGTTTCAGTGAACTGGTGCTGCGTTTGCGTGTGGACGAACGGCCTAACCGCATAGAAAAAAGCTGTGTTTTAAAAATAACCGCGTTCGTGTGGTCAGGGCCTTAGTTTGGTCTTTGTTGTCAGTGTGCACTGTTTTCCATTGTTGAGTTAGTTGTCATGGTTTCTGATTAGTTACCATTTAGTTCAGGTGTGTGTCTTTAATTAGCCTTGTTAAGTTCATCTTTGTCTGTTAATTTCCGTTGGGTCTTGCCCATGTTACGTGTGTTGAAAGCTTCCTCTTTGTTGAGATTAACCTATCTGTAGATTTATTAAAGACTGCCTGTAACCTTCATCATCGTGTTCGTGTGTACTACAACACAGCGTTGTAACAATAATTGTATGTAGTCCTATATGTATTATATACTGTATGTAATGTGAAGCAACTCCACAAAAAGCAATATTTTTAATAATATCTACAAAGAAAAAAGTAAGGGGAGTTTTTGAATCAATAATTAATATTTGGTTCTCTCTATGAAATATTATATGTGAACATCACAGTATATGGCACTAGGTTAATGAGATAAAAATCAATACACCACCTGTTTCAAAAAAGAAAAAGAAAAATAGAAATAAGGTTAGCTGTGAATTAAAGACATTGATCATACGTACTGCTATACTTATAAAATTAAACACCACATGCTTCATATTCATATAAACATATTGTCTACAAAATATGTAGAACTCTTCCAGCTTGTTTGTCAACACAGAGACACTGTATCCAGCACATAGGTGAATACAATCATGATGCAAGCCAGTGGCATGGCGATGTAGTACTTTGCTCTGGGCATTTCTAAAATAAAACTGGCAGAATGGTGGTGCAAGAGTGATCTCTAATCCTTCAATTCACAAGGAAAACAGAATCTGAGGTGAAGAGTCTTGTCAAAAAGAAGGATGCTGCATGGAATGTTAAAAGGGTGGATGGCAATGGGAGACAGAGGATAGTATAATGTCACATGTTCTGTTTCCTGTCTGTCAAGTCTTGAAAATCCATTCAGTCTGTTTTTTGTTTATATGGATCTGTGTGTATGTTTGTTTTTGTTTTCTTTCTTCAGTTTTTTTTTTATGCTACTTAACCGCATTGTGATAAGAATATAAATTACTATGAAGGCTTTTTTATAAAGTTTTGATTTGAAGGATGATTTTATGATAATTCTTCATATCTTCCTCAGCTGTGGTCCTGCAGTAATGACAATTCATTACAATCTTTTTTAATTCACTATAAATAAATAAAAAACGGTCTGAGGAACTGTAAAATGAAAAAATATATGGCAACTGCCACAGTAACCATTATTGAATTATTGTAGACATGAGCCTCCAGCATCTGTTCAATAACAACAAACAGCTAAAGAACATTCACAATAATGAGGCGCAAAGGAAACCATGTGTTGATCAGGGCAGACTTCATTTCAATAAAAATATAGCTTGGTTATAGATGGTTAGCCTTGAGTCAGGCTTTATTGGACAGAAGAATAATCATTGTTGGTTTATGATAGCTTTCCTACATAATTAGTTTATTAATATAATCAGCCCGCAGCCTTTCAGGCAGCTTCATGCAGCTTAGATTAGGATTGTTGGAGGAGAAAAAAAGAAGAAAGGAAGGAAAACTTAATTATGTTCCTTAATAATCCTCACATATATTTTGAATGAGAAAGCAAAGCAAATGAAATGAATAGACCAGACATAAACAGACCAAAATATAAAAGTTTATGGGGATGCTCTTCATCTTCGGGGATGTGTTTCTTCTTATTGTTTTCTTTTTATGTAAATAATGAATAAAACATATCACACCTATTATTATTCTATAAATCAATGAACTCTGTGTATTTTTTGTTTGTTGTCTTATGCTGTCATCTCAGAGTTATAGTGACACCTAGTGGTGTGGATGCAGCATCAAACAAATCAAATCATTGTCATTGTAGATTAATTAATTATAACATAATTAATTTAGTCAACAAGTAAAAAGTGTCCAGTAACAGGCAGGTCACAGAAAAAAAAGGTAATAGTATTTATTTGGTCATGTGATCTGAACACGGCTGTCCTCATGAGGTGACCTGCTCCAGCTAAAATAAAATTTCTGAGTGATTTTTTTTTTCAAAGTAAATCCTACACCTTTTTTTAAAGAATATTTTTTTAATTTGATTTTTTTTTTCAGAAGTACTACTCATACCTTCTTTTGTATAACTTTTCCAATCACAATGAGATACTAAGGGCCAGAATTACTAAACAGGGCAAATTAGCATGAGAGCGCAATCCCATAAAAGTGTCAATGGAAAGTTCTGCCGGTGATCTATTGACAATTCGCAAATTAAAAAACACAGATACAGTCAGATCAATTCCACAATGACCAACGCAATCTACCAAGAACAGCGCAAATTAGCACAGGGTTGTAAACAAGCAGAGCCAATAATAATCAGGTGCGGGTAATCTACTAACAACACAGGCACAAAATGGGTTAATGGTAGGCTACTTTGACACGACAACAATTGTGCTAAAAACAGAAAAGTTTTTCCTTTGCATTTTTGAAGTTTTGCATATAGACTACAACATTATCAAAACAATCCCTGCTCACACGGATCTACGAACCGCTGTATTATTCATTCCAGGCCAGTAGTTGGCAATGTCACTTTGTAAAGAAACATTACGCGCCTGAGCACATTCTCATTCCATTAGACGACGGAACACATAATAGCATATATATGCGCATAACTTTAACTTTTTTTACAAGTTCACCTTTTCCTATTTTGCACGAAGATGATAACGGTATTGTTTTCAAAGACTTGCACTTTGAAACCCGTTTTCAAAAGTTTGCATTTTCAGGCCTCAAAAACGCTATTGATGTTTAAATGAATGGCCAAAACACATAAAAAGTGTTCAGTTTTTAGTTGAAAATGTTGTCTTGTAAACACCCTCAAGCCATGCCAGAACGGGTGTTAATGTTGCATGATTTATTGAAATACTCTCCTCCCATACATTTTGTGTCTAAAAGGGAAAATTTATACAAATGCATATGCAATAAGGTCAGCCATAAAAATAACTGTTTCACCACATCTGTTTAGTAAATCCTGACAGTAGTTTTTCAATACCAAAAGAGGTCAAGCGCTGTACTGCTAGTAAATCTAAGTGTTAACCTAACTTTTAAACATCAACTATGTGCAGATATCCAGATTTAGAAAGAAGAGAAATAAACTGATTTTAAAAGGGACCAACAGGCAAAAGCACGGAACATAACCATGTACATCTTACACTCACTGTAATTTTGGCTTAGAAAGTACCGGCTCCATTTAATCACAGACAAAAGCACCAGAATGGGAAACAAGGCACGTCTGGCAGATCACAGGAGTCAGTGGAATCAAAGAGGTAAAAATCTGAACCGCTTAAGTCTGTGATGGTGAGGGCAGCTAAAAGTCACTTTCATCAGGGCCAATTAAAAAAATAGAGGGCCACTGTTCTGGGACCCTCTTAACTTAATGGAGTATTTTCATACACCTAATGTTTGTGTGTGTTCAAAGGCTTTGCCTCACGTCACCATCTCAGCTTTTAGAGACAATCTATAGAGGCAACAGGAAAAACTACCTAATCTACAACCAAAAGGTCAACCTTGTGCATAATTTTAAAGCAGAAGCACCATGCCTTTGCATGTACCCTTATATTTTTGAGTGAATTGTGAATGCTACTTCAAAAAAAAAAATAAATAAATAAAATGTATTTGATATTTTTGATAGCTAAGTTGCATGATTATTGTAGACAAAAAAAGTGTAGATCTAAAACATCTATATATTTATCTTCCTCTGCTGTATCTGCAGCTTTTTCATTAAAAAAGACCTGATTATTATTGTATAAATAAAATAATATAATAAAATAAAAACATTTATATATTACAGCTAAATAGCAAATTGTTAAAAACTGTTTTTCTTTAGTCATATCTATAAGGCAGCTCAAAAAAAAAAAAATCCAACTTCCAAAAAAGTATTTGCATTTTTGATAACAAAGCTGCATTATTATTGCAGGCAAAAAGAAAAGAAAAATTCTAAATCTTCTTCATCCATTTCAAACTTTTCCATTAAAGAGCAGGTCATATGGGTTTTCGAAAAATATATTTTTTGCATTGTAGACAAAAAAAGTGTAGATCTAAAACGTCTATATATTTATCTTCCTCTGCTGTATCTGCAGCTTTTTCATTAAAAAAGACCTGATTATTATTGTATAAATAAAATAATATAATAAAATAAAAACATTTATATATTACAGTTAAATAGCAAATTGTTAAAAACTGTTTTTCTTTAGTCATATCTACAAGGCAGCTCAAAAAAAAAAAAATCCAACTTCCAAAAAAGTATTTGCATTTTTGATAACAAAGCTGCATTATTATTGCAGGCAAAAAGAAAAGAAAAATTCTAAATCTTCTTCATCCATTTCAAACTTTTCCATTAAAGAGCAGGTCATATGGGTTTTCGAAAAATATATTTTTTGCAGTTTGTAACGTAACTATCCTTCAATGTAAACAGTCTGCAAAGTTGTTAATCAAAAAAGTGCATGATAAATAAAGATATTGTCTCTCAAAAGAAAGAGTGGACTCTGAACCACCTTAACGAGTCGTCATATTTTCGAATCTTCTGCCTGTTACCGATCTACGTCACTGGGTAACACATTAGCATAATCCCCGCCTGCCCACGAAATACCAACACTCTCTGTGTCGAGAAGATGCTGTGTTCCACGATACCACAGCAATACAATTCTAACCTTTTGTTGTGCTTGTCATTTTACCGAGGACTGCTTCTCTAATCTTGCCTTTTATCTTCGTTGGCTTCTAATCTTCTTTATTTGGACCAACAAGCGTCTCCGAACCACAACCTATAAGTACAATTGATACGTTATGTGAACATTTTCAATTGAGTGCTCAAAATATCAA
>NW_015637733.1:19103-19990 GCF_001515625.1 Sinocyclocheilus rhinocerous | reverse complement strand
GCGTGGTGAAAGCAAGTTTGTTTTGTTTTCATTGCCGAAAGATGATGATGTGAAGACATCACGTAAAGTACCACATACAAAGTTTAAAATTACCACTGAGAAACGTCCTGATCAAGTCGTGCTTGCGATGGAGTTTCTGGTTGAGCGACTGCATCGGTATCATCCTCAGACTCGGGCTCGAATTGATAAGGTAATATCAATGCCATTTTTGTAACTCTCTGGAGCAAAAAAAAAAAAAACAACTCTCCGGAGCAGGACTCTGAACCACCTTAACGAGTCGTCATATTTTCGAATCTTCTGCCTGTTACCAATATACGTCACAAGGTAACACATTTGCATAATCCCCACCTGCCTGCAAAATACGAACACTTTGACCTGCCCACTTCCGCTAGTTAGTGTGTTTACATCATGTCAAGAAGATGCTGTGTTTTTAGCCTCACTGGGCATTCTAACACAGTTAGAAAAAATAATGAATGCAATAAAACTGCTGTCACATCACATAAAATACCACATACAAAGTTTAAACTTACCACTGAGAAACATCTTGATCAAGTCATGCTTGCGATGGACTTTCCGGTTGAGCGACTGCATGGAAAGACCAATCACAACAGATTTGGCCAGCTGACCAATCAGAGCAGCGTAGGCTTATGGAAGGGAGGAGTTTACAGACTTCAAGCTCAGAACTACTTAGATTGGTTAGCTGTCCCAGTGCGTTGTGATTGGCGAACAGCTTAGTGGGTGTTTCAGTACTGCCACGCCCCTTGCTAAAAGCAGCAAGTTCTGTCTGCTCCGGTATAGTTAAGGATGGCGTCAATATTGCCATATCAGTTTGAACCGGATTCAGACCCCGAGAATATTGAACAAGAGGATCGCGCAGAACCTTTGCA
>NW_015637733.1:11733-16603 GCF_001515625.1 Sinocyclocheilus rhinocerous | reverse complement strand
AAGTTCTGTCTGCTCCGGTATAGTTAAGGATGGCGTCAATATTGCCATATCAGTTTGAACCGGATTCAGACCCCGAGAATATTGAACAAGAGGATCGCGCAGAACCTTTGCATGCACGGATATGGACGGACATGGCGGAAAATTTACTCTACAGCAGCTCTTCTTCTTCTTCGTTTTCTCTTATGCACCAAATCTGCAGCAGCACTTCTTCTTCGTCGTCATCTTGTCTGATGCACTCAATCAAGCGTTCTAACCATGACCTCGCCCCTCCCCACCCCCCAACCATTCAAATTTCCGTATGCGGGAATTATTTTAATTATATTCTAATGGGCCGCTTTGTGACATCACAAACCCCGGGAAAACAACGCTGTAGTCCAAACGAGCCGTTCGTTGTAGTTCTTGAAAAGGGATTTTTTAAAAACGAAGTATCTCCCTTTGGAGTGGACTTTGAGATTTGTAACTTTGTAGATGTTTTTTATGCCCAAAACATACACACTACACACTGACTAAAATTCAAAAAATGAAAAAGCATAATAGGACCCCTTTAAAAAAATGCATGGTTATGGCTGTCCAGCTTATTTAAAAAAAAAAATAAATAAATAAATAAAAATAATAAAATAAAAATAATTATTTTGCATCAAGATTTAAACTTGCATTTTCTTGCATGCTGTGCAAAAAATAAATAAATAAATAAATCCTCTACTGTAGACTTGTATCATAATGAACCAGTAAATTGTTCAATGTTTTTTCTTTCAAATAGGTCACAGCACTCAAATGGCCCACTCAAAAAAGAAAAAAAAACAGAAATGTGCATGAAGCCCATGTTTTTAAGCGATGATTTTTGCAGACTTGTCAAAGTTTATTATGCTCAGCACACAAAGGTTTATTGGACGTGGATTTCCTATCATCCCGGCCTATCCTGTGTGAGTGGAGCTATAAAGGGGTCCACACATGAGTGAGTGGGATAAGGCAGTGAGCGCAGTGGAGGTGAGGGCGAATAGGTATGCGTGGCAGCTCTCAGGCAGATGGAGAAGCTGCACTTCCACACAGTGGGATGAGCCTCAGGCGTTTCTCTCTCTCCGTTGTTCCCCTGAGACATCTTCCTCCAACCTCACACTCCTTCAGTCTGCCTAATCTAGCCCTGACAGGATGAGACCAGCACACACTCACATACACCTAGGCTCAGACAAATACACACAGACAATTGACTGTTGCTCATTAACACAATTTAAACATCTCTATTTTTCACACATACACAAACAGAATTCATGTTTCTTATGACATTTTGATCTGAGGATTTATGCTTAAGATGCTTGTAATTAGTTTTGTAGACAAATGTAAATTGTCCCTATGTATTAATGTATTTATATAACAGCAAGCTTATTATTAAACATACATTTTATTATATGTTGATTTTGTAATTATTATTATTTATTTTTTTTTGGTTGGTTGGTTGGAGTGTTAAGATCATTTATATTATTCTTAAATGTGGAAAATATTAATTTAAAAAAAGTATTTATAGTGTATAACCAGGGATTTATTTATTTTTATTTTTATTTTATTTTTACTTTTACATGCCAAGGTCCACCAAATATGATAATCCCCTTCCTAAAATATGTAGGCAATTATATATTTTGTTTTACTAAGAACTACTAATTACCAACATAATATAATAAGGGGAATTAATTTTATGATTTCTGACAGTATTTAGAAAGCAGAATGAAATGTTAATTTTATCAAATTTGGTGACTGTAAATCAGGGTTATTACTGTTAACTAAAATTAAAACTAAATTAATAATAATTCAAAAGTCATTACTTCAGATAAAATAAACTTTAAACTAAAACCGAAAACGATATAGACATATTAAAAAAAATACTGATTAAATAACAAAAAGACACAAAATTACTAAAATTTTAGCTAAAATGGAAAAAAGAAAATATGAAAACAAAATCTACATCAAAATATTAATAAAAACTAATAGTATGTTAACAATACTAAAATAACACTGCTGTGAATGATGACTTGTATTATTAATTTTGCATTGGTATATTATGTCATCTTTGTCAGTCCTAAAAATACAGTCTATTTGTACCCCTGGTATATAAAATATAATATTGATGTCACACTTGGGAAACCACAATGTTACGTTATCCCTTTAAAATTAGACAGAGAGAGACATTTAATAGTGTTTGGATATATCGATAATCATTCATTTTAATTAGCTCTCTCATTTCTATAGCCATATGTTGCTTTATACGTCTCTTCACTCTTTTGTGGATGCCAAAAATATGATACGCTTGAAAGTCTAATACCAAATGCTGTTTGTGTCTTCTGTTCCCTTCTGTTGTGTGAAGCTACCAATGTCATGCCACATTGACTTTTGTCTCCATTCTCAAGGTCAGAAACTACAAGAAAAGCTGTCCAAGCAGGATCAGGACAGGACAGAGGAACTGAAGCACTGACCCCTTGTCTTAATGAATAAGAGATGACAAAAGCATTCATTATTCACGGTGCGCTGTGGTGAGATTGGCCACTGACACACTTCCAAACTATGTAACTTCTAATCAATTTGCCACATGAGACATCATAAAAGTTCATGTTTCTACTTTCTGAAACTCAACCCATAAAACTTCTAGACTTAATAATCTATACATCAATCATCCTACATTACTGAAGGCAGAGCCTTTCATGTGCTCTCAAAATCAAATTTTTTTCATACAGCTTCAAAAGATTTGAGATTATCTAATATTAATTCTTCCATATTGTTTCTCAGTAGCTCAAAGGTCAGCAATGTGAGGACCAACAAACAATTCAATATGAGAGATGTCACTGGGAATTATACAAGAAAGGGGTTGTGTAGAAAAGTTTACAGGTGTATTGCAGCCCCTGTTTGGAGATCAAATCCACTGCTATTCCGTTATATGAGCCAGACATGTTTTTGAATGTGTAGAGGGTCTGAAGATTGAAGATGTTATGCTGTGCTGAAAAACAAATGGCTATTGTCATCATTGATCAACCCATTTCAGTGACATGACTCTGACCATAGAAGGTCTTGACCAGTGTGAATCACTTTCATATTTTCAAAATTAATAATAATAAATGATCTGTGGAGTATTTTGAGCTGAAACTTCACAGACACATTCTGGGGACACCAGAGACTTATATTACATATTGTAAAAAGGGGCATAATATGTCACCTTTAAGGCTTTAGAGGCAAGAGAAAATGACAGCACTCTAATCTTTAAGCTAATTTACTCAAACAGTTGTAAGTAAGGTGGATGGTTATTGATCTAATAGATCAAAAAATAAATAAAACAACCACCCACAGGCAAAGAAAGGCCACAAATAAGATATTTTTTAATATGTATTTTCCCCCTCCTAGACAGCAATGAGATAAAATGGAGAGCAAATTAAGTATTTTGCTTTAAAAAGACCCTAGTACCATCATATGCATAACCTCTAGAGTTTCAGCAATATCATAAATGTGTTCAGATTTACAAATTCTGCACTTAAGTCAAATATTTCAATAAAAGCTTTATTTCTCATCAGATTCATTCAATACTAAATTATCTGAGCTATGCTCTCCACTACATGCATATGTCAATTATTGAATCATTTGTGGTTTCTAGCAAAGCATAAGATATCCATACTGATCAGAAATCTATGAAAGCATGAATGAAATCAACCTCCTCAAATTACACAGTTATGCTTTTACAACAAAAAATATTCAGATTATTCAGTTGTTGTTTTTTTATTGTTTGTTTTTGGAAGAACTGAAAATGAAATCATCAAAAGGGGAAAGAAAGAAAAAGAAAGAAAGAAAGAAAGAAAGTGTCATTTCATGTATAAAGTTATTTAGCAAATGCTTTCTTCATGAAAGTGACACAGTACATTTCAGGAACAAGTTTCTGGGATAACCTGTGATTAAGAGCATTGCTGTAGGGGCGTGATGGTAGTAACCCATGAACAAAGCTTCTTTCAAAACAAATCAAATCACTAAGCTAAGCTACCATCTCGTAAAAGATATTCCTTGTCAGGATAAGTAAAGTATACCCATAGTCCATAGTACACTACAAGACTTTTACATGGTGACATGTTCTTTCCTGACATTTTGATCATTTAGCAAACATCTCATTGATTATGTTCTGGATTCAGGTTGGTTGTATATAAAATTACAATGTTCATTAAATTAATCACAACCACACAAAGTACACTTTTTTAATGTGTTGGTTACAGTGAAAAAAGCTATTTGATGTAAGAACTGAATAAAGAAAAAAGTAGACAAGGCCGTGATCCCCCCCTCAGGTCACAACTTAAAGGTCATTTTTGCTATATTTTCAACACAGAAACGCCAGCATTCTGTCAGCCAAATCCCGTTCCGAGCACCATGGTATTAGCATGTCCCCTTATTCATTACAATAACCCTCATTTTTTGTGTAGTGTGTCTTTTATGTGTTCCTTAGACACTCATAAGTCTCTGACTTGAAAGAGAATGTGACAGTGTTCCAATTTCACATTTGATCTCTGAGCTCAAGTACAAGCTTATCTTATCTTCATACCAAACACTTGAATCCATTACCTCACCATGCTATGTAAGCTAAAAATGATCAGAGACCTGATTTTAAGGAGGCATGATTGCTGTTAAAGTAATATTTTGCTTTTATTTTATGAATTTAGCTTGAAAAAACAGTATCCGTGTGATGTTCTAAGACAAACTATTCATACTTGTTTTATTAGAAAATAAGAAAATACCTAAGAGAATACTGCATGTCATGGTGTTACCATTAGATAACTTTATTTAACTTTTACTACAGTATATATATATATATATATATATATATATAAATAATTAAATTCAGTTAAAGTTT
>NW_015637733.1:6081-11602 GCF_001515625.1 Sinocyclocheilus rhinocerous | reverse complement strand
ATACGCAGCATGCACGATACAAGGAAATGGTCAGTAACATCATCACTTTGAGGTACGATATATATATCAGTTAGATCGATTCCATGCGATATAATTAAATTTAGTGTATGATTAAAACGATGAGTATATATATAAACGATATATATATATATATATATATATATATATATATATATATATGTTATTCTGTATAAACTTGTGTTTACTGAGCGGTTGTATGAAAGAAATATTACACTCGCAATTGTGCTGTTTTTCCAAATATCAGCATTTTGATCATAGACACATGATTTCAGAAGTTCAGCTATCTTTACTGTATATGTACAGCATGAATGATTGCTTGGATTAAACATAGGTGAGAGCTGACGATATTGCAGTTATAATGCAGAGTGACTAATTCTTTATACATTACATTATATTTCAGCTATTTATTGATGATGCGTTGCTGTCAGATTTAATGAGCTTATCATGACATACAGAATGAGCATACATGCTTGCCTTTGGTTTACACAAGACCTCATATGCTGTAAGTATTCATGTTCAGAGAAAGCTCTGACATTGGACAAACTACTACATAACCTCTTATACATATGATATGGCCATTTAAAAGTCAAATTATTTATTGATCACAAGTCCTCCTTCGTCAGAAAAGTCAATTTAATGTGGTGACGTCAAGCCAAGGAATCAGGGGAGGGCTTGATTAGGACTGTTCTCAATAGTGCAGAATAGTTCTCAATGTCGAAAATACATACGACATTTGAAAATACGTACCTGTTCATCTACTGAAGTGATTCATTTACATCAGCTAAAAGAGGGTATAGCCTGTAGTCAGACTCAATTCATCAACAGCCTGTGAAAGAGCAACAGGAAAATGGTCACCCCTTTTGAAAAATGAGCCTGTCCTAAGTGTGATCCTCAGTCACCATTTAATAATAGATTCACAATACAAGCATAATACATCCAGGGTTTCCAAATTGTTGCTATTAATTACATTATCATCAAGATGTAAGCCAGTAGGCAAGAAATGTTACAGAAGAAAGTGGATTTCTCACACTTTCTGCTACAGCTGTGTTTAAATACATACATTCCTGCCCCAGAGGAGATGTAGCTTGTTTAGACGCTCTTCCAGACAAGAGAAGGTGGAAGACTGAGTGCTGAGGTGTCTCTAACACACTTTTTTCCACAGATGTGCTTTCTGCCCGCTGTCAGGAAGAGACTGTCGGTAGAAATGCACACTCCCTCAGGAACTAGTTACAGAACAAACAATATGAGCCCCGCTACCTTAAAATGGCATAAACAGCCATCTTTTTGAGCCTCTCATGTACAATTGCAAGGCTTCCTGTAAGCACATTTATTGAGTCAATAAGGGGAGAATAAAACATGTTTTTCATACATTTTAGTTAGAATCAACCATTTTCACAGTGTAACCATGGATAGATTGACGATATTGTACATAAGAATTGTTGGTAATACTTTACAAATTAGTTATCATTATTAATGCATTAACTAACAATGAGGAATACATTTGTTACAGTAATTATTAATCTTTGTTAATATTAGTTAATAAAAATGCTGTTTTAATAATTTTATAATAATAATAATAACAATAATAATAATTGTAATAATGCAACAATAAATTAACATGAACTAAAATTAATAAATTATTTTTTAATTATTACAGTAGTTTGTGTTAACAAATGTAGTTATCTAATGTCACCAAATGAAACCTTGCTGTAAAGTATTACAAAGCCTCCAAATATAGACCATATATAGATTTTTGTGTTCCACCGCAATGCATTGTAAGTATTGCAAGCATTGTTAAGTTTGTGTTTAGGCACTTAACTTTAGCCAGGGCAATATTTTCATTATTTAATTTATTTATGTATTTTTTTCCCACTGAAAAACACTACTGTTTTGCTATTTATTTAATTTTTTTTATTTTATTTATTTATTTATTTTTTTTGCAGGAGAAGGTCTTATAAAAAATGTGCTGCATGTTTTTCTATTTTTTTTAGCCCTGCATATAACTCAAAAATGAATTCTGTGGAAACGGCCCCTAAAAGTAAAAAAAAAAAAAAAAAACTTTTAGCTTCAGGTGTTTGTTTCTTTACATAATAAATCAGGGATGAGCCAGACAGAGATGAGCCAGATGAAACGACATCACAATAAGCTCTTGATAGCATTATATAATATTTTGAAGAGGCTGGTGACTGCTCCATCACAGAAAATAAAAAAGATGATTCACGTAATTAATGCGTGAAAATGTGGAGAGTGCTGCAGTAAGGCGCTAACAAACACTTATCAGTGCTGTCAGGCTAATTTCATTCCGAAAAGAAAACTACTAGCAATATATCACAAAAAAATTCCAGGAAAGTCTCCATTGTTACTTGAACAATACAGGCTATGGCCGGAACATTTTGAGTGTACTTACCAATGCACTCAACCTGGCTGGAGAGTTCAAATCAACACTTAGCTAAAGTGAAATCTCAATGTGAGAGAGCTCTCCCAGGTGACTATTACAGCATCACTAATGGCCTTGTTCGGGGCCTGGCCAGCACAGCCTGTCGATACAATTCGCTTACGCCTTTTCTGGCTGCCAGGTCCCATCTGGAGCCAATTCATGATCTCAGACGGTGTGCCCCTTTCACCAGCCGCTAGCTCCCACTCGGCTGTAAAACGCTCTCTCCATCAAGCGGGTTCTCTGTCCCCCGCCCCCCTCCCGTCGACTCCTGTGTTCGTTGTGACAGGCTTGGAATGTGTCCCCATGAGTTAAGCTGAACTTTATTGGTTCAGGTAAAGCAAAAGTACTGCTGTCTCTCTTGAAAGGACCCTGCAGCATAAACATCCTTTATGACTTTAGCCGTTGAAAGGATATTTGCTGTTATTCTGCACTTATTCTTTCAGGAAGGAACTGAATATAGATTTATAAAACATACAAACAAAGCAGATGCTGCTGGATTTTGTTCATCCAATATCCATTTTAGCAGGGATGAGCGGATGATCTAAAATATGGATGATGAAATATTAAATTGCCAGTTACTATATTAAGAAAATTGATCCACAAAATTATGGATTAAAAAAAAAAAATACTAGTAATTCTATTATTTATTTAACATGGAACTTCATGTATATCATCCTTTGTGGAAAAAAAAAATTGCATAGAAGAGGAAAAATGTTTGCACAGCCAATTTGAGCAGCAACTGTAGCATCTGAACTAAAGTTTTTAAGTAGGTGGATTTATTTTTATTTTTTTAAAGTGTAGTTACAAATTTTATCCTTATAGGTTACCAGTATCGGTATTAATATCAGCATACCTGTCAACCCTCACGTTTTTCCAGGGATTCTCCCGTATTTTACCATTCTATCCCGCTATCATCCCATTTAAATATTTTCCCGTATTTCTAATCTTTCTATTAAAAAAAATCCCACTTGGCGTAGGCTATTTTATATGTTTGCTACATTCGCTTCCGGTAAAACTCCCGTAATTCGTATGGGCCAAACCTCATTATATGAATAATCACGACAACAAATTCCAAGGTTGTCCAGTTGCCAGATCTTGTATGAAGCGTATCTTTCTCACACGATCGATGCATACAAATTTCAAACCATTTGTCTCCTCAACTTGGCAACCTACAGCCCAGTGACGCTATAGGTTGTTTGCACATGACATCACTGATGACACGCGAAATGCAGCTGGAGGGCAGGAAGTGATTTTTCTCCATAGGAATCACTAGCAGAAACTCAAAATGCCTGTGTCTTGCGTTGTTTATGGATGCTCCAATCGGCCAAACCGAGAAACCACAAGGAGCTTTTATCGTGTACACTGTTAGACATTTCTGTAATTTCTACAGTTATTTACTGTGTATCCCCCAGTATAATACTGCAAATTCCATATACAGTAAGTAACTGTAATACCCTTTGCATCATGGGAATTTTCTGTGACGTCAAACTCCACATACAGTGACTTACTGTATTTTTTTTAATTTCTGTATACTACTGTATTTGCTGTAACGGCCTCTGTGGCGCCATTCCATTGAGGTTGTTTTATTTTCCTAATTTCTTACATTTGGATTGACAAGATTTGCCCTGCACAGTGTCTACAACGCCGCAACAGCTTGGGACAGACTATACTGGACGTGTTACATCGCTTGTAATGATTGGCAAATATGTTTGCCCTTCGTGTCAGAAACAGCGCGAGTGCTTGGAGTACATCTGTACGTCAGAAATATACCGGGGCACCACTTTACTGTCCACATCCATTGTAGATAGTATCGCTGATTATAATGGGTTCTATATTGTCTTTTGTCGCGTCGCGCCGTGCCGCTCGCATCCGAGGGAGACACGGAACCCCGGGGCAGCGCCCAGGGATGAACCCGCGAGAGTGGAAGAGTTCCGGAGAACATCCGCGCTGTGTATCGATGCACCTTACAAGAGCATAAGACCAGCAAGCAAGGTAAAATATATGTATGTATGTCTGTGTGTGTGTTTTGTCAGATTTTTGCACACCAGTTAACAAATTACCCGTTAAAGGGGTCATATGATGTTGCTAAGGTTTAAGGTTCAAAAAACACATTATTTTCCACATACTGTACATTATTGTTTCTCCTCTATGCCCCGCCTTTCTGAAACGCGTCGATTTTTACAAAGCTCATCGTTCTGAAAAGCGAGGTGTGCTGTGATTGGCCAGCTATCCAGTGCGTTATGATTGGCCGAATACCTCAAGCGTGAGACGGAAATGTTACGCCCCTCACATACCGTGTCCGGCCGGAGCGACGAGACATAAACATTAAAACCCATTACAAACGAGAAATCATTCTAATATGCTGATTTATTATTAGAATTATCAACAGTTGTGCAGCCAAATATTTTTAAGTTACGCCTTCTTTCTTTGCGTGAACGTTTGGGCGGCGTTATGCAAATCTTCTCACATCGTGACGTAGACATGTGGGGTGTGTTAGAACGAGCCGTTTTAGGTAGGCGTGGCTGACTCTTAACTTTTATAAAGAATATCTCTTTGGATTTGAGACTTTAGTCTTTGCAACTTTACAGATCTTCTTTATGCACCAAGAGCTTGTAACACTCCAAAGAGAAAGGAAAAATTGAAATCGCATCATATGACCCCTTTAACACTGAGGTAACTTTACCAAGGTAAACTGCGCTTTGTCAGCATATTGAATTAAAGTATCGAATTAAAATGATTTTTAACGAGCAACGCTTATCTTATATTAACATTAAGTTAACTAATGTGAAATTTTGTTCAGGTGTTAGTTAATGTTGGCCAGTAGCCTAGTGAGAAAATAAAACCATATGTTAGCAAGGTTAAACTAGTTTTTGGCTATCTGCCTTAGTTTTAGAATTAGTTTGTTATAGTTTTTAAGTGAATTTAAGTTTTACTGCATTTTTTGTATTTGTGTTTTAAAGGCAACTGCAATGAAGCATCAAGAAAGACATGAGCATGCCAACCACCCGGAGACTAATTCAGGTAAGAGAACAAATATGGTTTTGAGAGGTTTGTGTATTCTAT
>NW_015637733.1:301-2823 GCF_001515625.1 Sinocyclocheilus rhinocerous | reverse complement strand
AATGATTTCTGAAGGATCATGTGACATTCAAGACTGGAGTAATGACTGATGAAAATTCAGCTTTGAAATCACAAGAATAAATTACATTTTAAAATACATTTAAGAAAATTTAAAATCTAAAGTTTGTAATAATTCACAATATTAATGTTTTAATGTATTTTTATCAAATAAATACAGCTTTTTGAGCATAAAAGACTTTTTCAAAAACATTATATAAATATATTATGTTCTGTTATTACATAATATGAAAATTCTGTTCTGTTCTAGGTGGGTCAATGCCATGGAAGAGGCTACAGTCCTATAGCATCAGCCGTCCTGCTTTTGTCTTCTCATATGAGCAATTAAATCTGTTATTGATCATTCAAGAGCAATGCATTTTCACATCACATTCAAAAATCATTACTCTGTGTGACTGGGAGTGTAATCAACCATCCCTACGCTAACGTGACGTAACAGACATATTTTTGGAACACCAAGGGAACAAAATGCTCACACTCAGACATTTATTTTGTGCCAAATACTTCTTCTAAAGACCTAGTTGAGCCGTGGACACACTTTAAAAGGCACACTGTAGCACTTCCAACTGGCATTTAGATATGAACATTTTAGAACCAGTGAGATGTTGCTTAACTTAACCATTATACAATGTGATATATATTATGCAATACGCCAGAGCACTAAAATATATTAGGACAATTTCTATATATGGGAACTGGTGTGGATTTGAGCCCATTCTGTTCAATTAGTGCCATTTGCTTGATGTCCTCTGATGTCTGGATTATATTTCCTTGTATACTGCTGTCAGTCATTTGGACAATGACTTCTACAACGATCAGAAAGAGTAATTTTGGATTGGTAGTTAGTATTTAGCAACTGAGCTGGTATTCTCGTTGCACTTGATGATGATGTTATGTTTAATTTACTTACCTTTTGTCCAAACTGGCAATCTGTTCACTTGCCATGTTATAATTACAATATGAGGGCTTAATGTATGTTAAAGAGAAATGTATAAGTAGTTTGTCAGAAGGATTAATTGTCACTATATTATTTGAGTAAACTTTACTTGAGTGTAGTGTTATTGTGTTCACTTTGGGTTTTCAAACCTCACTAGTGCCTCAACTTCCTATTTTATCCTCTGTGTGCGAAAAGTTGCTTCTCTAATGTGGTTATGCATAGAAGCAGAATGTATCTGTTAAATTGAAATGTCTGTCAAATGCCAACACCAAACTGAAAATAAATCAAAATGAACAAGGAAACCGAATTGTAGAAATACTTTGAAGGAAATAAAAGATGAAATTCTACATGTTTGTGATATTACTGACCAATATTAGAGAATTTTTAGATCACAGTTAAAAGAATGAGTTTAACACAATGATATGACAGTGGGTGACCTCACACTGACCATAGTATGAGCGCACAGTGAGTGTGCAGTGACCTCACATTGTGACCACAGTATGAGCGCACAGTGAGTGTGCAGTGACCTCACATTGTGACCACAGTATGAGCGCACAGTGAGTGTGCAGTGACCTCACATTGTGACCACAGTATGAGCGCACAGTGAGTGTGCAGTATAGAAGCCCTATGATTACAACGACTATCATTTGGTGTCACAAAATTCAGAAATTATCGTACATTATGGTATTATTGATCGTACATCGTACAGAGGTCAAAATTATGGTACAAATACGATAATTATCGTAAGTCTGGCAACACTGCTCCAGCTGCATTTCGAGCGTCATCAGAATCACGTGATTGCAAACAACCTATTGATATGTGCGTAGGTAGTACCGCGGGAAGGAAACAATGATCACTGGTAGAAATGGGAGGAGAAGACTCAGGTGGTGCTCCAGTGAAAAACTAAATATACATGTAAATGTATATTTACATGTATAATGAGATGTAGCTTACACTTCAAAAAGGCTATTTAATTGATTAAATATGAGCGCTACAAGTTTCAAAGTCAGGTGCTGCGCTGCTTTGTTTACTGCGTTTACGGGGGAAATGGCTATATTCCTGGCGAAAAGCGTCACATGCTGACAGAAAATGAATTTGCATTTTAGACCAAAGCCAAAAACGACCCTTATTTTTACGCAGAAAACACGCAGTTGTAAATGTGAACTGGTGGATCGACAAGAAGATAATGAATTATAAAACTCTAAAGATATAGCCTACACTAAGATATATTTATGTTACTAAATGAATATAATTGTTTGATAATAATTATTTAAATTAATATAAAAATAATATAATATAATATAAAATGATTATATACATACCCCCGCCCCTTTCTCGTATTTTGGTACCCAAATGTTGACAGGTATGAATATCAGTGAAATTTGTCTTACAATTTTTCTGAATTGCTAAAACACTAAACCCCAATCTCTAAACTAAATTCTCACTAGCTTAAACCAATTTGTCGAATAAAGCACTCTTACTGCTAAACCTTAAACACGTTCAGGCAGTTAGGCTCTATTTGCAAATCTCGTGCACTCTTTTTGCAAAACTCTAAACACATTCTCATT
>NW_015637733.1:0-180 GCF_001515625.1 Sinocyclocheilus rhinocerous | reverse complement strand
GTCATCGTTTACACACAACGATTCAAAATTGTTCACACTTGTTTCTAATGATGTGATCAAAGCAACTGTACAAAATATGAGCCAGTTCAGAGTGCACAAGTGGCACAGGTGACTCAATGATGATATCAACAAAACATGGAAACAATCTGAGAAGGAGAGGAGGAAGAGTACATGTAAGAA
>NW_015637732.1:399-527 GCF_001515625.1 Sinocyclocheilus rhinocerous | reverse complement strand
GCACCAGGCCAAGGCACTGAGGGACTTGCATGAGGGTGGTCACGAGCCGGAAGTTCGCAGAGAACTCCGCACCGCGACGGACCTCCCGCCACAAGCGACGAAGATTACGGCGCGGTCTGTCATGCGAT
>NW_015637732.1:0-159 GCF_001515625.1 Sinocyclocheilus rhinocerous | reverse complement strand
TCGCCGAGGGCGGCCCCCTGCCACCGCCCCGCTCCCGCGGCCTCCAGCAAAGCTGCGCCATGGAGCCGGTCGCAGGGCAGCCGCCCCGACCGTCCAGGCCCCCGCCAGACCTGATGACAAGCGAAAGAGCAAGAGGCCCTGAGACGGGCAACCCAGAGG
>NW_015637731.1:0-579 GCF_001515625.1 Sinocyclocheilus rhinocerous | reverse complement strand
CTAGATCTAACGACCCGTATATAAAATAACTATACATAAAAAAACGACTGAATGCGTTCAGTCAAGTTTTGAGCTGCAAACATGATCTTGTCCATGATGGCACGTGTCAAGTTTTGAGCTGCAAACATTATCTTGTCCATGCTGGCACGTGATCATGGTATAAGCGAGTTAATCACAGCTGCTGTGCGTTAAAGTCAAAGAGCCACTCCACGTGAATTCTATTAATAATTTTATATATGGCTGTTCAAAACCCGAGGGTCAGCCGTGTCGCAAAAAATTATCACCAATGGAATCATTCTGTTTGGATGGGGATTCATGTAAACGCAGATATCAGTAGTAGTGGAAAGAGTACTAAGAAATTGTACTTCAGTAAAAGTATTGCTACTTAAAGAATAATTTACTTTACTTAAGTACAAATAAAAGTACTGAAAAATAATATGACTCAAGTAAGAGTAAAAAAGTAGTTTGCTGAAAAACTACTCAAGTTACTGCGTTACAAAGTACTTTATTATTTTTCTATTTTTACCCAAAACAAGATGATGTGAGCATTATGGAGCAGGGTTAACCCTAACCCTCATG
>NW_015637730.1:0-652 GCF_001515625.1 Sinocyclocheilus rhinocerous | reverse complement strand
ATTACTCTGATACTCATAGAATATCAGAATAGAATAAAATTTTTGATTTGCTTAAAAGTAGAGGCTCTGTTCTTTTTTTTTTGTTTTTTTTGTTATGTTGCAATTTCAGATATTCAAACAGCAAAATATTCTGGGGGGCATACATTTTTTGTGAAAATGACCAAAAATGCTGCCGCTGGCTGGAAACTTTAATAAAATAAATGTTGGCGGGGAAAGAGTTAAATAGCAGTACAAGTTCACTGAAAGAAAACTATACTTACAAGTAACTTGCAATATAAAACAATTAAACAAGTAGTTTACTCAGAGTATACTTCACTTTCACGAATTAAAAAATAAGTGCTACAAGTATTTAACAAGTAAACTATCAGCATACCTTTAAGTTCACTTCTAGCATAGTTGCAGTACGAATGAAAAACGTAGTTGAAAACTAGTTGTGTATTGAAAGTTTACTACTGTTATAATTAAATTGTACCTTTATACACTAAAAAGTAAGCCAAATTAGTTCCAAGTAGTTTTGAGTACACTTACAAGAATACTAGTAAATTGATACTTCATAAAGTACTTAAAATATACTTGAACTTTATTTAAGCATACTTACAAAATTAACGAAGTATAAATATTTTTTTTATAAGGGCAGTTGCCACTTCACTTC
>NW_015637729.1:0-1341 GCF_001515625.1 Sinocyclocheilus rhinocerous | reverse complement strand
CCTGCAGTAAGTCATAGCCCCGGGGCCCAGTGCAGTCTTAAAGCGGCCCTGATCACACTACTCTTTATGTGACCGAGTGGATAATAAGGATGGTGTATGGGGTGGAGCATAGGTATTTATTTTGTCCTATAAATAGCGCAAAGGTTGGCAGGTTGAGTGATTTCCTGACGTTTGATCCTTTCCGTCTCCTTCCGGTGCTGTGACCCTGAAGCGCTATAGCGAGGTATGAGCGTGGCATTTGTTTAGATTGTTTTTTACATGGTTTATTCTATGTTAATTGCAGAGAGATAACCCCCTGATGCAAGAGTGTGAGCGCGTGGGCTGTATGTAATATTATGCAAGTTGCGGACGCTGTGTTTCGCCTATAGCAACGAGCCGTATCACGCAGGGCTTCTATTCCACTCTATTATGCAGCGTTTCTAGTCCACTTTTGGATTACGGCAGAGGTATGTGTTTGTGTTAGATGGTTAGGGTTGTTATAGTGATAATATTTATGTATAATTATTGCGTGATGTAAAGGATTGTGTTTTGAGTGGTTATGACGCTGTGTTAGTTGCGCTGTGACAGGCGTTTTATTTGTGTTGATTTTATATTGTTTATTTAGTTTGTTAAAGATTGATAAAGTTGTTTTGTATTTATGTTTTTGTTTTTCTGTTTGGCAGATCTTCCTCTGTGGAGTTCTATGCATATGGACCTTTGATGTCTAGGCCCTGCTGTTTTGCTTATGATTTATTTTTCTCATATAAGTTTTAAGCTAATGGTCATATGCTGATGTTTATTTTGAAGTATTTCTTATCTTTTATTATTGATTTTGTTAGCTGAGTCCTGTTTGTACCAACCGCTAGGGGTCTATATGATGTGTGGAGAAAAGGGGAGTTTTTAACCCATTTTTCTATATTCTAGGGGCCAGCCTGCGTGGGAGTACTTTCTTCTGGGGTCATCTGGGTCTTTCCTCTACTGCATGTGGCGTGAGGTTTCCTGCACTGCATGGGTATTGATTTGAGAGTGTAGAGTTATTTGTATTATTCACTACACCTTTTTAAATTTGTTGGTTGGTGCACGTTAGTGCACGTGTGGTGTGTGTGCTCTTGAGGTTGTGGGTCTTTGGCCCAGTGACTTCTTCTTTTCTTCCCGCAGGTTTGGTTGATCTTGCATTCAGGAATTGTGGGTTATGATTTGAATATTTGACTTAAAGTCTAGACATCTTAAAATTGTGATCCTCTCTTTTTAGATGGTTATAAATGTGAAGTTAGTACTTACTCTTACTCAGAGATTTCAGTACTGATGGTGTTCTTTGAGGTCACGTCTCTGTTCTTCATTCACTAGCTATAGAACTTGTGT
>NW_015637728.1:359-526 GCF_001515625.1 Sinocyclocheilus rhinocerous | reverse complement strand
TCTGCACCTTCACGTTTTGAATCCCAAGTGTGGAAACATTTTGGATTTTACACACTGCCGGGAAAACATGACTAAAACGATATGCAAAGCAACATAGCATTTTATTTTAAAACACAGCGGCCTAGAGGGGAAGGCAGCCCCGGCTTAGCGTGCGCTGAGGCCGGGAT
>NW_015637728.1:0-266 GCF_001515625.1 Sinocyclocheilus rhinocerous | reverse complement strand
ACTCATTTTGTTGAACATTTGACTATTATATTCATGTGCAAGTTCAGGGTTTTGGTACTTGAAAGTTTCATGGTTCAAGGTACTTTAAAATATACACTGTGGATGTGTATGCTCCTGAAATAAAAGTTAAGAAAGATGTGATGCATTGTTTTTGTTAATATGACTCATCATATACAGTCTCTTTAAGGGTATGATGAAGTATTTTCCATAGTCTAGTCTTCAATAAGCAAACAAAAATCACAATAAATTGTAATATCGAATCGCAA
>NW_015637727.1:0-1553 GCF_001515625.1 Sinocyclocheilus rhinocerous | reverse complement strand
AATAGTGTACAGTGAGACACTGGAGGACCTCTGAAATAAGAAATGAAACATGTTGTGTATCTTACTTTGAAGATTTTGTAGACGTAGTTTTTGACGTAGTGCGGGTAATAGAAGCGGGAGCGTTTGCTCCTTGCATGTTCAGCAAACGGGATTATCTCCCTGGGATATGGGCAGGGGTTAGGCTCCCACTCCTCAACATTGTGTGGGTAACCAGACAACATCTGAACTGGTAACATTCCAAGGACCTGTAGAATAATAACAGATATTGAGCCTTAGCAGTGACGAGGCAATTTCCTAATAATCAAAAAAATAATAATTAATTCCCATAAATAAATCATATAAAAATCTACTTTATGACACATGTTCCAAGTTCAAAGAAATGTACTTTTTGTATTAATATGTTTTATGTGTGTTTTTTTTTTAAATATTGATATAATTTTCCCCCAAAAAATTTAAATTTAATGATTCTAAAAATGTCATTTGGTATCTACCAAGTAAAACTTAATCATATATTTCTGTTACACCACACTAATTTTGTTTTTCAAAATATTAATAAGCAGTGAAGCTATATTTTTTGTTAAAATGTTTTTTAAATATTAAAATGTTGTTAAAATATTTTTTTTAATAAAAATATTTCTAATGTCATGTGGTGTACCTACCAAGTAAAAATGTTTAAATATATATTTTCCCGACACCATATGAGTTTTGTTTTTTAAACATGAATAAACAGTGAACTATGTTGAATTTCCTTTTTCAAACAATAAAATGTTGTATTATTTATTTCTATTATTATTTATAGTATTTCTAAAAATACATGTAAACATTTTTTATTAACAAATTGTGAATCAATTTTGTTTAAATATTTTTTTTAAATATTGTTAAAATATTAAATTGTTAACCTACTTCTTAAAAGTTTCTTATTAAAAATTTTATTCTTTTAATCAGGCTTTTTATTTCTTCAATATAATATCGGGACAGTTGTATCACGCTGACATTTTTTGCTTCACACTCTGGCATTTTAACTTCATTTTTTTACTCCCAAAAAATGATCAGAATGAATACTGATTGTGAAATTAAAAACATGCTTATTATGAAAGAAGCGCATGTAACTCATTTTTGCAAATTACTCAAAATTGATACTTATATAGTGCTACATCCCTGACCCATCTCTTAAAATAAAGATTATCTTCTAATTATAGCTGTAATATACATTATGGTTTAACATACAGAGGCTGCATCCAGCTCGGCCTCTGGTCTCAACAGCAGCACACTCTGATCAATGGCCCGCACGGAGCACAAGGAGCCAGGGCTGGCTTTCAGGTTAAGAGATGTCCTCTCTCCAGGCAGTGCAGTGGGAGACGAGAACTTTAAGGACATCTGTAAAAGCACAGGCACACTCTCATCACACATTATTAATGATAAAACACACACACACACACATAAAAGCTTAAAAGGCACATTGAGTTCTAAAATAAGATTTCAAGTGGGATTTTCTGACCTTGTTTGGTAAACATTCTTCAATGGGGAAATTCATACTGTCTGCTACAGCTTCT
>NW_015637726.1:0-551 GCF_001515625.1 Sinocyclocheilus rhinocerous | reverse complement strand
ACGTTTTGCACCGTTTTTGTCGGGGCTGAACGCAGCCCTGTTTTCTGGGTTTGGTCAGGTGATGTTCGACATATACCCTATTTTCAAGTTCAACACTTTTTGTGCCGTTCAGTTGTGGATGCTGCTGATTCACCGAGACCGCCGCGGCTCAGCAAAGAGACATGCGTGTGTGTGTGTGTGTGTGTGTGTGTGTGTGTGTTTTCCTTTGAAAAAGTTTCCCCAGAAATACTTCGCTATTTAATGCAACGGGGAGCTGCGGTTTTTTCTGGATAAAAACACGATAACGTTTACATTTATCAACCGATTTCAGAGGTTTGTGATCTACATGGAGTTAAAAATAACTCTGCCTCCAGTTATTTAGTTAGGCTTGGAAAAGTATTGATTTTCGTAAGAAATTGTGAAAACTCACACTTGTCTCACTTGTTGATTTGATTGATTTTTTCGGTTTACAATTCTAATGTTAATGTAGTATAACTGTGACGTATACATCTTTTGTAATTTGAATATACATTAAATGAAATTAAGTTGTTTCATTGCTTTCTCTGTCTTCA
>NW_015637725.1:7242-13237 GCF_001515625.1 Sinocyclocheilus rhinocerous | reverse complement strand
ACACACTGAATCTTCCTTTTGAGTTCATAAGTGGTCTTCCAGCTTTTAAAAATGAATCTGGGCACATGTAGCCCATTTCCTGTCACTTGACACACACACAGGGTAGATATGCAGAGAATATGCATTAGATTGATGAACTCCTCAGCCTTCCTGAAGTCATCATCTGTGACCTTTTCAAGTTTGAGATGAAATTATTAAAGGTGAAATATTATGAAAATCTCACTTTTTCCATGTTTGAGTGCTATAATCGGGTGCCCGGTGCATCTACCAACCCAGAAAACAGAGCAGTGAGATTTATTTATTTACGGTATATTACGCTGCTGCCACACTGATCTAATATAAACATGCAATTTCTTTCCCAGCTGTTTACTTTCACAGACATAACAGACTGTTTTTTGTAACTCGTGTGTTTTTAACAAACTTGTGTGTATTTAACAGTGTAAGCGCAATAAGACATGAAAGAGAACTTAGTTTAGTGCTCACATGCCATGGAACAGCCGCTTTCTGTGTGCGTGCTTCATATATATATAAAAAAAAAAAATAAAATTTACTAAATAAATTCCTTAATGCACATCAGAAAAGACATGACTTCGCAATTGGACAGCATAACTGGACCAACCAACAAACTGACCTCATTGCACAGCATCTGAAATGCTGTTTTTGTCATTCTAAAAAGCTTGAGCAAAGTCAAAAGTGGTTCAAAGAGGTCAAAGTGGTTCATTATAATTACCTCCCAGAACTGCGTTCCCAAGCAGTAGGCCCCGAAAGTAAGATAACATGACCACATTTCATCTGCATACTCTGAGGCTCGCAGAGAATAGCATGGCCATTCCTTTAAAAAAAAACAACTAGAGAGTGTATTTGTGTGTGTGTGTCTCAGTGTTTGTGCATGTTATATGTTTGCCCAGTAGCCTATGTGATGTGGTTATGCATGATTTGGAACCTGGGGAGAGCCTATAAATGATAGGGAGCTTGGAAGGTGGTCATAAGGCAGTGGTTTTCAATCCTGGTCTTGGGGACTTAACCGCACTGCACATTTTGTATGTCTCTCTTATTAAACAATACCCATTTAGATCAGCTCATCAGGAAAGAGATCCATGAACTTAACTGAGTGTGTCAGAAAAGAGAGACATACTATAATAATGTGCAGTGGGTCCCCAGGACCAGGATTGAAAACAAAGGTAAGGTACTCGACTTGGCTCATAATTTCCCACATGATAAAGCCACGACCATACAAGCATCAATGATTTCCAAACAGTTTCTCGTGATGGGAAAAAAAATTGGCTTGCGAGCTCCTACGACAGCAAAAATCACAATGTGTACACCCAGACTAATAATTAAATGTCTGCTAGTCTCTATCAGTAATTGAATTGTGAAATACAACCCTGTAGATTGCCTGTCTCTCCTCATGAGCCTTTTGGTGTGTGGGTCCAGAAAGGCAGTTTGTATGACTGGATACTGCTCCACACAAAACTTTCAACCATGTGAAACAGAGTTCCAGCATGTCCTCACATCCAGAACAACAGAATGGTCTGGCAGGCCTGAAACATAACCCATTGAAATTAATTTGAATCCATTTAGTCTTGCCCGATACGGAAACAAAAAGGCTTAGTTTTTCACCCAGGATATGCTGCTTCACTCTGGAACATGGTCTCCATGATGGATGATCCTGGATAAATAGGTAATATAAAATACAGATTAAGTACAGCCCAAAACAACAATAATTGACTATTTTCAACAGCAATAATCAGCAAAATTTGAGAGTTCAATTCAGTTCACTGGCATTGTTATAGCACTATATAAATTCCTCATTTATCATAGGCTTAATATTTAGAAATGTGCAATAAAGTACTCCAATAAGTACTTTATATCAGTAAGTCTCAAGGGAAAATATGTTAATGGATTTGTACTGCTTAGTATGAAATAAATATATTTTAAACATTTTTGTATAGGTTTTTTTTTTTTCACCAAGGATAACTAGCAAAACACAGAAAACCTGATTCAAGATCTAATCGTTCTGTTAAAACACTAGCATGTTTTCAATCCAACAGAAACACATAGCCAGTCGCATCACAATGACTGTCAATTCTAAAAGATGGCAGCATTACAAAAACTGCATTACTTGTCATGTTTCAGTTTACCCTGTAATTATTTGGCAAATTTCAAATATAGGCCCTAGCCAGTCTTTTCCCCCCCCCTTTTCCCCAAAAAAAAGCTTATACTAACTCTTTTAACTATTAAAATAGTTAAGTTTTGTATGTAATGGAAAATTAATTATATTTCATTTCATTTTTTTTTTTTATAAAGTTAATTTAGAAAAAACCGTTTGGAACATCGTTCGTAAATTATTATTTTTTTTAAAGTAATGACCAAGCAGCCAGTGAATTGATCATAGCCTATATGTTTGATCAATTTAGCCTTCTCAAATCATCAAGACTTGCCTAAAATAAAATATATAAAACGGTTCAAACATATCACAATGTTAGTTTAAATGTTTAACCTAGATAAATGTGAGCTGTTAGACGCATATTCAATCGTTTGTGCGGAGAGTGGAAGCTGAAGGTGCTCTGCAGGACATGGAGGCGCCAGCGCGATCACTTGCATTTTCTAACAATGGAAACAAACTTAATATAGCAGTCATTTTTGCTCATAAAGGCAAGAGTAATACATAATTCTAAATTGTAAAGGGTCTACTTTTATTTGTGTGCACTCACAATATCAACAAAACGTTGTGCTTCTATAAAATAAAGAAAACAAACGCTTTCTGCCATCTCGGGCTTGAACAGGAGCGCTTCACAATGATAAACCTAAACTCAGCGAATTGCCTCACAGACATGATAAAACATCTAGAAAGCTTTAAATTACTACTTTAAAACGAAATCATTCAAATCGAAAATAGAAACTTTCATTATGTAATCCGTAAAGATGCATTTCTCTCTAAAGGCACATCCAATGAGGAGCTAGTCATTTTTTTCCATCACCACAATTGATGGAGGTCTAAAATATTAAAATAAGGAAAAGCCTAAAACAAGCCCGATTATAATTTGCGTTATTTTATAATTCCGTACAATTAAAAAACAAAACCAACTATAATGGCATGTAAAACGTTGTCCTATAATTGTATACCTGCTTATATTTTCAGATTTTTAATGTTGCTCTGTGGCGCCACCGATTAGCAACATGAAATTGCTGCCAGTGATCAACAAAAAAAAAATTCAACACAAATGGTCTTTGTTACCACAAGGGTAAAAATAAAATATAAGTACAGTTAAAAAGGCACAGAGGGGAAAAAACAAAGATGAACAATCCGGCACAAATATTTTCTCCAATCCACTATCTCTCCTTTTCCCTTGTCCTGATTCAACAACCCCTCTCCTTCGCCCTATTTTTCTTTTTTTGTTCCTCTATGTTGTTCAGCATCAACACTTGACAAAACCAATTCAAAGAGTTTTTTTTTTTTACTGTGCATGTCCATGTAATGGAAAGAACTTCAACACCTGACTGGAATCAGCCATTTCTCAACATTTCAGTAATCTGTTACTTAAATTCTTAGCAGCTCTTTCAATATATTTAAAAATATTTATTAACGGTTTTTGTTCTGCTTATCGTTGCTGCAGTAGAGGCTTTGTATTATATACAGTTACAAAGTGTTCAGATCACTGTACTGTATTAACTGTTTTAAAATGCAATTACCCGAGTATGGAGCTAATGTGTCAAATCGATACTCCTTCTGCAAATGATAACGGAAGTGAGAGAAAAGTGTTTATTACGTTTGAAATATGGATATTTTTCTTACAAAAACACAGATTCTCTACAGAAGGCCTTTACTCACCCCCCGGAGCAGTGTGAAGCACTTTTGTGAATGCGTGCTTTATTTGATGACTTGTGGACTGTTCAGCTGCAACACCCGCTGACTGCAATGATAGAGCTTGGAATAGCCAGGACTATTTTTAATATAACTCTGACTGGATTAGTCTGAAAGAAAAAAGTCATATACACCTAGGATGCGTTGAGGGCGAGTAAACCACAAGCCAATTTTCATTTTTGGGTGAACTTACCCTTTAAGGAACCCGGTAAACACCTTCAATCAGTTACTGTATACATTGGGCCAATTTCCTGGAATAACAGAAATGCAGATAAGAAAAGAGTGGATTACAATTAATGGCATGTATTGTATAAAACAATTCCCAAATCTGAGTATTTAAGTATTTTAAATGACCATATGCATTTAAGCATGCCCATAGTGAACAGGCTTCTCTCATGCACTCTTGAATGTGCAATATAGAGCTAGGGCTACTGTAAGGTGAAAGGTAAGATGTTCACCAAAATATGAAAGTCACATGGACGCCATTGAATGTCATCGTTTACTCACCCTCATGTCATGCCAAACCCACAAGACTTTAGTTCATCAACAAAACACAAAGATCTTTTGAATGAAATCTGACAGATTTCTGTTCCTCCACTGACAGTCCACGCAACTACCACTTTGATGCTTTAAAATTCATAAAGCGACTGTAAAACTAATCCATATGAATAGAGCAGTTTAGGCCAAATTTTCTAAAGAGACTCAATTGCTTTATATGATAAACAAACTAAACTTGGTCTTTTATTCACATAAACACACTGAACAAACAGACGCTTAACCATACTTGCTTGATGCAGGAGAACAAACTTCACTGGTTCTTGTGGAAGCTCAAACTCCATGTTTAACACAAAAATAAACCTAATTTTTATTTTACCATATCTGATGCGTGTACTAATAAATGTTTGTGAACAAAAGCATAAATTCAATCGGTTCATAAAATTGAGTCTCTTCAGAAAATCTGGACTAAACGGTGCGATTCATATTGGTTTTACAATCTTATGAAATTTTTGAAGCATCAAAGTAGTAGTTGTGTGGACTGTCAATGGAGGAACAGAAATCTCTCAATTTTCATTAAACATCTTCATTTGTGTTTTGAAGATGAATGAAAGTCTTAGGGTTTTGGAATGGAATAAGGGTGATGATGATTTTGGGATGATCAACTAATAACCCTTTAACAATTAGCTGCCATTGTATAGACATCAGCAAAAGAGACTTACTGGTTGTCTTCTGGTCCTGCAAAGTCTTCACATGGGCATGAAATAGCATCCTCCCCAACAGTAGAGACAGTCTTCACCTGCATATAAAGGCAAAATACACATATGTAATGACAATATTACACTGCAAGATTCTATCATATTGAATGTGAATGACTTATTTCTTTAGTGTAAAGCTCATGAAACAAGTTAAATCTGTGTTTGTCGCAAACCACAGAAGACTATGTTAGCATCTATTCATTTTAAATTTTACTCATTTTTGTACTGATACTTGCTTCACAGCAGAGGACACAGACTTGTTGTACAAGTATGATCAATGTAACTTACTACTTACAAGAAAAGCTAAAAAAATAAAAAAATAAAAAAAGCTGTGCTATCCCTGAGACCAGCACTGACAGTTTCTCCATCTTCGTGATCTGAAAGTTAAGACACGTTTGTGGAGTTTCAGAGTGCTCTAATAAAAATGAATGACATGAGTTTCAGAGTTCTCTAATAAAATGAATGACATGTATATGACTTCGAGATAGGGCAGAATCAGGTAATCACATTCTTTTAAAAACAGAGACCGAAAGATATGCAGATCACACAGAACATTTCAATTTGTCTGTATTGTTCAACAGGTGCAATACACCACCATGGTGCTTCAGGGTAAGCATTCATTTACAATAATTCAAAAGTATTATTTTATGTACTTCAAACGTATACACAAACTATACACAAGCACTGTTACTTTAAAATGTATTTGCAGAAGGCTAAATACAGCTGGCTATTTAAACTTTTACGCTCCCCGTTGTGAATGGGTGGCTGTAGCGTCTTACACCGTGTCTACACCGGACGCGAGTGGCGCTGCGCGACAAGATACTATAGAACTCATTATAATCAGTGATGCTGTCTACACCATAGATATATATATATA
>NW_015637725.1:336-6151 GCF_001515625.1 Sinocyclocheilus rhinocerous | reverse complement strand
GTCACCACTTTAGTTGAGGGGCCACACACATGATGAAGTCATGAGAAGCTAATGCTTAGTTAATGATGACTACTGTATTTGAATGTTAACAGAATTCACGTGATACGTGCTGTGATTGGCCAATGTTGGGGCAGCATGCCATTTTTGGTGCATCTGTTCCTATAAAAAATACAGCCAATAGTACTGAGGGGGAGGGGTTAACAACCACCCAACATTTTTAAGGTGGAACGGATAGTTCGGCGAATAAGGAGGAGCTGGCGAAAAAGGAGCTGGAGTCAGCCTCGTAGACGGGCGCACTGCTTCCCGCTCTCCGCTGTTTGAAAATTCCGTTAACGGCTGCTGCGACTTCGGCCCGTCAAGTCTTGTGTTGTGATGCCTGATAGTTAATCGTAGATATTTAAAAAAAAGTTACAATTGGCAGTGTTGAGCAAACGCCATATTGTATATGTAGTCGCGATCATTTAATACTAATCAATTAATTGCATTTTTTTTTAAATGTAATGTTATACAAATGGCTAAAACCATTGAGCGCATAGCTCCATTACCTAATTTAAGCCATTAATTTCACGTTGAGTAGAATAGATGAAACATTTACATTTTCGACTTATGACAATTTATGTTTATATTAAGCTCACAACTCACCTTTAAGTCGTCGTCTTCAAGATTAACACTTAAAATACATTCTCAAAGAGCTTTTCTGTTGATAAAAGGGCAAAAGACAAAAGTAGTCTGCTTCCCGCTCTCTGTTCTGTTTGAAAATTCTGTAACGGCCGCAGCGATTTCGACCAATCAGAGTCTTGTTGCTATGCCTAATAGTTAAAACAGCAACCAATCATGAATGAAACAGTAAATTTGTACCTTTGACAAGATAACTTTTATGTACCTTCATTTCAGTTGTACCTTGAAAGGTGCCCAACAGTATCATCAGAGGTCTTTACTGTACCATTAAAGGTACAGTTATTGAAAAGGTACACAACTGTTCTTTGAGGAACATTATTTGTACCATCGTGTACCTTTTTTTTTCTGAGAGTGTATCAACACAACTAATAATAAACAAAGAACCAGGGGAGAACGCAGGACTTAAGTACTAGGAGACAAATAAGATAATTAATAAACACAGGTGGAACCAAATTAACTAATCAGGACAACTCAGGAAAACTAGGTCAAAGAGGAGACTCAAAATACGCAGACATGTGACAGTTATAGGGCATAGACGTTGCAGTATGTTAATTTTCTTGTATAACATCTGGTTGGAGTTTTTTCCTTTTTGATGAGTATTTGATGACTACCAAATACTATAGATAACAGAGATAGAGAAAAAAAGTTAAAAGATATGTGGCTTTCTTACATTTTGCTACAATTTGACTATTAGAGCTACTGTAACACAATGTTAACAGTCAATTATAATAAAGACAAACCAAACCAAAAGGAGTTACTTTCATATGATTAGGGAACTTTGGTTTCAGCATTGGCATGTTCACTATTGTTTGAAGAAATAGGATATTTCATAGATCTAAATATTTAATGCAAATTTGGCCTAGTATGAATGCCATGGATATTTGGGGACTTTACATACTGGATTAACTTCCTCAGGTTTGGTCTCACCAGGCCACACCAAGACAATTTCCCTGCTGTAGCATTATGTTAATAGGTTATAATAAGTGGTATGTACAGTTTTATGTATATGTTTTGAATAGTTGAAAATAATAAAAGCATGTTATCAGCAAATTAAGAGTTTTTCAGTAACACGTTGACTTTGTATTATGGGCACTTTCCCAAACTGGTTCACCCTAACTGTTACCTAGCTAGACCTGGTTTAACCACATGCTTATGCAGAGTTAAAGCTATGTTCCAATCTGATGAAATGCAATGTTTAATTAAAATGTATACTCCACGACAGCATTTTAATGACCTTACAGCTTTAAATTACGTATTTGATTAAATAAAATTTAAACTTTGGTCGTTTTTTCCATTTCATTTCTCCATTCTTTTGTCCTGTTCCTTAATGATCAACTCTAATTTACATAGAGACCAATGACATAACAAAAGAACTCTGCTCTTATTGGCTAGAAGCTCTTACTTCTCCAAACCGGTTTGTGTTTGTAATATGTATGCTACTGGTTTCTGCTGGTGGTTTAATGGATTGGGGAATTATCTTGCAACCTTGAATGCAGGTTTGGTTTTAGATATTGAGGTGCAGTAGAGTATTTACATTTTTCATGACCATCTTTCCATTTTGCTGCCCTTAAACAGTCTGCTACCTTTAATAAATACCTAAATACTGTAAATTTAATTCACCCATCCGTCAGCCTCTTTGCAAAGTGTCCATTATGTTGTGATCACAAAACAACCCACGCTGAAATGTGATACACAAATTGTTAAGATCAGACTAAATATTTTAAGGGCCTATTAGCTGCTCTTTACTAAATATGGCATGCCTGCTTGTTGCCATGAGTTATATTTGGGTCAGTGGTCTGTTTACACTTGAGATTTAATTAGACAGCCTCCCTTCCCTTTTTGATTTTTCATAATTCATGATGTTTTTTATCTGCTTTAATTTTGGTAAAACTACTCTCACAGACAAATCTGGCATAGATTGTTGCATAGTAAGGGATTTGAAGTGGATTTGAAATCTGCACTATTTATAGATATCATTAATATTTTTGTGTAACCTACACTTTCAGATACACGTATTATCTTTTTCCATGAAGGCCCTTTCAAAGAGTCTTGTCTTTAAAAAAAAAAGGCTTCCAGTCTTCACCAACTTAAAGCTACCTAGATACTGGTGACATCTAAATTCTCTCCTCTCACTGATAGATCAGTAGCAGAGTACTTCTTCAAACTGGTTTGTGGATTATGTTTCACATGAACAATGCTACCAATGAAACTGAAAACTGCAGAACAGTTTGTTAGTTTTCCCTTAAAAAATTTATTTATTTATTTTTTATATTTATTTATTTTTATTTTATGGAACTGTGGTTTGACAGTACTTTTAATAACTCCAGATAAGACACAAAAAAATTTTTTTTTTCAGTAAAATGTAGATAGTGAAGTTGTTAATACAGCACTAGAAGAAAATTCAAGTTCATATGGTTTAACAAAGTATCAATTATATGATGTATCTTATTAGAGCCAAGTAAAGACTTTATTTTGAACGTAAAACTTTTTCTTATTTGTGAAGGAACTTTACATGTGTGGTGAGACTGTTTACAATCAGTAAAAAGCGTTTTTGTTTTTAATATGACATATTGTTTAGACATAACTGAATAATGTTCAGATTTCAGTTTGCCTAGAGACTCAATATGTAATAAAATGTCTCTCTCGTAATTGGATGGTTTTGGATAGTGGTTTAGAAAGAACGTGCTATAACAGGTTTATGGTTCTGGTTTTGTTTGCCAGATGCCAAGCTTCTGAAACTAAACATATATGGTGAGTTTATTGTCAGCATTCTGTGAGAAATGTCAGTGTGTTTACTTTCTGATGAGTGAGAACCAGATACACAAGACCATAGACAGAGTATCAAATATATAGCCTATATATTAAAGTTAATTAATTTTTTTTTAAATGAAATTAAAATTTCCCATGTAAATTATAAGCCTGAATAAAAAGCCTTTTTTTTAATTAATTAATTAATTTTTTTTAAACATGAAGACCATCAAACATTATACAATGGATGTGTAATGCTTATCAATGTTACACTGGGCTGTGACTAAATATTATGAATAACAGAATAAGGTATATCTTCATCAAAATGACAGTAACTTTCACATGATCTTTCTTATAACCACGTGACTTCTGTATGAGGAAGTATCACAAACCTGAATAATTGTTTTAGGTTTGGCTTCATGACAGCCATGGAGCTCTGGGGACTTTCCAAAAATAGGTTAGCATGATTGTACTGATAACATAATGAAACAGGCTCTTTTGCAGGAATGCTGCAGCATCAAGTAAACAATGATTTGCCAATCTAACCAAACATTCCCTATATTTTCAAAATAACAGTTTTGATGAGCAATTGTGCCATAAAACAGGACATTTTAGTCTGAAATTTTACAAGGTTATGTAAATCTTTCACATCAAACTTTTAATTCAAATATCATCTATCTATAAAAACAGAATGACTTCAATACAAACTGCTAGACTGCAATCTTCCATCTATCCATTCTTATTCTCTGGGTCACAGGGATGTTCTAGCATACAGTATCTCAGCATCTCAGACCAACGGCAGGGAAATCTCCTGAATGGATGGCAGTAGGCTACATCACAGGGTTTAGACTGCCATCTTGTAGTTGTTGATATTTCAGATACCCAAGATCACACCCCTTCTATTTTTAAGTATTGTGATATTTACTGTTAGGAAAATACTGTCACCTAGAGGTTATAAATACAAATTACAAGCTCTTCACTCAAATACATTAAAATCACCATTAAATCTAAATTGACATATTTTTTATGGAGTATTGCAGTAGTTTTTTTTTATTATAAATGATTTATCCATGCTTATCATTACTGTACTTTTTTTTTTCAAAATTCAAATTCATTCAAACTTTAATCTAAATAACTTTCCCTCTCTTGCAGTGACATATCTTTTCTGAGGACAACCTGTCACTCACATGAGATCACAGCAATTGCAAACCACAACCAGAGCCATAGAGAGAGTTGCATCAACTCTGTTCACTCCAATGAATGGACCGTTTTTCTACTGCAATGGCAGCTCGTGTATGGAGCTTAAAATATGACAAACCTATTTGAATTTGAATTGTGTAAATTTGAGTTAACATTTCATTTAACAAAATGTAATATTATGTGGCATTTAACATAGTTCTGAATTAGATTTTTTTTTAAAAACTTGAATATTGAAAATTTGAAATTTAACACAACTGAATTTTTTTATAGACATGTATTTTCAAACAGTAGATTTTTTGTTCTGAATATTTAGACTGCAAATATCCCGTCTTTTTAAAAATACAGCTTCAAGTTTTCAAGATGAAGAAGAAATTCAGAACATCAAATTCAATATTCTAAAATTCAAAACGCAGAAATTCAGATCATACAGAAAGGTCAGAGGTCATCCACAGAGAAGAGTAGGCTAGATGATCTCCGAAAAGTCGAACGAAGCATTTTGGCCAATAAGATGACCGGGAGGGGACATGTTCGGTTCACTTATGCCGAGTTCACACTGCACGATTTTAGCCCGATTTTTCACTCGCCGACAGGTTTTGCGAAATCGCCGACAAATGCCCGACATCGGAGGCAAATCGGTGCTCGTTCACGCGAGTGACAATCAGGCAGTGTGAATTATCAAAGACGCGATCTGAGGGAATCGCCCATGCGTCGCCGATGCCCGTGAAATACTTGTGCAATGATTTCTGACTGAAAACGACATCAGCGCTGACCTACATCCAATGAGAGACCAAGATACAGGGCAGAGGGAAGTTCGGGGAGGAGTTATAGACCAGAATATCCATATTTTAATAGATATATGAACAATTATATCATACAGAAACAAGCACAAACATTTGCTTGACCAGCCACAACATCAGCATAACAGTTAGTGCAAAATTATTTACCTCCAACTCTCTTTGCAGAACACCCAATCCCTGTTCCCTGCATGTCCCTCCTGCATAATCTGTTTTTCTTTTTCTCCTTGTAGCTGGAAATCAGCTCACAGACAATTTGCAGGCTATATATATTTTTTTAATAATTACAGTCTGGCTGGAGAACTCCGGTCTTACGCACGCGGGTTCTCGCGTTATTTCCTTATCACTTCTCGCGTGTGTTTTGTTGTGAAACGTAGTTTGCAGACCAGACAGAG
>NW_015637725.1:0-241 GCF_001515625.1 Sinocyclocheilus rhinocerous | reverse complement strand
GGCGATTCTTCCTATTGTAAAGTCATGCAGTGTGTAACCTCCTGTCGCCGATCCATCATGCAATGTGAACACAGCAGCGACTGAATGCTATCCCAGATAGTCACGCAGTGTGAAAACAACGGCGATCCGACGAGTTTGAAAATCATGCAGTGTGAACTCGGCATTAGTTTTTTCATGGCCACGACATATTAACTCATGAGAATGTGGTAATATGTTGTGGCCACGAGATCATTTTGTCGAG
>NW_015637724.1:0-520 GCF_001515625.1 Sinocyclocheilus rhinocerous | reverse complement strand
CTTCAGCTGGGATGTTCCCGTGACAACGCAGCACGGTGTCCGTCAACAGATGTCGCTGTTTTAATGTCATAAATTTATTTTTATTGTTGTTAGCATAACTGTTTCAAATAAACATACATTTTATATTTTAAAAAGTTTTTAAAATATGCTATATAATATATAAAAAAAATGATATATATAAAACTTTTTAAAATATAAAATGTGTATTTTTTTTATGCCGGTGTCCATCAGCGAATCTGCATGGGAACATCCCAGCTGAAGATAATGAAGAAATTACATAGCTCCCTTTGCCAAGTGCATTCCAAACAACTACATAATGGCACACACGTGCCCTGCTCACTCTAAAGTCCCCTAATCTTGGCTTTTATCTTCCTTGGCTTCTAATCTTCTTAATTTGGACTAACAAGCTCTCCGAACCACAACCTGTAAGTACGATTGATACATTGTGTACATTTTCAATTGAGTGCTCAAAAAAATCAAGTTTTTGTGCTAATATGTGATGTATACCTAGTGCAGCTTT
>NW_015637723.1:0-525 GCF_001515625.1 Sinocyclocheilus rhinocerous | reverse complement strand
CTCCCTGACAGACTTGACCAGGAAGGGGCAGCCGGAGAAGATACAATGGACACCAGCAGCGGAAGAGGCCTTCTAGAGGGTGAAGGGGGCCCTCACCTCGGAGCCAGTTCTCAGAGCCCGGACTTTAGCTGCCCCTTCCTGCTGCAGACGAATGCCTCCGACACGGGACTGGGAGCCGTCCTGTCACAGATCCAGGAAGGTGAGGAGCATCCTGTCATTTATATCAGCAGGAAGCTGACCCCGGCCGAGAGAAACTACGCCGCGGTGGAAAAGGAGGCCCTGGCCGTCAAGTGGGCAGTCCTGGAGCTGCGCTACTTCCTCCTTGGCCGGAAGTTCACCCTGGTTACGGACCACGCACCCCTTCAGTGGATGGCCCGCGCTAAGGATACCAATGCCAGGGTGACTCGATGGTTCCTCGCGCTCCAGGACTTCCACTTCATGGTGCGTCATCGGGCGGGAGCCGCGAACGCCAACGCTGACGACCTCTCTCGGATCTGGGCAGCTTTCGCAGGTCTGTCAGGGGTC
>NW_015637722.1:0-479 GCF_001515625.1 Sinocyclocheilus rhinocerous | reverse complement strand
AAGAAGAGTGGAAGAGAATCTTGTGTAGAATTGCAAGACTACCACCTTAAAAAACATTAGGGTGGAAGAACTGGCCTGTCGTGACATAAACGTGCTGTCTTGTCAAGGCTGGATCCGCCACACCAGAGGGTTTTTCCCCCGTTGCCTGCCTGCGACGTAGTCCTCTGTAATACAGTACATACTGTAAAAAAATAAAAACTGTAAAAGACCTAAAATGGTTCTTTCGTATATTAAGATGCAAGAATTCTAAAAATAGTAGTTTATCTGGCCAGGGAAACTTGTTAGATGCAGCACAATGCATGTGGACTCCAAGTTTTGGAGCTGTTTGTTCCACCATATAAGTTTTTTGAGCTGTATATATAGCTGCATTTCACAGTCAACTAAATGCAATAAATATGCCAATCCCCATGGTGTAGTGTGTTCTTTGGAGGGTGCTTACAGTTTTTCTGAATTGCTAAAACACATTTTTTGAAACCATC
>NW_015637721.1:0-1274 GCF_001515625.1 Sinocyclocheilus rhinocerous | reverse complement strand
TATTTTATGAAATATTTTATATTATAAATGCATATGTAACTTAAATATAACAACAACAAAAAACTGAAAGGGAAAAATAAAAGTAAATTTACTAAATATATAAAACAGTATAAAATATTATTTAAAAATGGTATACATTTTACTTTTTAATATTTTGTATATAAAATATTCATATATAAACTTTGACACAAAAAAATATGGGAAAAATAACTAACATTTAAAATATTACTAAATATAAAATAAATATAGAAAAGCAGTAGTCAAAAGTTTCTATGAGTCCAACTCATTTAAAACTAAAAATTTATAAATGTGGAGTTTTATTTGCTAATATTTTTGCTTATATGAGTCTACAATACTCATTTCAGTGATTTAAGACTTTAGATCAGAAGGTTTGTAATATAAATATGCTTCACTGGACTTGTTTTCCAGCTCTAACAGCTGAAAGTTGATAAATGCACCAGACTTGAGTTTGCTCCAAGTCTTGACTGGAAACAAAACATCTAATTCTTGCAATGTTTTTGAGATGATAGTATGCTGATTTAGTTACTGCTTAATAATACATTTTCACATTATAAATTGATTAAAAAGTTTTTTGAAATAAACACCTAACAGCACAGTACTACAGTGAGTGGGGAAAAAAACAATAATTGCTAGATTATAAACTAAATATTTTCCAAGTAATAATTTACGCATATTTACAATAATAATTTTTCGCAGTATAAATTGATTTAACAAATAATGCATCTAACAGTGACTGAGAGAAAAAGGTAATAGTGTAACATAATAGAAACAAAAATTTTTCCAAGTAATATTTTACGCATATTTATAATAATAATTTTTCGCAGTATAAATTGATTAAAAAATTGATTTAAATCAACAAATACATCTAACAGCACAGTGCTTTTGTAAAAGGTGAAAAAAATGTAATGATGTAACATAATAGAAACTAATGGTATTTTCCAAATACCATTTTACGCATATTCATATTATTACATTTTCACAGTATAAATTAATTTTAAGAATGAATAATTTTCCAAATAATAATTTTGCATATTTATAGTAATATTGTTTAGAGCGTAAATTGATTAATTAGTATTTTCTAGGGATGCTCCGATCAGGATTTTTGCAGCCGATACTGAGTACCGATTTCTTGTCATGGTGATCGGCCGATACCGATGCCGATTCTGATGCTTCAAGCTTTATTTCATCGGGTGCACGCGCCTGGCCCAGCCTGAAGTTAACTTCCGGTCTGTGTTTGTTTATCAGTCTGGCTA
>NW_015637720.1:0-483 GCF_001515625.1 Sinocyclocheilus rhinocerous | reverse complement strand
TTCCTGGGTGTTGCCATTAAAAAATGCTTTAGTTTAAAAAAAAAAGAATAAATTGAATGAAAATTGTGCTGTAACGGTGTTGAGTGAAAAATATTGATGTTAATTAGTGTAAAATAGTTATTATTTATAATAGTTCTCACTACAGAAACATTGGATTAGTGTCTGTATTTTTTAAATATAGATTTTTGTATCTTATTTTGTAAAAATGTAACAAAATGATTATACTTTGGTGTAGCTGTTGTCCACTTTCACTTCACATTTGTCAGATTTTTTAATGATTTAATTATATTGTAACCTTTTTAAACTTCAGGTCTAATGGAGAAGAAAAAACATCATGTCAAAACTAGAGGAAAAACTCACTCACAGACTGAAAGTGTTTCTTTACTGAAAAGAAGAGACAAGAAAAGGTTCACTTGCACTCAGTGTGGAAAGAGTTTGACATGCAAACAGAGTCTCGAGTTTCACATGAGGATCCACACTGGA
>NW_015637719.1:0-952 GCF_001515625.1 Sinocyclocheilus rhinocerous | reverse complement strand
TCGGCCTTTCAATAGAATTGTACTTTGGAATCTTAATTTGATTCTTAGGCTATGTTGAGATATGATACATTTCTATTTTACTACTTGTATATTTATAACCCTTCAATTTAATTTTTCATTGCATTTATTTATTTATTTATTTTTGATTTTCATTGCATTAAAAATTTCAAACCAAATTGCATGTGTAACTAAATAATGATAGAGCTTTATTAAGAATTAGCTTCACTTTTTCTGAACCATTCATAATTATTGATTGATCAGTATATGATTTTTTTGTGGATGCATAGGACATAAGTCTGTCTTTTTTGTGTTGCATATTTGTGTATTATATACAAAATACATTATATTCAAATTTACAACGCTTGCACCATTTATTTGTGTATTTAAGTGTTAATACAAAAGTGTTAGTGTCCAAATAATTTTTGGAGCCACTGAATCGAGAAAATTTACATTCAAGTGTTTGCTACTGTTGTTATTAAAGGGATAGGCCTAGATGAAAATGAAAATTCTGTCATTAATTACTCACCCTCATATTGTTTGTTCCAAACCCCTAAGACCTTCGTTCATCTTCAAGACACAAATTAAGATATTTTTGATGAAATCCGAGAGTTTTCTGACCCTGCATGAACAGCATTGCAACTGAAATGTTCCCAGGCCCAAAAACGCATGAGGGTGCCTAATTAATAGGGGTGCAACGGTTCTCGGTAAAAAATCGAACCGTACGGTTCTCCACACTCAGTTCGGCATGCACTAGGACCGCGGTTCAACTTAGATCTGACAATGCATCTGTAATATGGTTTGTTAGAGTTCGGCTAATGCATGTTTCTGTTGATGGATACAAATTCTGGCTTCCCAATGCATTACAACAAGAGCGATGAGAGAAAAAAAACAATACGTGGACAAACCGGTCACTCTTTGTTCAATGCGAGTGCTGTATGCTGGAATAACTGTC
>NW_015637718.1:445-1153 GCF_001515625.1 Sinocyclocheilus rhinocerous | reverse complement strand
AAAGCATTACAATAATCTAACCTTGAGGTCATGAACGCATGAATTCAAGTTTCTGCATTTGACATTGAGAGCATAGGTCGCAATTTAGATACAATATCTCACAGAAGTGAGTACACCCGTCACATTTTTGTAAATATTTTATTATATATTTTCATGTGACAACACTGAAGAAATGACACTTTGCTACAATGTAAAGTAGTAAGTAGTAATCTTGTATAACAGTGTAAATTTGCTGTCCCCTCAAAATAACTCATTTTCTCTTCCACGGTTTCTCTCCCCTGTGGTCTTCCGCAAGGCTCAATTTTGGCCCCCACTTTATTTTCGTTGTATATGCTACCTCTGGGCTCCATTTTTAGAAAACACGGGGTGTCGTTTCATTTTTATGCCGACGACACGCAAATCTATTTACCTTTTAGGAAGAATGACCCATTGGCGATGACTGCTCTTTCATCTTGCTTAGACGAGGTTAAATCCTGGCTCTCTCAAAAAATTTTATCTTTAAATGAAGAGAAAACTGAGGTGATTATTTTCGGTCCATCAGAAAATATGAAAGCCCTAAATCCTGACCTAGGACCTTTATCGGCTTTTAGGTCTTCACAGATACGGAATCTGGGTCTTCTTTTAGACGACTTACTATTCGTTAAGAAAATTTCTACTGTGATTGGGTCCAGTTTTTTTCAACACCGCACACTAGCAAAAAAAAAACAC
>NW_015637718.1:0-155 GCF_001515625.1 Sinocyclocheilus rhinocerous | reverse complement strand
GCACCCGTTTATTTATCTGAATTGCTGCATCAGTATATCCCCTCGAGAAGTCTAAGATCTTGCGACCAGAACCTTCTTGTAATTCTGCATACCAGACTCAAGCGTAGAGCTGACCGTGCCTTCTTAGTAATTGGGCCTCGTCTTTGGAATGACTT
>NW_015637717.1:0-2677 GCF_001515625.1 Sinocyclocheilus rhinocerous | reverse complement strand
CGTTTGTAATGGGTTTTATTGTTTTTGTCTCGTCGCGCCGGGACAGGGCATCACAGTATGGTAAGGGCGTCATATGACCCCTTTAAAATATAGGCCGTCTGTCTCATTAATGTTAAAAGAAAAGAGGGAATCACTCGCTGCTCTTGATTGAACTGCTTTTGTAGTTTTAATAATCAATTTATTTGTAATGAACACACTACAGGGGTTTTTACATTTGATTTTTTGTTTTTCTTGAATGCTTTTGTTTAGATGTGAAATGAAAAAGGTAATGCACACTATTTGTTTTTTTTCTTCCTTATATTCTACTGATTTGTTTTTTGTTTTGTTTTTTGCATCTGTTCTAATTTGTATAAACAAAGATAAAATAAATAGCTATATTGTGACTATTAATATAGTAATTATTATTAAGAAAAGAAGTGGAGGAAAAGATGCAATGTTGCAGGTGATTTTGCTTTGGAACCTTCAGAAAACTTTAACTCGATTTTTCTCAAAATTGACTTTGCTGACTCTATCGACTTCAAATGGGTGTAGCTCAGTCCGATTCCAACAAAACATACATCATTTTGAAGGTCTTTTAATGGAGAATGTGAAAATGAAAATAAATCATTTTTGAAAAATTGCTCATTGTAGCTCATTTTGCCAGCACAGGTCACAATATAGTTAACAAAACGAAACAATACACATTTTAATGCGTATTGTTAATAGAGAAATACACAGTGGATGTTCATGTTAGCAAGTTAGCAACTTCTTTAACTTGAGCAAACACATAATACACATAGAGTTAATAAAATGAAACCATGCATGTTTTAATGCTAGTGAATAAAAGGAAACGATCCACCCACATGCCTCTGCTCAGCGACGGTGCCTTGATCAGTTGTGATCTGTGTCTCAGGCCAATGACGTAACTTCCGGGGAGGCATGTCCAGGTCTGTTGTACAAGCCCCAGTCCTTTGACTCCACCCCCATGTCAAAACAATGCCAGAAAATGAAACGCGCAGAAACATGCGCAAAGGAAAAAAACAGTATTGAGAGCTCACACTTGACTGAAACGCAAAATAAAAGCAGCGTTGCAAATAAATTAGTAGCTATGGCCATGGAAAATATGTGTTGCTAAATCATTCCTTTTACTCTTGTTTCATTTATATTTTTCAATTCTTTATTTATTTATTTTTTTTTGCAAAACTTTTTTTCTCACAATACTTAATTTTCTTTTGCAATTCTTTATTTTTATTTGCAAAAAGCACATTTATTTTTTATTTTTACAATTTATTTTGCAATACTTCAATTCTTTTGCAAATATATGTGGCATTGAATTGACTCCATAGGATGTGAATCATTAAAAAACTTTAAGAAAGAAAGAAAGAAAGAAATAAGCATAAAGGTCCATCCCATCCCTAAACATAACTATAAGTGGGATGTAGGCAGATTGTACATAAACATGCAAATGAGATCATACAAATTCATACAAATGAGTCACCAATTCACTTAAACACAAAAGAGTTACAAATTGCCATGAGATTGTGTTGGTAGAGGCATGTTTTTCCAATGAAACTAAAATTTACACAGAAGTCATTGGTCTAGTGTCCTAGTCGTCACATGGTGCTCCAAGGTACAACGTCCAACAAACTAAGTATAATGTTCAAAAATAAAAAATAAAATAAAAAAGTGGTACTTTTTGACCTTTTTTCACTTTTTTTCTTAGTGTCCCCATCAATACAAAGGCCAATATAGTAATATAAGGCAAAAACAATAACAATGTGAAATCTCCACACATGCCCACTCACTTGTGGACCGGTCTGTTTGTCTTGATGAGAAACAGCTATCGTGTTTAGTCCTGCACATGCAAATGAATAGGAGTCTTTTGTAATGAGAGGAGAGAGGAGGATTTGTAGTTCCCTGAAGATTTGTGGGAGCCCTCCAACTGTACGTCTGACCCAGTGTGCCACAAATCACTGCGAGAGATGCTGACTGCTAACTGAAAATGCCAAGATGCCTAATTAATTCCAAAGCTCTGTTAGTCTTGAAAGACTTGCCCCACATCCATAGGGAACAGCTCTATTAAACATGCACGACTGTTTATAGGGACATATACCAAGTCAAATTTGTGATCGTGGTGAAGAATATGCTTACACCATAGTATATGGAGTCTCAGGTAATTTCTTTAGTTTTTAATTTTCTTTAGCTGTGGTTTAGTTGCACACATAGAATAGCTGAATTAATGAGTAATTCAGGTTGGGTCTTAAAAACTGATTGATTTGGTGATTTATCTTTAGATTGACATGTTTTCTCTATGGAATACTGAGAAAGATGGAGCATTTAACATTTTAAAAATATTAGATATGCCAGATTATTATAGACAGGCTTATGAAAATTTAATCCTGAAATTTCCTACTGGATGTTTGCACGTACAGTCATGTGAAAAAATTAGGACACCCCATGAAAGCCTGTTTTTTTTTTTTCTTCATTTTAAAAATATTGGGAGATTCAAGTAATATAACTAAACAAATAAAACCAAAGAAAAGTCTTTTTGAAATGATCTGTAAATGATGGGTTGCTCTTAATTGTTGAAGTGAGAGGTATCACCATGGTGAGATCCAAAAAGCTCTCTGAGGTCTTCACAAAGAAGACACAAGATGCTTATGAGTCTGGTAAGGGATCTAAAAAGATCTCAAAAGAA
>NW_015637716.1:0-563 GCF_001515625.1 Sinocyclocheilus rhinocerous | reverse complement strand
TTTTAATAGTTTTGTAGTTCTATGACCCCTTCATACATAGGTGTGGACTGCAACCCGCACCTGATAGTAGGACAAAGTGGCACTTTTATTTTTATTTTATTTTTGTATATTTTTATTTTTATAAGATTTTGTATTGTTGTTTTTACGAACATTCAAACAATTTATTTCATTTAAAAACGTGCTTTTTTACACTAAACTTTTGCTAATAATTATAACTCTCACTTTTATTCAGTGGAGCAGTGGAACTGTAAAACATAAATGTAAAAAATATTTATAAAACAAAGATGCCATAAGAGCTCAGTAGAAACCTTTTTTACAGTCTATGGTAGAAACACAGGACCCTCCGCTTGCCACTGTTTTACCCTCTATGGTAGAAACACAGGCCCCTCCGCTTGCCACTGGTGTACCGACGGAGGCCCAGCCGCGGCAAACCGCTGGTGGCGTGCTACCCAAAAAACGCCAGCAGACCGACAGCAGTTTTTAGAATGGTCGGTTTGTCGACGGTGGTCCGACCGTGTGGGGCCGTTCACATGTCGCGCCTAAAAACGCGTAGAAAACGCTAG
>NW_015637715.1:0-959 GCF_001515625.1 Sinocyclocheilus rhinocerous | reverse complement strand
ATGGCTTCGGCTACAGAAGTAGTAGAACATTACACTGAATGGACGAGTGTGAAATATAAATTCACAGAGTAATCTGAGCATGATGGTTTGAACATATCCAATTGATTTTAGTGATTAAATACTAGTGTGATTAACCTGTCTTAATGTTTTAACACTAGTAGGTGGTGTCAATGGCTCTCATGGTTCTTGAGTGCACCTTTCCCACGCTGCAGAAAATACCAGATTCTGGAAGAAAACTGTCGAGGATGATACCAGATTCTGGAAGAAAACTGTCAAGGATGTTGCAGCGGGAAAGAGCGGTTACCAGTGTGCATGAGGTGATTTCTCAATGACGGGTAAGATCCTCTTTTGGCCAGCGGAGGACAACCTAAGGCAGGGGGTCACCGCCACTGGGCACCTGCCCGGAAGGGAGGTGTTATATGTGAGATGGTAGTGGAGTTGAGCGGATGCTTGATAGGCCTAGAGCATCGTTAAGGGGGGAACTGTAGGAAGTACAGCAATCTGCCTCAAAATTGTGAGCTCCTCCAGACCTGATCACCAGCAATCGCATTCCTTGATGGCTTGTTTTTCATTGTGACAAGCGTCCACAACTTCAAGCAACAATGCCAGGGGATCACTCCCTGAGGAAAAGGAGCTTATTTATAAAGAGTTAATGGCAATGGGCTTTCAAGAACCATCTGAGACCATGTGACCATTATTTTGAGACAAAATTTCTTATGAGGCTGAGATGATATATCATAGTTTTTACTCATGCAGGTCATTAGGCATAGCATAGGATGATTACAAGACATGGTGGTGGCTAAAAATGAAGACTGCTTTTGCTGAATCAAGAGATGGTTTGGATAACAAAGGTTAAGGGAATTAAGCATTTAAGGTAAAAAAAAAAAAAAAATAATTTTAAGATATTAAAATTACTCCTAGCAGTATGTATTTTAAACAGTCTAAATTGAGATTTGAGA
>NW_015637714.1:0-526 GCF_001515625.1 Sinocyclocheilus rhinocerous | reverse complement strand
CTCGCATCACTGAAGACCAGAAGAGCTTTTTTTTCTAATTCAGGTAAAGAGTAGCCAAGGCTTTTCTTAATGGAAGCAAACTGGTTATAGTCAGCCTTGTCTAGTTATTTATTTAATTATTTAATACTTATTTTAGTTAAGTGCTTACATTTTAAATATGCATTTATTAAATTATTTTATTTAGTGCATTTGTATTTTGTTGTTGTAGGCTATACAATAAAAGAGTACCAACCAGAAATAATCACTGAGGGTGCTTCTGACATTAGTGAGGGTGCTCTAGTCTTAATGCACATTTTCACATATTTTGTCCCATCTATTGCTATGGTTATCACTATGTCAATCACTACTACTTCGAGAGCGAATCCAGCATAAATATGCGTATGTCATTCCCGAAACTTTGCAATGTGTGTGTGGCCGAAAAACAAAGTTCTACATTTTAAATGGATTATTGCCTAAAAAGCTCGCAAAAAGCGCTCCTTTATTAACCACTAAAAACTGTCACTCTTAGTTCATCGTGATCTCACAA
>NW_015637713.1:645-895 GCF_001515625.1 Sinocyclocheilus rhinocerous | reverse complement strand
GCGTAATGCTGGAGGTCAGGGAGGGAATGCCTTAAGATATTATCATACAGCCTTGACTGTCTCCTGCTGCTCCTCTAGAGCAGAGAGAAACTCTCCATTAGATCATGAGACACAGAGAATGAAGTGGACAGGAATAAATGTGTCGTAAGGCACACTAATTGGTAGCAAAATATTCTAGCAAATACACGGTTTAATTTTCAAAGTATATTATTTTATTTATGTTGTATCATTGTTCAAATCATCCTGTATT
>NW_015637713.1:0-319 GCF_001515625.1 Sinocyclocheilus rhinocerous | reverse complement strand
GGACGAGAGTCCCAGCAGATCCTCCAGATCTAATGAAGATTCATCTGCTTTCTCGAGTCAATCATTTCAATCACAGATAATAAAATCAGGTGAATCATGTGTTCAGGCGGGTTGTTCATGGAAATACAGCACTGTGTCTTCAGCAAAGAGCTGATTTGGTTCTGGTTGCTGCAGCAGGACTGTCATAATAACAATGCATTTTATTTGTAATGTGCTCTTCTTAAACCCAAAGCGCAACAATTAAAACACGAACAAAACAACAGTTCATTAAACAACCTTAAATAAATGTCTTAACCAGCATTTTAAAGCATTTCTGATG
>NW_015637712.1:0-789 GCF_001515625.1 Sinocyclocheilus rhinocerous | reverse complement strand
TTAAATGAGAAGTGGATGTAGAAGAACAAAAGCTTAAAGTTCATGCAAATTCTCAGTTAATACTATAATATGTTTAAAATATAGCCTGACATCAGTAAGTGGGGTTGGTAAGATTTTTCACCATTTATTTGATCAAAAACACAGTAAAAACAATATTATTGTAAAAAATATTATTACAATTTAAAAGGACTGTTTTTTATTTTACTATATTTTAAAATGTAATTTATTTCTGTGATGGCAAAGCTGAATTTTGAGTAGCCATTACTCCAGTCTTCAGTGTCACATGATCCTTCACATGATCTTCAAAGAAAACGCCAATGAATTTTGGCTAGTGGATTTTGCATACCTGAGCCACCCCCCGTGCATACGGGTATAAATAGACGACAGGTGCATCCATTCTTCAGGTTTTATGCTGAGGAGCCGAGAACGTGTCCCTGGCAACCAGCGATGGTTCAAGGTTGTGGCATGGGGACATAACGTCTCTGTTCCCTCCATCAGGGAACGAGGGTTACGTACATAACAGAGACGTTCCCTATCTGTCGGTCACTACGAATTATGTCGTGACGACATAGGGGGTCCATGGAAAGCACCACAACCTGAACCCCGTCACAACCCTGTAGCGCTGCAAATGTTGACAAGCAGCCGCGTGTCAGACAAATGCTACATGAGGGTCGTAACCTTCCCAATGCCCCAGCGCAAATTCGCTGACCTTGGCGCCCGCAGGGACCAAAGGTGAGTACATCACTGCTGGAGATAGCCAAGCCGCTGTTCCTACCACAGAAAATATTT
>NW_015637711.1:0-693 GCF_001515625.1 Sinocyclocheilus rhinocerous | reverse complement strand
AGGATATGGACCAGAAGACATTGCAATTACTAAATGATATTTAGAGAATATTTAGAGATATTTAGAGATACTTAAAAAAGAAGTTCCAGATCTATACTTGTGCTCTTATTATTTCAGTTATTTTGCCTTTAATGTAAATAAACATGTGCAAACAATATACTTGCTCTTGTAAATTTATTTTGATGTTAATTACATTGTGCGAGGTGTCTCTTTAATACCGCGTGGTTTATATACATGTTGCTGCTGATTGGGCTGACATTTTTGACACACCCACCAAACAAGAGAAAGCGTATCTCAAACCCCGTTGCATATCGTTGCACACCGTTTCCAGGAAACATGTCGTTCAACCCGAAAACCGTGCACACCGGTTTGAGCTTGAACTTGCCCCTGGAGGGCAAAACATCCATAGAACTGCAGCACAAGCCTCTCAATTTTCCATCTGTTTCACAGCCGCAAACATTTAATCACCTCTCAAAAGAATAAAACAAAGGTATGTGAACAAAATGCAAGTTTTGGCCATTTGCAATTGTAACCCCTCTCTCCCGGGTCCTCTCCCCAACACCTCGTTCTCGCTCCGAGTGGGTCTCGAACCCGGGTCTCCAGCATGGGAGGCGGACGCACTAATAAGGAGGCTAAAGACTGCAGACTCTAGTGTGTCTCTTGAGATCAGGGGAGTGAGGTTTACCTGCACAG
>NW_015637710.1:0-1339 GCF_001515625.1 Sinocyclocheilus rhinocerous | reverse complement strand
CCCAAAATGCATTTCATTGCACTTTTGCAATTTAAGGTGACCGCTAGGGTACTTTGCACCCGGGCTGTACATCTATTCCCATCCCGTGCAGCACTGTAAAAAGAGTTTTATTAAGTTTTATTATATTAATATAGAATCAGGCTGTGGTTTCTGTATAGAATGGTATGAAGGTCAATAAAGTATATTTATATAATTGTGTTCTGCTACTGGCTGTTGGAGCAGAAATATTGAGCAGAATATCCTTACTGATTTCTTCTTATGGATCACAGTGACATTGGGCCTCATTTACGAAACGAACGTATGACAGAAAATTGGGCGTACGGTCGTTTCAACGCAAAACTTGGAATTTATCAATATGGACGTGAGCGGTGGCTACGATCAAATCTCACGTCTGGTCTCAGCTCGTGTACGCAAGTTTTTGAGTTACCTGAACTTGCGCACAGCATATAATAAATACGGTGGAGAACTGTAGATTGACAGCATTTTGTTCATTTTTATATTCCTGACCGTCAAACGAAGCTCATTAGTCGATCGTTAACCAGTAAGATTAGAATGTCTTTTTTTGTTGTTGTTTTGTACAGGGCTTTAGCTTTATATGCGCGAATAGCAGCATAAACAAGACTGTGAGGATTCAATCGTCGCATCATGCACCTGCAGCACTTCTGTGAAAGGAGAAAAACAGAAATTAAGTCTATAAAAGGAATAAAATCAATAGGATCACACAAAATATATAATAGGCTATAATATAATTAAAAGATTAACAAAAGAAAAAAAAAAACACTGTGCAACAAGTAGGCTATAGGCTACGTTCGTTTTTGTGACACTCTTAATGCATTTAATTTCTTTTCTCTATATCTTTATTTGATTTAATCCAACTGATCGCACAGGCGCTTCACGCACACACAAACAACATAAGTTCTAGCGTTGCCTGACATTTCAGCCATTCATCATCAAACTAAAATGCAGTCAACCAAACATAAAAGTTACACTGTTTATTTTAAAAGGTCCGCTGTAAAATCAGCGTGCAGCGCCCAAACAAACATTTTTTGCACATGTGAAGGATTTTACACGGATATTAGAACATGACTGAAGTATAAAGCCATGTTTAGGCTACATAATGAATAATAGTTATGCAAACAAATGTTACAAATATGGCAAAAATGGATACATTTGGGTTCATGTGGTATGAGGCAGGCTCGTGAGCCCAATGCCGTTTCAGTTTTGCTTGACATTTGTATGCTGTTTATAATGAATGCCTCTATAGTGTTTTATTTTACAGTTTAAAATATCATTTTATAACTATTTATTTTTCATTCTTGTTCTGTTCTGAATACCGTTA
>NW_015637709.1:0-1525 GCF_001515625.1 Sinocyclocheilus rhinocerous | reverse complement strand
ATATATAGGTTTAATACGATCAGTTATGGATTATGGATGTGTGGTTTATGGGTCAGCATCTAAAACCTTGTTGAAAAGACTGGATGTAATACAAGCACAAGCATTAAGGATATGTAGTGGGGCTTTTAAAACAACATCTGTGCCAGCGTTACAGGTAGAAATGGGGGAAATGCCATTGGAGCTAAGAAGACAGCAAATCATGACAACATACTGGGTGAATTTACAAGGACATAATAACCATCCTGCAATAAGTGCTATTGAACCATGCTGGGAACATGGAAAAAGGCAAATAAATAGCTTTGGTTGGGTTGTTAGGAAAAGGGCAAGTGAAATGGGTATAATGGAGAGGAATTACTCTCCAACAGTAGTTCTGCCAACTATACCTCCTTGGTTTTTACCACAGCCAGAGATAGATTTTAGCCTCCTTGAACTGATGAGAGATGAATATGGGGGAAATTATAAGATCTTTAATTCATACATCAGAGGAAATTATTACGGTTATTTACAGATTTATACCGATGGTTCTAAAGATCCTAAAACAGGTAGAGCAGCAGCAGCAGTAGTAATCCCTGAGTTTAATGTTGAGTGTGGAAAGAGAATTACCGATGATATATCTGTATATGCATGTGAAATGATGGCCATGATTATTGCTTTGCAATGGGTAGAGGAGGTCAGGCCAGAGAGAGTGGTAATTGCATCAGATTCATGTGCAGCATTAATGAGTTTAAAATGTTGCAACTCCAGGAGTAGAGAGGACTTACTGTATGAAATACTGCAATCATTATTCAGAATTCATCAAATACATTTGTCTGTTAGGTTTGTGTGGGTCCCTGCACATGTTGGAATTGATGGGAATGAAAAGGCAGATAAAGCAGCAAAATGTGCTTTGAAGAGTGGAAAGAAGCACATAAAGGCAGATAAAGCAGCAAAATGTGCTTTGAAGAGTGGAAATAAGCACATAAATATAAATATTAGCAAGTCAGAAGCTAAGGTGGTGATAAAGGGACAGATCAAAAAGATGTGGCAAAATCAATGGAACAAAGAAACCAAAGGGAGATATCTGTTTAAAAATATTCCATTAGTTGGAAAGATAGGAACTGGAGGACGAAATAGGAAAGAGGGGAAGGTTATAACAAGAATAAGGAATGGTCACACTGGTCTAAACAGTTCTCTGTATGATTGGAAAGCATAATAATGGAAAGTGTGAATATTGTGGAGAGGAAGAAACCGTAGACCATGTTTTATTGCATTGCCAGAAGTATGATTCAGAGAGAGAAATTTTAAAGAATGCACTAAGAGAGAATGGAGAGCAAAATATTAGTAATATTCTTAAAAAATCTGCAGATGATAAGGGTTGGAGTCTACTTCTAGAGTATTTAGGATCAACAAGACTAATAAATAGAATTTGAGAAATATAAGTTTATTGATTTTTTGTTTAAAGGTTGATTTATTTATTTATTTATATACGTTTTTTTTTTTTTTGTGTATAGTGATTTAGATCCTGAGTCCACACTCCAGATCAGTG
>NW_015637708.1:338-587 GCF_001515625.1 Sinocyclocheilus rhinocerous | reverse complement strand
ATCTTTAATTTAATAGCATTAGAGCTGCTCCATTGCAGCAGGTTAAGTACTGTAATCACGCGCTTTGCTGTAATAATTTAGGGAACCACTCGTTATAAATCTCCTAACTGATATTTTCATAAATAGAAGTCGCGTTTTTTCATCTGAAACCTGCTGCGATTTATATTCCAAAGCCACTCATATAATGCAGAAACACTCAAGCAAGCAAAACACGCGCAACGCGTGCACGTATTTGTACTGATGCAGAAT
>NW_015637708.1:0-286 GCF_001515625.1 Sinocyclocheilus rhinocerous | reverse complement strand
CGAATTTCACACAGGCTGCTAGATTCACCTTTGCCAGAAAGTCGTGTATGCCTAAGGTTGAAAATAAATGGTGTTTATAGTGAATGCCCCTATAAATGGTCTTATTTTTACGATTTAGTTTTAGGGTGTTTTCACACCTGTAGATCGATTGCTTTGTTCCGAAACGGGGATTAAAATTATTACAATGTTGCTTTTTATTCCTGGTGCGGTTTGCTTTTACACGGCAATGTTTCTAAACGGGCCAAATTTGTTAATACAAGTCATGCGCGAGTAAACTGTTCTCTCA
>NW_015637707.1:296-522 GCF_001515625.1 Sinocyclocheilus rhinocerous | reverse complement strand
TACAAAAGATTTCTATTTCAGAAAAATGCTGTTCTTCTGAACTTTATATTTATCAAAGAAACCTTAAATTCTACGCTGTTTTCAACATAATAATAAATGTTTTTTTGAGCAGCAAATCAGCATATTAGAATGATTTCTGAAGGATCATGTGACTGGAGTAATGATGCTAAAAATTGAGCTTTAAAATCACAGGAATAAATTACATTTTAAAATATTTCCAAATAGA
>NW_015637707.1:0-205 GCF_001515625.1 Sinocyclocheilus rhinocerous | reverse complement strand
TAAATAGTAAAAAATATTTAGGATCAAATAAATGCAGGCTTGGTGAGCAGAAGAGAATTCTTTAAAAAACATTATAAATCTTACTGTTCAAAAACGTTTGACTGGTATGTTAGCCTATAGTTTGAAGTTAAAGATATGAATAATTAGGTGAGTCTGAGACGTTTATTTGACAGTGATTTCACATTTCTTGTTTGTATGAAGGCTA
>NW_015637706.1:0-547 GCF_001515625.1 Sinocyclocheilus rhinocerous | reverse complement strand
CTTGTTCCAGAGCAATCTGGTCGTTATTCGTAACATGCTTGTTCTGAAAGCTGTAGTTGAATTGGAACAAGTTTTTCTTAAAGGGGTCATATGATGTTGCTAAAAAGAACATTATTTGGTGTATTTAGTGTAATGAAATGTGTTTATGCAGTTTAAGGTTTAAAAAACACATTATTTTCCACATACGAAACGCGTCGATTTTTACAAAGCTCATCGGTCTGAAAAGCTCCTCTATGCCCCGCCTTTCTGAAACGCGTCGATTTTTACAAAGCTCATCGGTCTGAAAAAGCGAGGTGTGTTGTGATTGGCCGAATACCTCAAGCGTGAGACGGAAATGTTTCGCCCCTACCATACTGTGATGATGCCCTGTCCGGCCGGAGCGACGACACAAAAGCATTAAAACCCATTATAAACGAGGCATTCGTTGCATCCAGTGAGGACATAATTATGGATTATAATGACTTATACTGTCTTTTTACGCTTGTGTTGCATTGCGCCACGTAAACATACAGGTGCATCTCAATAAATTAGAATGTCATGGAAAAGT
>NW_015637705.1:0-791 GCF_001515625.1 Sinocyclocheilus rhinocerous | reverse complement strand
ATACTTTTAAATGATTTTCACTGATTGTCTTCTGAATTGTCTGTGTACATTCTGTTTCTTTGTCTGTGACACATAACATAAGGGTTTGAGTCATGCAGGAAGCAGATGGTCAAAAAGTCATGTGCTAGTCAGGCAGCGGTCCCGTGCTCGCAGGCCTGAGGGCATCAGTTAATTGCTGTCCTTTTCCTGTTTGGACATAATAGTTCCATCCATTGGTGGTCACAAGACATCGTGGTTTCTATATGTCGTGAAAGATCTCTGTGTTATCTCCTGAATGGATTAGTTTGTCATCACTCCTCTGAGTAGATGAGACAAGGCTGACAGGAAATCGCCCCCCCTGAATATTGGAGTCATGTGGTTTGTGGTATAAGAAATCCCTGCAGCATCATATGACCCCTTTAAGGAAAATTATCGGTAAATGAAACATCAAGTAAACTGTCCAGGTGTTGTCAGGTTGATGCTCTGGTTCTGTTCCGGGACTCTTATTTTGATGTTCTTTTCATCCTGTTGTATCTTTTTCTTGTTTCCAGTGTTTATTTCCTGTGTCCTTTGTATCTTTGGTTCCTAAGTATGTTTTCATTTGTTTCCATAGTTGCTGATTAGTTTGTTACCTGTATCTAGTTTGGTTCTTAATTATCTTGTGCATTTATACATCTTATTTTATTTTTTTTTAGTTCATGGTCAGTTATTGTCTATGCATGTTTGCCTGCTGTTTTTTTTTTTTTTCTTTGGACCCTTTTGGACAATCTTTTTTAATTTTTTTTATTTAAACAAATACAAACTTGCTGCAA
>NW_015637704.1:1756-1943 GCF_001515625.1 Sinocyclocheilus rhinocerous | reverse complement strand
GAAAAGAGCAAACTCTCCCCGACGCAGAGGATCTCTTTTTTCGGTCTAACAGACAGCACGCCTCACAGAGGACTGAACTGAACTGAACCTCACAGGGTGTTGAACTGCTTGAATTCATTCAAGGGCAGGAAAGTGGTCCCACTGAAACAATTTCAGAGGCTCCTGGGGCATATGGCAGCTGCAGCGG
>NW_015637704.1:734-969 GCF_001515625.1 Sinocyclocheilus rhinocerous | reverse complement strand
GGGTCTGCTCAACCGTACGGCCGACGAGCTGTCACGAGCTACGCTCCCAAGAGAAAGAAAGTCTCCATCCTCAGACGGTCCAACTGATTTAGAGACATTTCAGAACCGCTCAGGTAGACCTGTTTGCCTCTCCAGAAACCTCTCACTGCCAGTTGTTCTACTCCCTGACCGAGAAAACACTCGGCACGGACACACTGGCACACAGCTGGCCGCGGGGCCTGTGCAAGTATGCGTT
>NW_015637704.1:0-140 GCF_001515625.1 Sinocyclocheilus rhinocerous | reverse complement strand
CGCGAAGCTTCAGGACCTCAGACCAGCTCTTTGTCTGTCACGGAGGCCGGCAGAAGGGAAATGCCATCTCTAAGCAGAGGATGGCCCACTGAATTGTGGATGACATCACCCTGGCTTATCAGGCACAGGGTGTGCCCTGC
>NW_015637703.1:0-1429 GCF_001515625.1 Sinocyclocheilus rhinocerous | reverse complement strand
ATGTGTAATGAATCTATATAATATATGGGTTTCACTTTCTGAAATCAGTGACAAAAAATATTGACCTTTTTCATGATATTCTAATTGTTTGAGATGTACCTGTACATATATATACATACATACACACACACACACAGTGGAGATAAAAATTTGAGAAAAAAAATTAAAAATGCTTGATTTTTTCTGAAACATTGCCATAATCTTCATCGCTCAAAATTTGAAGGAATATTAGCTGTAGGTATACCACTGTTCTACTAACATGGTTGACAAAATAACCAGAGAATAAAAAAAAACAACAACAAAAAAAAACTTTCTTTTGTGGAAAACACAGTGATCACAATTAGACAACAGTAACCACTGTAGCATGAAAGAAGATTACAACTAAAATTCTGGAGGGTTACAGCTGTCAGAAATTAGTAGTAAGTGTAGAGGCCCATTGAGGCGGGCAAGTTGGTGACGTAGAACGTGGGCAGACATTATGCAAATGTGTTACTTCGTGATGTAGAGCTGTAACAGAATAAGATTCGAATTCCTGACGACTCATTTAGGCGATTGCGAGCCGACTCTTTTTTTTGATGGACAATAACTTTATTTATCATGCACTGTCGGCTTCACAACTTTGCAGATAGTTTATGTTACATGACACACTGCATGAAAGGTAATATTCGAAAAGGCATAATAGGGGCACTTTAAAAGAACACACGTAAGTGCAAATTAAATTTACTATTCTTGCCGCTTAAGTACATTGTATTAAGTATTTGTAATTAATTTAAAATGTATCACATTTTAAAGTTATATTAAATGCAATAAGTTTAACTTTTGAGTGATTTTTTTAAACCACTTAAGTGGGATCTTTATATGTACAATTATATGTTCATAATTGCTTCTAGTGTCTTTAAAATATGGTTAAAGTGTACTACTAATGTACTGACAAGCAATTAATGTTAACTAAAATATATCATCCATAGGAAAAAATAAAAAGTAATTTATCTACACCATTTCAATCAAAGACAATACATGCATTGTCATATTTGAAGTTGTTTTATGTAGACGGTGTTTTATTGCACAGTGATATTACATACATGCAGAAATGGGCTGTACAAGACAACATTTTAATACTAAACAAAGCAACAACAAAAAAAACACTGGTACACTAGTGTTACATTTGTTTAAAAAATGGTATTGCTCTTATACTAAACATCTTGCACTTGTAAGTCTAGTGTGTTTGGAAAATGTGGTGTATACAATGCTGGACATTGAAGATAAATTTAAACATTGAACTAGTAACCCTTGATATTCTGAAATGTTTAATGCTATTTAAATGATAGTTTTAGTATTTACAATATTAGCGAAAGTTTAACGTTTCTCCTAAAATAAAACTGAAGACATCTTAAAGGGGTCATATGATGCTATTTTAAAGATCATTATT
>NW_015637702.1:0-1128 GCF_001515625.1 Sinocyclocheilus rhinocerous | reverse complement strand
GTGATATCTTTGTCATAGTATCCTTTCAGTGGTTAACTAACTGAGGCTACGTCTACATTAATCCGGATGCATTTAAAAACGGCGTTTTCGTATTAAAACGCTCTCCGTCCACACTAGCGTTTTCAAGCATTTTCCAAAAGTGTCTCATCCACACTGAAACATCAGACAACGTTAAATTCACTTTCTGCGCATGTGTAAAGCCTAAAAAAAGCTCACTAGATGATACACACGGAACAGACATGATACATTTTCATGCAGTTCTTCTGACAGGATTATTTTATTTACGAAAATAACTCGCCATTCACTGACACACTTGTATGTCTGATCTAAAACGCAACTGTTCTCATGTTTTGCCGCAAATAGCGATCGCGAGTAAATTTGCTTTCATCTTTGCAGGACTGTGATATGAAGAGTGTAACACATCTGTAGCAATAGCGTGAAAGTGCCTAGCACATAACGTGCACAATACCAGTATAAACACGGATATCTATTGGTATAATATGTGTAACATGACTAAACTTGCATCACCGTTTTCAAAAGCCTCCGTTTTCAAACGAAAACATATTAGTGTGGACAAGGCCTGATTAAGACAGTCTCTGGCTGCCACCAACTGGCATAACAATGTAACCTGCAATGAAAGAAGCCATGATATTGCATTTTTTTAATGGTGAATTGCCCCCCCAAAAAAAGATTAAAGATTTTGCATATGATTTTCAATTAATTATTTGAAGTGGGTTGGTTAAGGGCGTGATTAGCTGATGTATTATTGTGGGAGCATGTGGTTAGTTGATTAATTGTGTGCATGGTTAATGATGGCTTCTAAATATTTAAATGCAATGTGTTGAATGCCTACAAAGACTTGTATATTTGAGCATAATGTTTTGGCCCTGGATGCTTACAGAAGGATAATCTTTTATTTATGTGCCAGAAACATCATGAGCATTCATAATTTTTGTTGGTTCATGCTGAACTGGTGTTGATAAATGTACTCTTTATTTCTGTCAGGACCACTATCGTCAAAGATGACTGACAATTAGCATACAGTTTGGATTGGCGGTATTGGTTCTGTTCTGGGCAAGAACTGAGCAGCGATAACCCCCCAGGGTAAACAAAACAGAACCAACATAA
>NW_015637701.1:0-1015 GCF_001515625.1 Sinocyclocheilus rhinocerous | reverse complement strand
GCTTACGAGGCAAGCACGTACTGGTCTGAACGGACAACACAGCGAGCGTTGCGTACATCAACCAACAAGGTGGTCTGCGGTCCCGTCGCATGTCGCAACTCGCCCGCCACCTCCTCCTTTTGGAGTCGGAATGTTCTGAGGTCACTTCGTGCTGTTCACAGGGCCTGCTCTTCTGAGGTCACTTCGTGCTGTTCACATTCCGGGCCTGCTCAACCGTACAGCCGACGAGCTGTCTTGAGCAATGCTCCCGGGAGAATGGCGTCTCCATCCCCAGACGGTCCAGCTGATTTGGAGACGTTTCGGAGCCGCTCAGGTAGACCTGTTTGCTTCTCCAGAAACCTCTCACTGCCAGTTTTTCTACTCCCTGACCGAGGGAACACTCGGCACAGACGCACTGGCACACAGCTGGCCGTAGGGCCTACGCAAGTATGCGTTTCCCTCAGTGAGCCTTCTCGCACAGACACTGTGCAAAGTCTGGGAGGACGAGGAGCAAGTCTTGCTAATGGCGCCGTATTGGCCCACTCGGACCTGGTTCCCCAAACTAGTGCTCCTCGCGACAGCCCCTCCTTGGCCGATTCCTCTGAGGAAGGATCTACTGACTCAGAGACGGGGCACCGTTTGGCACCCGCGTCCAGACCTTTGGAAACTCCATGTCTGGTCCCTGGACGGGACGCGGAGGTTCTAGGTCCTACTCCAGGAGGTAGTGAACACTATCACTTCGGCAAGAGCACCGTCTACGAGACACGCTTACGCCTTGAAGTAGAACCTGTTCGTCGAGTGGTGTTCTTCTCGCCGAGAAGACCCCCGAATATGCCCAATCAGAGTTGTGCTGTCCTTTTTGCAGCAGGGGTTGGAGTGGTCGTGCTTTCCTTTCTGCAGCAAGGGCTGGAGCGAAGGCTGTCTCCCTCCACCCTCAAAGTCCAGGTTGCTGCTATTGCGGCGTACCATGATCCGGTGAATGGGAAGTCTTTAGGTAAGCATGACCTCGTCATCAGGTTCCTTAGAGGGACCAGGA
>NW_015637700.1:0-881 GCF_001515625.1 Sinocyclocheilus rhinocerous | reverse complement strand
TGAAATAGTTCATTAACCTCTTTAACGTTAAATATGTGAACAATATCACTTAACACTAGCTTGGCATACAAGGGTATGGTCATAAAACAAGGCATACCCGATTTGAAGCATCGTAACAAGTACAGCCATTGCAGACAATGTATTATAGCGACGCAGTAAGATAAAACTCTGGATGCACGATTGACCGAATTATCACAATGTTTAACATATTACAAGGCCCTGCTTACATAGTTTATGGTGAAATATATGCGTGAGCTAACAGTCTGTAAAAATACCGGTCACGCTCAACATGCAGAGACTGAGAACTCAACAAACATACACCCTTCGGGTCACGTAACACCCTGTCTAACACAACGCACATTCTCCAGAATGCGGTGATGACGGGTTCCTAATTTCGTGATGAAGACCGACTGGATATTCAGACACCAGCAGCAGGACCTGATTGACTTTTTCTAAAGATAAAGCCAATTATTTGGTTTCAGGAACACACGAATCCTAACGCCTAACGCTTCACAAGATAACATAACAACGGTTGCTCCATTTCAACATAGCCTACACGTCAAGCCTGTTTTAGCACGTGTATCGTATTATTCTTGAATATAAGCGTTTAGTCTAAATATGTTTTAACAATTTTTTTGTTTTTGTTTTCACAAAGGTGTTCAATTGAACACGTTTAACTAATACCTCATTCAAGCGCTGTAGACTTTCAGGTCAGGGAACTACAATACGCAGCATACACCTCAGACTTCAAACATGGGGGGATCCATATCCCAAAATACTCATACATGGCAGCGCTCTAAATCGTCGGACTTCAGATTAAACGCATGATCAGTTTTGGGCGTTGGCAAGTCCATAGGGCATGACCAGATACTCGTAGTGGC
>NW_015637699.1:287-493 GCF_001515625.1 Sinocyclocheilus rhinocerous | reverse complement strand
CGCAATCAGGCATCTCCGGGGGTCTTCTCGGCGAGAAAAACACCAATTGACGAACAGGTTCCACTTTAAGGCGTAAGCGTGTCTCGTAGACGGTGCTCTCACCGAAGTGATGGTGTCCACTACCTCTTGGGGTAGGTCACCAAAAAGCTCCGCATCCCGTCCAGGGACCAGACATGAAGTTTCCAGAGGTCTGGACGCGGGTGCCA
>NW_015637699.1:0-148 GCF_001515625.1 Sinocyclocheilus rhinocerous | reverse complement strand
GTGGGCCAATACGGCGCCACTAGCAAGACTTGCTCCTCGTCCTCCCGGATTTTGCACAGTGTCTGTGCGAGAAGGCTCACTGGAGGAAACGCATACTTGCGTTGGCCCTGCGGCCAGCTGTGTGCCAGTGCGTCTGTGCTGAGTGTTC
>NW_015637698.1:0-784 GCF_001515625.1 Sinocyclocheilus rhinocerous | reverse complement strand
ATCATAGATTTAATTTATGAATTTATGCTTTATTTATTTTACTTACTTTAGTGCCAGTACACCGACACAAATGAATGACTTCGACAATAAACATTATTTATATAAAATGTAATACAAAAAAAAAAATCAGTTGTAGAACCAGATGTGAAACCACTGGCTGTAATATAACATAACACTTTGGAAGGTGTTATTTATTTTTATGACCACTAGATGGGCCACAGCATAAACCGTTTTAAAAAGCTTAGAGTAATGAACCTTTTTCCGATACAATTGTGATGAAAGCTTCACTTCAGCATCACTAGATGTAACACTTGACACTGGCTAATTGAAATGGAAGCTTGAAATTGTAAATATGGCCTAATAGAATTTGGCTACTCTTAGTAGGATGCAACACAGTTAACTGATGCAGGGTGATCTGGATGTGAGTCTTAAGAAGGCTACATACGCAGCAATTTATTTTTTTGAAACATGCTTTTAATGGCAGTTTTTTTATATGTGTACTGTGCAGCATAAAAACAGAAGTGCACTATAATGATTGTACTCTTACTGTCACGGTTTCTGTTAATTTGGACTTTGTTTCCCTTGTTGTGTTGATTGTATTATTCTGTTCAGATGTGCCTAGTTAATTATCATTGTTTGGTCTGAGTACTTAAGTTCCTGTATGTTCACTTTGAGTTTGTCTGGTCTTATGTCTACATGTCTTAAATGTTGCTGTGCTAAATTGTGTTTGGATTTACCTTTGTTGGATTAAAGACTTATGATATATAACCTTTCATCTTCGTCG
>NW_015637697.1:0-840 GCF_001515625.1 Sinocyclocheilus rhinocerous | reverse complement strand
AAAAGCGTCTGCTAAATGCATAAATTATTAAATTATTATTATTATCTTGCTATCATCAAAGGCATCAGCCACAGGTGATATCTCTGTCTATTTTTTATATTTTAAATTGGGCTGACAAGTGATTCATTTTTTTAAAAATCTAATTAATTACATAATGTGCACATTTAATAGCTTTAGAAAGAAAATTTTACTTCAACATACAAAAATACAAATAAATAGTGAAATATGAAATTATTTAAAAAAATAAACGATACTCTAAATATAAAACGAAATGCGCCAATAGGTGGTGGCAAATCCCTGTCTTAATAAGCGAGTCTTTTAGTCATTCATTCAATCGATTCGTTCAAACGGCTGATTCATTCAGAAACGAAGCAAGTGCATAGTGCGTCATTTGGGACGCAACTAGTGACTAAACAAGAGATAAAATTTGTTTTGGGTAGGCTATATCTAACGGGTAATCTTTGGTCTCATTATCTATTATTTGTTCCAGGTCATATCTTTTTGACTGAGCACAAAGTTATGTTTCATATTTATATATTTATTTAACTTAATCATAGTACAGTGCTTACTTTGTAGCATACATTTGACTGAATTGTTTGCTTTTGTCTATTTCCTATTACATAAGTCTCGTATACTTTATAGCCTACTTATACTTTTACAATGGCTATTATTGTTCATTAAAAGATATTTAACAATAAAAGGCAGAGTTGTGCTTTGTCATATTTTATTTTATTATGCATACAGTGAAGATAATCAGAGTATAGGCTATGTGGACATATTGCCTGTTTTATATTTTTTAAATGAAAACGAAAAGAGGCAGTGGTGTTTGATATCATATTT
>NW_015637696.1:0-1007 GCF_001515625.1 Sinocyclocheilus rhinocerous | reverse complement strand
GGTCTATGAAACGTCAGTCAATCAAGCATTTTTTTTTAAACAATGACACTTAAAGTTTTGATCTAAAATATGATTGCAACTATAGCCTTTGAATGAATGAAAATGCATATTTTACAATTAAAGAAAACTTAAGAGTGTGGGCCGCTTCTGGTTCTTGGATTTTTACTTCAGTAATGAGGTCCAAGTTTAAGAATAGCCTACGCAAGAAGTATTTTTTTTTGTAATGCATTTTTTCCCTTTCTATTTAACAGCATAACTTACAATGAAAGACGTCTTCCCTCAGGTAGATTAAATGTTTTCACGCTGTGCTGGATGTGGGGATCATGATCAATAAGTTGTTTGCATTCGCCCAAACTGATTTTGTAAAATAAAAAAGCGGACGGTGAAGGGTGCAGTTAGCGCGAGTCCCGTTTGCTCTGAAGCGGGAGCAGCCGGCAGGGAATTCCGCTTGGTCTTAAAGCCTTCCTCAAACGCCTGTTCACAAATAAAACAACGATTTGCGCAAAAATAATGATTAGTTATCACAGTCTATTTTAGTTATCAATTGAGAATTTGTTACTGATATGATCTGGTGAAAATAATAATATGGCCTGCGAGAAAATAAATAAAAAGAGTGGGGCTGCTATGAGTGCTGGCAGCCTGAACAGCATAGTTCAACCCAGTGGCATGACAACACCGGCCCTCGCGGCCTAAAAATAGCCCGGCCCACCGGGAATCCTCCCGGTGCTCCCTATTAGCCAATCCGGGCCTGGTAACACTTTAAAATAAGAGTCCATTTGTAACATTAAGATGAATGAAAGCTGTGTAATAAAAGTATTGTTCCTTGTTAGAGTGTGTTAATTTCAACATTTGTATTATTATTACTACTAGTATGGTTCAGTACTGTTTTTTAAATAAAGCATTATTTTAGTTTTTGTTCAGTATCCATCTTAAAAACTATCGGTTAATTAATCGGTATCGGGCAGTGTGGTCCAACCTAGCTATCGGTATCGGCAAAATCCACTATC
>NW_015637695.1:0-467 GCF_001515625.1 Sinocyclocheilus rhinocerous | reverse complement strand
TCTGAAGCTCTCAAAAATGTTTTGCTGCACTGATCACATGTGTACGGTTTCTCTCCAGTGTGGATGCTCATATGATCTTTAAAGATTGCTGAATGTGAGAAACTCTTCCCACACTGATCACAAGTGAACGGTTTCTCTCGAGTATGAACTCTCATGTGTGATGTAAGGTCTCCTTTTTTTCTAAAACTCTTTCCGCACTGATCACATGTGTACAGTTTCTCTCCAGTGTGGATTTTCATGTGATAATTAAGGGTTGATGATTGTGTGAAACTCTTCCCGCACTGATCACAAGTGTACGGTTTCTCTCCAGAATGAACTCTCATGTGTGATGTAAGGTGTCCTTTTTGTGTGAAACTCTTCCCGCACTGATCACATGTGTGTGGTTTCTCTCCAGTATGGATCATCTCATGTGTTTTCAGGGCTCCTGAATGACTGAATCTCTTGTCACAGTGTGAACACTTGTATGG
>NW_015637694.1:399-614 GCF_001515625.1 Sinocyclocheilus rhinocerous | reverse complement strand
CCCAGGAGAAAGGGACAACCACAGGGAAGAGAACAGAGAAGCCCGTTCTTTCGTGTAAGCGCTCTCAGGTATTTAAAAGCAACACGCTGCCTCGTGTGAGGCTCGAAATCACAACTTTCAGATTATGAGACTGACGCACAGCCTAACTGCGCCAACGAAGCCTGTGGGCTGATGGGGCTGAACAGAGAATCACTAGCTTTTATGTCCTTGCTTTT
>NW_015637694.1:0-179 GCF_001515625.1 Sinocyclocheilus rhinocerous | reverse complement strand
AGAATCACTATCTTTTAGGTCCTTGCTTTTAGGTGTAGCTCCAACAAGTCAGCTCTTGCAGAACATAAGTGTCAGGATGGCCGAGTGGTCGAAGGTGCTGCGTTCAGGTCGCAGTCTCCTCTGGAGCCGTGGGCTCTAATCCAACTTCTGACAGACCTATCATTTGGCTGCAGACAGAA
>NW_015637693.1:0-982 GCF_001515625.1 Sinocyclocheilus rhinocerous | reverse complement strand
TTCAATTCACACCACAAGGGGCACAAATGGAAATGACAATGTGTGAGAGAGAGAGAGAGAGAGAGAGAGTGTGTGTCTTACAGAAGGGACTGCCAAAGAGTGTGCCTAGGCAGAACTAGAGCTGAGCCAGCTAGACTGGACCATCTAGTGCAGAAAAGCAATGCAGCAAAACGTACAGTATACTGTAGTCTCATAAACTATGAGCCTGTGTATCTGTATGTGCAGACATGCTAATTTTCCCTCAGGGAGATCCTCTGGCTGCTGGATTACCCGTCACTCTTGGGAGCTCCTCTGGCTGCTGGATTACCCGTCACACTTAATTAAGCACTTTTTTTTAGATTAAACATCCTCATACCTCAGGATGCCTTTAGGAAAAAAAAGATGCACCTTTCAGTATCTGCAGCACCTCATAATCCAGATTACCAGTCGAACTGCCTTCATTAGAGCAGGCATCAGGCCGGTGGCTAAATGGAGGATCTTAGATCAAATAATGTTAGTGGCCTCCATCTGTACATCCCGGTGGTATTCCCCGCGCCTCCTACTCCCTGTCTTAACTGTAATCTGTTGTTGAGCTCAGTCTGTCTGCTGGAGAGACTGTTGTCAGCCAGCCTCCCTGGGTCTGAGCCATCACAGCCAAACCACAAATTTAATCAAACTAAATGGTTCACAACCTCAGTCCCATCAATCTGATCTCTCTGTCCCACTGGAGGCTGTGTTGGAGACAGAAAGAGACAGATATAGATAGTGGACAAATATAATGGGCAAGCAGGGAGTGAAAGAAGTGGGCAAATCGGCCCTAGCGTTGCAGAAATACACCTCGGGCTAAACATAAAGAAGGATAAACTCAAGTCGTTCCTATAACTTTGACTAGCCAGATATGAGTTATAGCAGATAGTCTAGCCACCGAAAACACACAACAAGAGTCTATAGTGACCATATTACATCCTTAGTACACCCAAACACCCTGTGTCAGGTAATACGC
>NW_015637692.1:0-1909 GCF_001515625.1 Sinocyclocheilus rhinocerous | reverse complement strand
GACAAGTAGTAGGATGATTAGAAAGGATTAGTTTGGAGACTTCTGTCTCAGAGAGTGAAGAGAAGGATGTGAACGAGTGTATGTTTGCTGGTAAGATTTGCTGGAAAATTGTGTACTGATGGTTTTAATTTTATTAATGAAGAACATGGCAAAGTCGTCAGCTGTTAGAGTTGATGAAGGAGGGGGAGGACAAAGGAGGGATGAAAATGTTTTAAAGAGCATGCGAGAGTTAGACGAATTGTTAATTTTGTTATGATAGTATGTCCTTTTAGCAGTGAGCAGAGAAGGAAGAGAGGAGTGACTGATACACATTTAATTTTATTAATGAAGAATGTGGCAAAGTCGTCAGCTGTTAGAGTTGATGAAGGAGGGGGAGGAGGAGGACAAAGGAGGGAGTAAAATGTTTTAAAGGGCATGCGATAGTTAGACGAATTGTTAATTTTGTTATGATAGTATGTCCTTTTAGCATTGAAGACATTAGCAGAGATGGAAGAGAGGAGTGACTGATACACATTAAGGTCAGTAGTATTTTTTTTATTTGCGCCACATCCTTTCAGCAGCCCTGAGCTTAGAACGATGCTTGCGGAGAACATCAGACAGCCAAGGGGCAGAAGGGGTGGTACAGAATGGCCTGGAAGACAAGGGGCAGACAGTGTCTAAACAAGATGTCAGTGGAGGAGTGTCGTGTGTAAATAAGGTCCAGTTGGATGCACTCTCTTGAGATCAAAAGAAGCAAGCAGAGTGTGGAAGTCTGCAGCCTGAGGTTTGTCAAGGTGGATGTTGAAGTCTCCAAGCATAACTAGGAGAGTACCATCCTCAGGAAAGGTTGAGAGCAGCACATCTAATTCATCCAAGAAGTTACCTTGTGGTCCTGGGGGTCGATAAACAACTACAAAATGGATTTTAAAAGGGTGGGTAATAGTGACTCAATGTGATTCAAAAGAGCTGTTAATACCCAGAGAAGGTAAAATAATACATTTCCAATCATTAGAGATAAGCAGACCAGTACCTCCACCTCTTCCAGTCAGATGGGGAGTGTGGGAAAATGAGAAACTATTGGAGAGTGCTGCAGGAGTAGCAGTGTCCTCTGGTTTGAGCCATGTCTCTGTCAGGGACATGAGGTTTAGTCTTGAATGACTAGTAATAGATGTAATGAAATCTGCTTTGTTTACTGCAGACTGACAATTCCAAGTAGTGTATATTAGCAGACCTAGGCAAAGTGCACAGGTTCTTAGGATTGCGCTGCCTATAGTGTGTGATGGGTGGATTGCGAGTGGTAGTAATAGTAGGGATATGGAAACACATAGTAAGAGTTGGTCATAAAAACTGAAACAGAAGTGAAGCAATGTGTAGAAAAGAGGATGAGTCAAAAGCGATACTTATGTCCCTTGCCGGTGTCCCTGCACTGTGGAGTCGCACGGTATAGTAGATTGTCTTTACACTCTTCGGTAGTGTTGGGCGATATGGTCATTTTTCAAATCGTCATATTGCCAGTCCGTGAGATCGCCGATAGACAATATTATCGTGCATGGGTGGGGGCAAGAGAGAGACTCCCTGTACTTATCATAGGCTATTTCATAACTATTTAGTGTTTTAAACCGTGCATGAGAGAGGGAGCCTATGGAAGCACCACAAATCTAAATAATATACTTTCAAACATACTGATAAACTAACATGTTAAATACAAAAATATTTAAAACAGCTAATTCATATATATTCGGATACAACTTAAAACAGCTAATTCATATATACTAGTTCATATCAGTCATACATCGCTATTAGGACCGCGCGTCCTGTGACAAGTTTGCCGCATCAGAGCATGGAAGTTATCAGTCTAAATGGGGTGAAATTTTGAAATAGAAAGACTGTGTGTTTTGAGTTTGAGCTCCGTCAAGTTAATTCTTTGTCG
>NW_015637691.1:7596-7775 GCF_001515625.1 Sinocyclocheilus rhinocerous | reverse complement strand
TATTCTTATCGGTACTTTTTGTTTATATATATATATATATATATACACACACACATTTCAGCCTGAGGAACAGCATCTCTTATGCGGATTGTGCTTTCAACATTTTATTATCAAACATGTCAACAGTAAAGACGGCATCTTACAACAATCACCGATTGAGCTGATTCTGACGTTAAGTT
>NW_015637691.1:1875-7066 GCF_001515625.1 Sinocyclocheilus rhinocerous | reverse complement strand
AGGACAGTTCAGACATTGCGGTGAAAATCAGAGGTAAAAAACGATATAAATACTGTTCAGTTTCTTGCACAGACCGATCGTTTCGTGTCTTTAGACATCAATGTATCGTCACGAGCCGCAGGCTTTGATTTGGTTTTGTTTGTGTATGTTTTATGACTCTCAAAGCCATGATTCCCATCCACTGACATTATAGGACTGACAGTCTGCAACGGTTTGAGTTAAAAATCTCCGTTTGTGTTATACTGAAGAAACAAAGTCACCTACATCTTGGATGCCCTGGGGGTAAGCAGATAAACATCAAATTTTCATTTTTGGGTGAACTATCCCTTTAAGTTTAACATTTTCAGGCTTAACTAAAAAGATGAAATCCTTTGAAATGAGTTGAAAATGGCATCAGAAACCACAAAGAACAGAATAAAACCATGTCAAAATACATTAAATGTGATGGTATTAAACAGATTGAATTATTCTTGTTGTTTAAATACAATAAAATCAATCTAACTATGAATTCAATATCCTATTAACATAAATTATCCACCATTGTACATCCCTAAAGTTGTTCCTATGTAAAATGCTTACATTTTAGATGCTGTTATGTTGTTGATAATGCACTTGTCATTATTAAAAACACACATGAACTACATCTTACATATAATACCTACATTGGCCATTAAGAACTGGGAATGCAAATAGACATGCAGCTTTCTACAGTTTAATACACAAAGCATTTTATTTATACAGTACATCCTTGACTGAAGCAATTTTGATGGCCATTTGTCAGTGAAAGTCTTCCAGAAACAGCCATTCGACTGAATTTATTCTAAAATGTCACAAGCACCATGAATACAGCAAAGCAATTCATAATCAACCCATGCTGCACACAAGTTTCATTATAGCTGTGGTAGAAAATCAGGCTGAAGATCTGCTGTACTGATTATCAGCATTTAGGCCTATGTCCAGAACAAATCCTTTTATAAACATTCGAGCTACAAAGAGACCTTACCTAGACATAATATCCCTGAACAGTTCCCAGTGGATCCCGAGACCCAAATTTAGCACAAAATCAGCTGTCTAAATCTATGTCACCATCCCGCCTGATCCAGATCTATGACAGCCAGCATTTCATCACATCTCCACTTTGAACTGCACATCAGCCGAGGTGTAGTGCTACTAACTAACACACAGACTAATAAATAACGTTACCACAACAATCTAATTATCTGATAATGGTAAGGTTTATGGTTGCGATCGCAGGCTTTTAACTGCAGTTTCCTGCATAATCGTTAAGATAAGCAACTCTCATGACATGCAGACGAAGTAAACAGTCTGTTGCCAGGAGCTACAGACAGATTGGACTTAAAGCTGTCAATAGTTATTTGCTTAGGTGAAAACGAACACAGTGTGTGGGTGATGGGTTAAGCAGAAGAGTCTTCTTCAAAACGCTCAATATTAAACTCGCAATGTTCACAGATTGTGCTGTTAACATGATTGCTACCCAACTAAGTTTGGCTTGTTGATCACTATTCATCTTTGCTCAGACTTGAGAAATTCCCTTGGAACTACAATAAAATGAGCGAAGAAAGTAAATGAAATGAATCGAAGCACAAACAGAATGTCATAGAGGCTGACAGATGGGTTCTTTTGACTTGGACAACCATCCAAAACACTGAAGAAACAACCCTGGCATCAACTTTGCATTGTGGTGGAAGGTTTTCTCAAGTCACCCCACTTACATTTTCTTCAGATTTCTTTACAGACACACTGTGAAATCTGCGGAGTTTGCTTAAATGTTTTCAAGGCTGTCTGGATCTGTTCTGCTTATTAACTTGTACGTGCATATCCTGTATACACAAAGAAACAGACATGAACGCAATTCAAATGAGTCACCATGAAGCTAAACCCTTTGACCTGTCATTTAGACGACTCCTCTCCATATAACTGCATGCTGCAACATTAATTCAGCAGTGCACAGACCCCATCCTAACTATCAGTTACAACATCTTCCTCAAGTGCAACTAACCTTATTCTATTTCTGGTTGAGAGTCAAATTGCTCTCCCTCTCTCGACGGCACATATACACACTGGGTCACTGAGACGTTACCCAGGGGAAGAACAGATAATGAGCCTTTACTGTGGAGTTTATGATAATCTTAACGGGCTACTGCCCCCACCATAAAACCTATTAGAGCAAGAGGTTCAACTACTTCTGGCAGAATCAATAGAAAGTCGACTAGACTGGAAATAGATGATCTCAAACAAATATATACACTGAAAATGTCAAAATACGATTTCAGTGAACTCATGTACAGGCAATGAAAACAAATTAAATCGTTAAAGTTCACTATAAAAAAAATCATTGGTAACAAGAAAAAAAATTGAGGATTTATATTTTTAAATTGATGTAAGATTTCTGACTGATACCAATAAGCTGATAATTAATTTAATGTTATGGCTGATAAACGACTAATTTAAGTCATATTAAAATTCTACACTATTTTATGTAAATAAATAATAAAAAAACATGTAAAACTTAAAATTAATCTTTCTTTAAATACTGAAGTGAATCTAGGCATCATAACATTATTATGTACAGTATGAAAAAAATTTGACTTTTTTGAGATTTAACAATGTTTTTATAAAAATTTGTTCTTTACAAATTAACTTTAAATCAGCAGTAGTTGATGGCAAAGGTAGTCTAAATGAAAAAAAAACAGAAATGAGCATGCACAATTAAATATTCAATAGGCTATGGACTGTGGCTGTTGGTGTAGGGCCGCTGAGATCAGCCAGTAACAACCGACGGCTCTCCTGGAAGTGCGAGTCACTTAGGCCTGTGCGTCAAGGCATGTGTGATGCACTCAGCCAGCGGGGTACCTATTAGGCTAGTTGGACGAGCTTTTAACCCTCTTTCTCAGTGATTTGGACATAACCATCCATGAAATTCCCAATTTTCATCAACCAAGCCTACAGCTGACAAAATGTGGTCATGTAACAGTTGCATTGTGTGTAGATCTAGAAGGTTTTTACTGAGAAGTGCACGTTTGTCCCTTCATCATCATCATGAATTAACAGGTTGTCAGTTAAGAGGTTTAAGAGGTTAATTGGCCATTTGCTAAAAGTACATTGGAATGCGCAGGGATTCCACAAAGTTCCCCCGCAGAGTCAAAAAAAAAAAAATCCCTAGAAAACCACCTGGGAAAGTGAAAGGTAAGGCAAGTTCTAGGATGTCTTTTCCATACACTTAGTAACTCTGAAACATGAGTCACGGTGTCCATTATCACAATTAGGGCCAGTGATTTTCAAACTCACAGAGAAGTCTTGAAAGAAGTCTTTAAGTTGTCCAGAACAGCAAGATATCAGCATGTTATTTCAGCTCTCCCTGCAGGCTTGCTAAAACACACCCCGTTGTGCGTCTGACTAGTTATCTGGTTACACAGCTGGAGAGCTTCCTTGTGTATAAACTGAAACTGCTTTGGTTTTTTTAGTCGTTGTGACAATAAACACGACCAAGCCACTTAATTTGTGGTCAACTCGGAGAAATGGCATGCAGGGTAGAAATAGGGGTGATATAGCATGGTGGTTAAAGCTCCAAGCTATAAACTGAAAGGTTGTAGGTTCAAGCCCTCTGTGGGGTGACTCATCCTTTACATAAAAAATAATAAAAATTTCCATCAGAAATACCATAGTTACTACAGTCAAATGTGGTACCCCTGTCATCAAAAATAAGACTGAAAGTTCCAAATATTATATTGCAGCAGCAACTACGACGTCATAGAAATTATGGTTCCCATGTTCATTTTTAAAGGATGGATTCAAACCTGAAGCGATGGAGTGATGAACTATTACCGCTGTGCCATTCAGTAAGACAATATATGTCAGGTCATTTGTCAACAAAGCATCAACAAAATGATGTAATATTCCATACATAATAATTTAAAACAAATCTGTCATAATAACATCATCCTCCCTTCAGGAAGTGCAAATGTCAGATGAGCAGCACAGTCTTATAAAGTCAGTCCTATTACCGTGATTTCTTGCAGTAAACAACAGATTATTGAAAGATGGACATCATTTAAATCTTTCTAACAAACACCTTGTAGTGCCACTGCCTTGAACAGAAGACTACTGGCCAAATTAGCTATAAAGCTGTCAACTATCAAGCTCTTCAATGTAGGAAAATCGTGGAATGACCCTTTGGACTTTTCCAGCATAACTTCAGTTCAATTTAAGGGAATCCTCATCCCGCCCTGAAGCAGTAAACCGAATCACATTTTACTTCTATAATGTAACGGATTCAATTCTTTCGTGAAACTGACACTGTAACCTTTACAGATTAAACAAACACTTAAACGTTTTTAAACGAGAACTAATGTAGGAAGTCTGTTGTTTACGCACAACTGAAAATTTGTTGAGGCAATTTTTACACAGAAAATTGTTTAAAACCGTAATATTATCTATACAAGCGACGCCAATCGCAATATCTGAGACTTTTATACGTTTCCCTTACTACGCCAAATCTCTCAGAGGTATTTCAACTCCTCGCGACACAGAATGATTTGAAAACCTTGCTACTTCCAGCACTTGCAGGGAGGGTCAAACAAACAAACAAACAAACTCACCTCGTTTTTTTCGACTTGCTTTCTTTCTTGTTGAGAACTCCCGGGACGCAGTTGGTGAGCTCGGTCCAGTCCGCATGCAAGCCGCAACTCCAGCCGGTGGAAAACCGAGAGAACAACCATCCTTTCGGTTTATTCTACACAGCGACACCCACTTTCCCCCACACACACATAAAGCTCACACTCGTAACTATGAAGAAAATGCTTTGTTTGTAGTTCGCGCTTGCAGTGTTTTTTTTTTTTGGGAGAAGCGTTTGGTCGTGGACTATTAGTGACAGTACATTTTCAGTTAGCTTTTTGATGCCGAAGATCATCAAATATCCTCAATATAAAGGTGCCCTCTTGATAAAAAATATAAATAGTTTATATATAAAGACCAGTTTATACAGTTTAAAAAATATATAGCCCACTGCGTTCACAGAATTAACTGTAATTTTTATTTAACTTTAATTGAATTTTGTCATTTTATTTCGTCATTAAAAAGACGAACATACTATCTGTGAAATAATTAGATTGTATTAAGTTGTATTAAAAAAATTATTTTCATGCACACTTATTATGATCTTTGTTTTTGA
>NW_015637691.1:566-1780 GCF_001515625.1 Sinocyclocheilus rhinocerous | reverse complement strand
TATTGTTTTTGTGGAAAATGTCCACATACCACCTAATAATAGGCTATATAGATGTTGTTTATAACTAAATAAATGATTCTTTAATGTATTATGGTGGAATTGCACAAGTAACTTAAATAAAATAAGTAATTTGCTGCATGCCAGTGCACTGAGCACAAAATTTCGTACGATAACCAAAACATCAAACCTGTAGTAATTGAAGAGATTTAAGTTAGTTCCGTGAGTCCACACAGGACCGATAGGGGGCGATACAGAAGAGTACGAGGCCTGGCAATGGTATGTTGTAAAATTTCTCCATATGAATAGTCAAACAGATATTTATATGGTATAGATAGCCTATATATAGACACACACACATACACACATACCGGTATAAATATTCTTAAAAAAAAAAAAAACTGACATTTTGTGTTCTTATATCTTATAGTTCCGGCATTTAATGTTTATTTTCTTTTCAAAGTACATCTAAAAGCAGAGGCTGTAGTGATTGATGGACATGAATGATTTGTGACATAGGAAGGCTTTTTAACTACTGAGGCTTTCAAATTTAAGCCTAAGTGCAAGTAAAGCAATATATTTAGGTCTTAAATGCTCCATTTCACAACCCGCTATCATGTTATATGTGGCTGTCGTGACTGTGAATGAACCTGCATAGACCCTGTACAGTTTTAGAGTGATGTTCCATTAAAATCTGCTTTGTCTTCAATTTTCCCCATAGTCATTTACTCGTGTTCCAGCTCCATTTGTCAGTCTAAAATTTCAGTAGGAAGCCTGACCTCAGCCCCTTTTAGCTCAAACATTAATGATAATATGAGCTTAAAACACACATTTAGTGTCAGCCTCACAGTACAGTTCACCTGACTACATACCCATTGGAAATTCCACATTTATGTCAGCTCGGCTGAAATGGATCGCTTGATCCCGGGTGTATTTGTTGATAATACATCTCTCTCATCACTTCAATTAAGCAATCAGCAATGTTTTTCTATGCGAGAGAGTCCATTAGCAAATAAATGAAAGTATATCATGCAGCGGAACCATCAAAGCGTTTTATATTGTAATTTTATAAATCATGCATAAAAGAATATGATTTTTTTTTTACGAACTAGCCAATTGTCAGCAGACATATACTCCAAGTTCATTAATGTTTATAGCAATTTTTTCTGCGCCACTAGCACCACCAAACTACAGAAATACTACTACTACTAATAATA
>NW_015637691.1:0-537 GCF_001515625.1 Sinocyclocheilus rhinocerous | reverse complement strand
CTACTAATAATAATAATAATAATTATTATAATAATAATAATAATTATTATTATTATTATTATTAAAATAAACATGTTACAGAAATCTAATAAACAATTACAAGAAAATACCCCCCAAAAATCTCTAAAAGAGGGGATCACAAAATAAACATTGTTTTCCAAACAACTCCCCAATATGCTATTCATCAGCCATTTATTGAAAGCAGTGTTAATTTAGTATCATACTATTTTTTAATATATAATTTTTTTAATAATAATTTTGAATTCATTTGTATTTTAGTATTTTCCATTTGATTTTTTAAATTAGTTTTTGAAATTTTTAAGTAGTTTTTTAAATATTTCTATATAGTCTTTATTTTTATTTCAGTTTAAGTGTTAGTTATTTTAGTACATTAAGTCATCTAAATGAAAATGAGTTATGTTGGGTGTAACTTTGGCAACTAGCCATAAAAAACATAAGTTTAAGTTTTTTAATTATTTTATTTGTTTAGTATTTAATATTATATCATCCAAGTGGATGCTGCACATTGGTGGAGGT
>NW_015637690.1:820-1002 GCF_001515625.1 Sinocyclocheilus rhinocerous | reverse complement strand
GTGGTGCAGCTAGGGGGTATACGGGGGTCCCTCCGGTGGAGCGGTCGGTTGCGATGCAGTTGTGTCCTATATATATATTGCATATTGCCTCCACCCGGCAGGACGAACCGTGCCTCCCCTCCCGGGTCTGTAAGTACTCGACTGGCCAGCGATGCTTATACGACCTGTGGAGAAGCTGCCTC
>NW_015637690.1:282-500 GCF_001515625.1 Sinocyclocheilus rhinocerous | reverse complement strand
CGGTCGAGAGCCTGGCCCAGCAGCTCTCGGCTGCACAGAAGCAGATGGGGGCGCACACCCTGCCCCTGCAGGCAGCTGCTGCCTCCATCCGTCCGCAGCGCCCTAGCCTGCTCATCGCCGAGGGCGGCCCCCTGCGTCTGCCCCAGCGCCGCATCCGCAACAGCCTCCAGCAAGCGGCGCCGTGGAGCTGGGCGTAGGCAGGCCGCCCCACCCGTCCG
>NW_015637690.1:0-209 GCF_001515625.1 Sinocyclocheilus rhinocerous | reverse complement strand
GAGAGGCCCCGGGGCGGGCGACCCAGAGAGGGAGGAAGCTGCTCTTGGGGGATGGTGAAGGCACCTCTCCCTCCCCCGGAGGAGGGCCGGGTGGAGAATCTGGAAAATCTCGACGAAAGAGCGGTTTTCTCTGTCCCTGGGTCCCTGGAGGGTACGGAGAGTCATGGACGGACCAACACCGGACCACGCTCATCCTCCTCCATCGCCAG
>NW_015637689.1:0-509 GCF_001515625.1 Sinocyclocheilus rhinocerous | reverse complement strand
TACACCTAGGGGGTTGGTTTTGCTGTGTTAGCAGGATAAAACTAAGTTAACCTAAGTACTGAGGAAACCCTAATATTCCTTTAGGGGTTTTGCCACTAACAGGCTTAAGCCAAACCGGCAAACTTATGAAAATTTAGCTGAGTTAATTAAATAACTGAAGGAGAGAGGAAAGAAGGCCTAACAGGTAGACGCAGACCTTAATTGCAAATGAAATTAGAATTTCAAGTTAGAAATGGTATTTCCTGGTTAAAATTGAATGACGTTATCATTAAAATTGATGAGAGCAATTAAATTTAAAATTAAGCAATAATTACCTTGAAGTAGGGTAACCCAACCCTGATGAGCTACAGATGAAATTAAAATTTCAGCGCACTATTGACAGTTAAGGATTAAAATTTTAATGATGTTTGTCATTAAAATTATCAGAGCAATTACAATTGAACTAATCAGCAAATATTGTTGCGATATGGAAACAGGAACTGTAATTAATTATTAACTGAAATTAAAAT
>NW_015637688.1:0-622 GCF_001515625.1 Sinocyclocheilus rhinocerous | reverse complement strand
TTCTGCCAGACTGTGAAAAGAAGAAACACACGGGAGGACTGGAAGGCACCTATTTACTTTAAAAACTGTTTTAGGCTTGTCAAAGTAACATTTTAGCATAACAGATGTGGCTGTTACATCAAAGTAAATTTATCCAGGTCTAAGAAATATGTTGCATATAGGTGATTTAGCAGCATATAATACCATGCAAATCTAAACATTAGCTAAACATTAGCCTGAATTATTTGTAGTTTATTTAATAGGGACAGTGTACAAGTGCACCAAATCCTTATCTGATAAGAACCAGAAGATGCTTTTCCATCACATTATAATCAGATATATCTTCCCACCTGTTGTCCCCTCAACATTGCAGAAAAGCTACCATACCAAGATTATTTTGACTAAAATGTTTATTAGTTTCAGTCACATTTATTCCTTCATTCTAATTCAGTTTTTTTCTTTCTTTTTTATTTTACTCAATAAACTCTGTGTTTAGTCTGTTTTTGGGAATATTACAACTTTGGTGTTCAACATATTGTTTCAGAAATGCAAACAATTAAAGATTGGAATTTAAACTTAATTTGGTTGGTTTTATGTTGTTTTAAGAAAAGAAATATGACTGTTTGAAAAAGGAAATTTGATT
>NW_015637687.1:368-542 GCF_001515625.1 Sinocyclocheilus rhinocerous | reverse complement strand
ATATTTTGGCATTTAAATACATCGCGAATACGGAAACATTTGATTTTGTGTTGAATGAGAGATGCAACGTTGGTTTCAGTTTCGTTTTAGCCTAAATGAATTTGTTTTGGCTTGTCGTTTAGCTATAGCTTCTTATAGGCTTTTTTTAATTCTTGTTCTTTTCTAAATACTGTT
>NW_015637687.1:0-125 GCF_001515625.1 Sinocyclocheilus rhinocerous | reverse complement strand
TCAACCATGCAGCAAACCTTTTTAAATATTTTGATAAATTACTAAAAAAAAAAAAAAATTATGACTTTAAACCGTTTAAGTGATTGTATTAATCGGTCAAAATTCTTCACGGTCGGTTAACGGTT
>NW_015637686.1:0-683 GCF_001515625.1 Sinocyclocheilus rhinocerous | reverse complement strand
AACCCTTTCCAAAAGTGACTGTATAATTTTGAGATCCATATCTTCGCACTAAGGACAACTGAGGGACTTGTACACAACTATTACAAAAGGTGGAAACATTTACTGATGGTCAAGAAGGCTACACAATGCATTAAGAGAACAGGATGATAATGTGTAAATTCTTCTCATTTTGTTTAACAGTCATATTTTTTCTTTTAGTTATGGACTTCAGAAGCTACATAAATTACATGTTTCCCAGAAGACAAAATAAGTACAGTTTACCCTGATCATCCAATTTAAAAAGTTTAGACCCCCGTCTCTTAATGCATTGTGTGGTCTTCTTGAGTATCAGTATGTTTTCACCTTTTGTAATAGTTATGCAAATAGAGTCCCTTAATTGTCCTCAGTGTTAAAAGATGGATTTCAAAGTCATACAGTCAATGTTGGAAAGGGTTCAAATATGCAGAAGATGCTGGAAAACCAAAGAATGTGCAGGAGCTGGAGGATTTTTCTGAAGAACAGCAGGCAGCAGTTGAGCTGCTCGGGACAAACAAGGGTATGTAAACTTTTGAATGGGGTCATTTTTATAAATTCGGTTATTATTTTGTCTTGTGGAGTATATGTAAACAAACATCTGTTATGTGAAATATAAAATATATAGAGACGGCTTATGGTAGAGAAATGAACATTCAATTCACAGGCAA
>NW_015637685.1:0-1443 GCF_001515625.1 Sinocyclocheilus rhinocerous | reverse complement strand
AAAAAGGATGGAATCTATGGAGAATGAAATGGAGCGACTAAAAACTGAGAACAAAGGTAACCTGACAGGATCCTATACATGACAGTGCCAGTTTAAAATGAACCGCAATTTGTATATGTCTGAATGTTTATAACACCATATTGTTCTACTGAAAGATTATAAAATAGTTAAATTGCATATCACTACTTGACTAAGTTAAGTCTTTCTTCAGCTTATATTCACTGTCCACATATGCACTAAACATTTGTTTATTTTAGAACAAGCAGAAGAACCTAAACATTCGTTTATTATTTTAGAACAAGCAGAAGAACTGACGATTTTGAATAAAACGTTGGTTGGCACAAATATCAAACTGGATGAACTAATGAAGCAGAATCAAGGTAACAAATTAATATTTCTAGTCACACTAAAAATTAAGGCTGTTACAACTTTGTAAAAATTTGTCATCAAGTTAAATGAGTCGGGATTCATTTATTAATGATGAGTTTAGCTTTTTTTTATTTATTTTTTTATATTTTTCTAAAATGTGTAGCTCCACAGTACTGCAGTTTGTACAGAGCTTAAGTTACACTCTTGGTATTCCGCATGAATACATTAAACTTATCAAATGTGACCGTAACGACATAATATTATAAAATATTTGGGATTAATTTATTAATGTTGAATTGTGATTTATATATTTTTCTAAAATGTACTGCAGTTTGTACAGAGCTTAAGTTACACTCTTGGTATAGTAATGAATACTTTTATTCAGCATGAATGCATTAAACTTATCAAATATGACCGTAAAGACATATTACAATTTATATTCCATATAAATGCTGTTTTTAAACTGTCTAATCATCCAAAATCCTGAGAAAAATAAAGATTTCTTGAATTGAGCACTAAATCACTATTAGAATGCATTTCTGCAGAATGAAGACCGGAGTAATGGCAAATAAATTAAATGTATTCTTGTAAACAACTAAATGCAGCCTTAAGAGACAAATCTTACCAACCCAAAACTTTTGAACAATGTAAGCATGAGAGAATTTGTAATCTGATTTGTTTGTTTTAGCTCCTAAAGTGGCTTTCTCGGCTTCTCTGTTGAGCTCTTTTGGACCACGAAGCGTTGGACCCTTTCATAATGGTCTACACACCCTGATTTATGAATATGTCTTCCTTAATATTGGAGACGCCTATGATACAAACACAGGTGAATCTATTCATATAGTGTGACTGTATCTGTGGGATTTTCTATAATGCTCTCATTTGAATGCATCTAATTAACCACTGTCTGTTACAGGAATCTTTACAGCACCTGTGAGGGGAGCGTATGCTTTCAGGGTCTTCTCCAAGGCCTTTGGAAGTCCAGAGAGCGCCGTTACTGCAGGCCTGTTTAAAAATGACCAGCACATAATTTCTACACATGGACACCAAGCAAGCGGTTTTATCAGCTCTTCA
>NW_015637684.1:608-1626 GCF_001515625.1 Sinocyclocheilus rhinocerous | reverse complement strand
TTTGTCTGTATAACCAAAGTAGTTTAAAAATCCACCATTTATCCCTAAACGATTTCAAAGGCAAGGAGGGACATTACAATATAGAACCTACCTCACTACTGGTGGTGTAGTGCATAGTAATGCCAACATAAAACACAGCAGTCCATTTTAATACAATCTATACGAATGAATACTTATAATATACCATGACCACCACAGTAACACTTTAAGCATTTTAATACTTCATTAAAGGCTTACAAGTCATGATTAGCCCCCGATGCTAAATTGCACGTAAAAGAACAAAACATTTGGAAAATGATTTAAAAAAAAAAGGAGCTCAGGAGTGATGGTATACGTACCTGGTAACAACATGTTCATTTACTCTAAAAAAAAAGGAGCTCAGGAGTGATGGTATACGTACCTGGTAACAACCCTGCAGCCAAATGAATAGATCCATTTACTGTAAAAACAAATACGTACATAATTTTGTAGCTATAGTACAACATTAATAATGTAAATCTTGGTTATTATTGTGTTTTCCCTTGTTTAATTAAAGAAATATAAACAGATAACAGCAATCTTAATGACTCAAACTACACCAACACAAAGTTTAACTTCCACTGGACGTCTGGTAGGCTACTGTATTTTTATACGTTTTGATGTGTGCCTAAAGCCCTTTTTTATAAGTTCTTATTTATATATATTTCTTCGCACTGTGTAATGAAGTTAAAAGATCTCACCTGTGGCTGCTCCTTCAGCTCTTGTGCTCAAACAAACAGAGAGACACAATAAAGCAGCAATCAACGAGCAACACACTCGAGCTGTCATCCTCTCGACCTGCAACCTCACAATACACTCTGCTGAAAAATGCTCTGATTTAGTGAGCCAGGAGGCTTTTAAGACACTTTTTGAAAATGCGTTTTTAAGGATCCAGGGAGGCCTGGCGCAACTCCAACTCTGATGAAACTCACCTGCCTGTAGCTGCCTAATCTTGAAGACCCTGATTAGGTTGTTCAGGTGTGTTTGATTAGGGATGGAG
>NW_015637684.1:0-356 GCF_001515625.1 Sinocyclocheilus rhinocerous | reverse complement strand
GACGTGTGGCCAAGTATGGTGTCCCATACTTGGAATTTGTGCTCTGCATTTAACTCATTCAAGTGCACACACACACAGCAGTGAGTAGTGAACAAACACACACACACAATGCTGCAGCGCCCGGGGAGCAGTTAGGGGTTCGGTGCCTTACTCAAGGGTCTCCCCCGAGTCGTGGTATTGAAGGTGGAGAGAGTGCTGGATATTCACTCCCCCCCCCTACAATCCCTGCCAGACCTGAGACTCCAACCCACAACCTTCGGGTTACAAGTCCGACTCTCTATCCATTAGGTCATGACTGCCCCATAATAGATGTCTAACCATAGCCCAAGAATAGACTAGTCATCAAATAGACAGCT
>NW_015637683.1:638-890 GCF_001515625.1 Sinocyclocheilus rhinocerous | reverse complement strand
TCTACGGCGCTGAGAGGAGAACGATCACATGAGCTCTACCTTCTTCTTTCCTATTGGCTGTCGTTCCAGAAAGTCGCTCTTCATTTACATAAAGTTGAAGGATTCTGAACTTTGTCGCATTGCTGGACACACCTCATCCGGTCGCCAACGGCCGCTGTCGCTCGTGTCGCCGGAAATCGCCAGCTCACCATTGAAATGAATGGGATTGTGTCGCTTTGCTGTTGCGTGTCGCTTGTAGTGTGAACGGGGCTT
>NW_015637683.1:240-610 GCF_001515625.1 Sinocyclocheilus rhinocerous | reverse complement strand
TGTAGTGTGAACAAGGCTTTATCCCACAGCGATGAGACAAAAACATTAAAACCCATTATAAACAAGGCATTTGTTGCATCCAGTGGGACATAATTACTGATTATAATGACTTATACTGTCTTTTTACTGCGTGCGTATCGCGCTGCATAAACATAAAACCAAGTCTGAATTTGTGATCAGAGAAACGAAAAACAACAAGTGCTAACTCTATACTGCTCCAAACTCGCGTTTGAATCGTCAGTGGCAAATTCTTTAAATATGAAAACGTACTTACAGACTGTGAGTCAGAAGGGCCAGACTGTCCTTGCAAAGTTGGAATTGCCCCACTTTATAGAAACAGACACCGGCATTGTAGGCTATACTCTCCCAG
>NW_015637683.1:0-145 GCF_001515625.1 Sinocyclocheilus rhinocerous | reverse complement strand
TTGAACTGTTCTGGAACAGTGTTGTAAATACAACTTAACCACTGATTTCTAGTTGTGTCCTCTTTTAGAAGGCCAAACAAAGAAGTTTCGCTTTCATAATGAAACACACAGCGTCTCCACAACATGGCAGCGGCGGCAGCAACAA
>NW_015637682.1:0-542 GCF_001515625.1 Sinocyclocheilus rhinocerous | reverse complement strand
GAAGCGGGTAAAGAACAGCGCCCAGCGGGCCTGCCTAGGGTTAAGCCGTTTGGCCTCTCGGAGGTATTGCAAGTTCTTGTGGTCGGTGATCACCTCAAATGGGGGCTTGGCACCCCCCAATGCCGCTGATCACCTCAAATGGGTGCTTGGCACCCTCCAACCAATGCCGCCACTCTTCCAGGGCGAGCTTGATGGCCAGTAACTCCCGATTTCCCACGTCGTAGTTCTGCTCCGCCGGGGATAATTTCCGTGAGAAATACGCACATGGATGGAGCACGGGGGGTTCACCTCGCCATTGTGACAGGACGGCGCCCACTCCCAGGGTCGCGGCGTCCACCTCGACCACGAAGCGGAGATTGGGGTTTGGGTGTGAAAGGGCCGGGGCCGTACAGAAGGCGGCCTTGAGCTGGCTGAAGGCCTGGTGGGCCTCCGGGGTCCAGGTGAGGAGTTTGGCCTTTCGTCGGAGGAGAGAGGTAAGTGGTGCCGCCAACTGGCTAAAGTGGGCAATAAAGCGGCGATAGAAATTTGCGAACCCCAAGAAT
>NW_015637681.1:0-798 GCF_001515625.1 Sinocyclocheilus rhinocerous | reverse complement strand
AGTGCCACATTTATTTATTTATTAGGTTACCTCAGAATCAGAAATTTTGTCTGCAGAAAGAACGCTGTTAGATCGCATGTAGATAACCGACGAAATAATCCTAGAATGTCATTTTCCAAAGAGACTCCAAATGGCATTCACTTCAAGATCCATTGTTCCTCAAAACATCCATAAATCTTCATGTGAAACAGGTCCGTATCCGTCAGGAGTAAGTTTTCTTTACTAATGTGAGTGCGCATCAGTTTTACTTTTGGTTTTACTCGCTCCGTGTCCAATAAAGCAGTCCATGTACTCCATTTTTCTTGTTCAATATACTGCTTTAATCTTGATTAAAAGACCAATTAAACAAATAAAATTAAAGAATCTTAAATATCATGGATGCAATAAAGAAAACGTCTCAGGTTACGTATGTAACCATGGTTCCTCGAGGGAACGAGACGCTGCGTCAGAGGACGCTTCGGGAACGCCCTTCAGTGTGACCGGCTCTGAACCTCTTGTGTAATCAGTCCAATAGATGGGCGAGACGTCACGGGCGGAAGCTGACGCTGGTCTCACCGCACGTGCTTTTATAGCTTCCTGGTCACTACGTCACCCGCCTGTGACGTCTCGCCTATCTATTGGTCTGATTACACACGAAGTTCAGAGCCGGTCACACTGAAGGGCGTTCCCGAAGCGTCCTCCGACGCAGCATCTCGTTCCCTCGAGGAACCATGGTTACATAAGTAACCTGAGACAATCCTCTTCAGGAACTCAAGCTGCGTCGGAGGACGCTTCGGGAATGAGAATGCCCACGCCGCC
>NW_015637680.1:0-454 GCF_001515625.1 Sinocyclocheilus rhinocerous | reverse complement strand
TCAGCGTCCTTGCTGCCATTTGCGGCGCCATGCTGGTATCAATCATATCAATAATATGAAATTTACAGCAGTTACAGCAGTATAAAACCACAGACTAGCAATAAACTGTCAATTTATAATATTATGGATTTAAAAGTACAAGCCAGTAATGCCTGTGAAGTTATTATATTATTATTAGTATAGCACACAATTTTATACAGCCAGTCAGCTAACTATGTTCTGTAGCATCTGCGCTGCGTTGCTAAAACTATCTTTTGGATCTAACTGTAATCATTTCCCACATCCAAGTTCCAGGTTATAATATGCAAAAGCCTAAACATTGATCTCTTAATTTTACAGTAAGTAGTGAAACTTACCCAAAATAAAGGCTTAAACATCTAAAAAAATGCACATTTAAGGAGCTCCTCTTTTTCAAAATGGCCGCCAGACAGTGTGAACACATGGAGACTCATAT
>NW_015637679.1:0-1152 GCF_001515625.1 Sinocyclocheilus rhinocerous | reverse complement strand
CAGCTAATAATGTTAATTTGATAATGTGAATATGTAATACCTCGTGTTCTTGTGGCATTGAATTAATAAAGCATAAAAAAAAACTTGAAAAGAAGGCATTAAAATAGTACTTCATCTGAACATGTATTTTTATTAGCCTAAGACTCTTCGCCTCTTATCCAAGTGAATAAAACAGTTTATTTAAGCAGACTCTTACTAATATTAATTACCAAAAGGTTCATATATTGTTGTAATGATTACTGTAGTATGAGCGGATGAGAAGGGTGTGATATTTTAAGCAATTAAGAATTTTGCATATAATTGTTTGAGTTGCCAATAAAGGCAGTAAAATGTAACACCATAACAGCGTCTGTCTGCATCTGACACCTCACACCTAGTTACACATTTTTCCTTTTTTGCCCTAAATGCTAATGAAACATTAAATTACAAGGAAAGAATATGTTTATTTTTACTTCAGATAAAAATATAACCTTTACCAATTGTTTTTAGAGAAAAAATAAGAAGAAGTAGTAGAATCTACGCACTGCAAATTGAAATAGCGAATTGAAAATACGTCTAATGGAAACGCGTCAATTTCGCAAAAACGGCCATATATCGCAAAAAAGTTTTTACGCTCGCATGAGGTGGTTTTTCAGGCAATGCGAAAAATGAATAATTCGCAAAACTGCAATGGAAACGGCTTTTTCGCATTTACAGGTCACATGGCGTATGTAAAAAGGTCATATGATCATTCTTCAATGTACTATAACCTCCAAGAAACACTTCATAAGTGGCCGCGCTCCAGTATAAGGGGCTTTCCCTACCATTAATGCTTAGACAATTTACACTGCACATGTCTGCGGTGCAGTGTGGCTCTGATACGGTCACTGAAGCTGATTACGGCCACTCAATGCTTGTGTTTATGTTTTTATACAGGCTATGGTTTATTCCAGCCGTGCCACGCACGTTTCTGAAGCGGCTCTCTTTGCTGCTTCTGTAAAGATACACGCATAAGCCTCCTTTGAATAAATATAGCCAAAATCCCACCAAAATCCGTTGCCATGACTTATCGCGAGAGGCAAAATGTTACGTTTAAGTCTCATAGCATTGGTTAATGGAAAAGCCGTAATTTTGCAATACTTTTTTATCGACATTTATAAAATATCGCCAAAG
>NW_015637678.1:681-803 GCF_001515625.1 Sinocyclocheilus rhinocerous | reverse complement strand
CACATCTGAGCTATTTGCACTTATTATTTGTATTCTTAAGCTTTAATATCAATTTGGAAGTTTAAAAATAAATCTTATTGTAACGTTACTTGTACAATGACAAAGATATTCTATTCAATTAG
>NW_015637678.1:0-631 GCF_001515625.1 Sinocyclocheilus rhinocerous | reverse complement strand
CAAAGCTATTCTATTCAATTAGCTCATGCTCTCTCTGTATCTAACAAGTCATTGTTCAGTAATAAATTCAATATAATAATTAAAATAAATGATGGACTTTGTCAAAGATGAGAGCTTTAGTGAGGAAATGTTGTTTTGGAGTGCCCGGATCTTTTCCAGATGTTGAAACTCCTCCATAGTTTCTCCAATTCTTCTGAGTGTGTTCACTGTATAAATTAATATGGATTAATCTTTGTCAAAGCTGTGGTTGTTCTGTTGTTTGCTCTTTGCTCTTCTTGCACTGTTTTAAAATCGATTGAGTTTGTGAACACATACAAATGATAAAACTTTTACTCTATTAAATTTTGCAATTAATCCTCTGAACACATGCGTGCTGAACCGTGGGTCTAGTCACGGGTCACTATCAACTACGATCTGCTCCCTTCACTAAAATGTCACGGTTCCTAAACATGATAACAAATAATATAGATAAATAATGAACACATGTCAAAACGAAAACACAGATACTTACAAGACCAAGTAGGAATGTCCTTTATCGTTTGTTGTTTGCCCGCTGCTCTCTGACAGTAAACTTAGTGCTCTCTCATGTAAAAACAATTCAAAACACAACACTGATCTCTAACTCTCATGT
>NW_015637677.1:0-997 GCF_001515625.1 Sinocyclocheilus rhinocerous | reverse complement strand
GAGAACACTCATTATGGGAAAAAATCTAAACATTTTATTTGTTAACCGGATATCTGTAAAATGCACGCAGGACGTTCACTGAGAGCAGTAACTTATAAAGCATAAAACTGAGCTGAATGCCTGACAGGGACGATGACGCAAATTAAACAACAGTAGACATAGATGATTGTACAAAGCATTTTTTGGCACAATCGTAAAGCCATCATTTTTAAAAACAGCCTTCCATAAACAACAGAAGGCAACACGAAGGACAACAGAACAGGACAACAAACAACACACACATCGACATATATTAATTTATCTTAAATATGCAATGACTGTAGACACAGACAAATGTATAGTACAAAGCAGTCAACTGCTTTTGGCACAAATGGAACAGTCATGGGGTTTAGTTACCATTTCTGCTGATCTCCTTCCTGCTTAATGACCTTCAATGCTTTCTGTTGTTGGCCAGAAGCTTCTGGACAGCTCCAGTCAATAATGTGCCACGTCACTAGAGCAGAAACAAGACAAACTCAACCCTGGACCACAAAACCAGTCATAACCGGTCATCAAATAAGCTTTCCATGGATGTATGGTTTGTTAGGATCGGACAATATTTGGTCGAGATACAACTATTTGAAAATCTGGAATCTGAGGGTGCAAACAAATCAAAATATTGAGAAAATCGTCTTTAAAGTTGTCCAAATGAAGTTCTTAGCAATGCATATTACTAATCAAAAATTAAGTTTTAATATATTTACTGTAGGAAATTTACAAAATATCTTCATGGAACATGATCTTTACTTAATATCCTAATGATTTTTGGCATAAAAGAAAAATCAATAATTGTGACCCATACAATGTATTGATTTTTGGCATAAAAGAAAAATCTATAATTTTGACCCATACAATGTATTGTTGGCTATTGCTACAAATATACCCCCAGCGACTTATGACTGCTTTTGTGCTTCAGGGTCACATATGCTGAGAAACGCATTATGTGCACATTAAAGTT
>NW_015637676.1:0-1122 GCF_001515625.1 Sinocyclocheilus rhinocerous | reverse complement strand
TTGTTTTTTGTGTAAAAAACAAGAGCAGATCAAGTACAGTCTCACGTTGTAGTGCAGCATATAAAACTGTTTAATGTACAATTCAGAGATGAAAAAAAATAAAATAATAGCAGTGAGAAAGTTTGTTCTTCTATGCCCATTAATTTACCTAAAATATTTGTTACTTTGTTACTTTTTAATGGAGTGTAAAAAATTGCATCATTGTATCATTTTGTGCCTGAGCCCTTCTAGTAAAGTTGAAAACCAAAATCAATGAGTTGTCATTTAAACTGCCTACAGTGGGATTTAAATTTCAAACAGAATTTGAAGTGAATTTGTGATTCTAGAATGAAGCTGCTTTCTTTAACCGTTGAACAGCAGTTGCTCTGAACGGCTGCAGTTTCGCTCATGGGCTTCCAGTTGTTCAAGCGTTTGAGTCGTCCTTTGTTTCTGTATCTCTTAGAACATTGAATGAATGGCAAACAGATGTGCTTGTACAGTGAACAAGAGCAATTTATCATTCAAACAAACCAAAAGTGCCCTTAAATCACTGTCAGATAATGCAGAGTTTCCCTGGGGCTTCACAAGTTGTTTATAATTTGTAAAATCAAATGCACAATTTAGCAAAATAAAGTTGCAATATAGCTTATAGCATTAAAGTTTAATACAGTTGCATGCCTACTGTGATGAGTTTAATGTGCATTTTGGAAACAAAACGTGTGCTTGGTTAACTTTATTTACACATTTGCATACTTTTCTGTGGAAGTTTACATAATTTTACCAGTTATTCCACAAAATAAACGCTTAAGGATTTGAAATGTTAGAAGCTCAAGGGTTTGAGCGTTTGAAAGTGCAGAATTTAAGAGATAAAGTTTGGTAACTTGTAGTGTAGCATGAAATATTTGACAGCATAAAAATATATGTATCATCATTTTAACCATTGAAATAGAAATAATACAAAAATTATCAATATGCAGTCATATGCATAAACAATTTTAAAATAAAACAGAAAATAATAAACATTTTATATCAGAGAACCGTGAGCATGAATTTGTTGTAAATTATTGAAATATTAATTCAAAAAAAAAAAAAATCTTTGTTAAAATTTTGTTTGGCAAGTTTGACTTAAAAAACAAAGTTTGT
>NW_015637675.1:0-948 GCF_001515625.1 Sinocyclocheilus rhinocerous | reverse complement strand
CTTAAATCTCATTTTGTTAAAAAAATCGTGAATCAAATCGAATCGTGAGTTGAATGAATCGTTACATCCATATTAATTTTTGATTTTCTGAAGAAAAAAATTTGATGTCAGTCTATTCATAACTCAAACTTTCTTTATTCTCTTTAATTTGTTTTCTTATTCTTTTCTTTTTTGTAAAACTGAAACATATAAAGATTACAAACGTCTTGTTACAGAGAGTTCACAAATAAATGCAAATGAATTTACAATGTCATCTGAACAAACATAACAAAGGGCTGCATTCATGCTCTGCTTAGTATTATCACCGAAGAGTAATAGTTTTAAACTCTAACTTATGAATTTCACATTTATATGTGCATATACATTCTTACAAACACTGAAGAAAAGTAATAGACTTACAGGCAAAGCCTTTCCAAGGTACAAAACGCAAAGGAAACAGAGTAAAGAACTTATTGGACAACCGCATACCGAACACTGCGATCATTTCCTGGTTAACCTCTAACCCAAGAGTCACATGGTCTAAATCAACCACTAAGAAAATAGCTAACAATTATTAATGTTCTTTGTTGTTACACCAAACTGCCACAAGATGGTGCTAAAAAATAATTTTACTTCTTTTTTTAAACAATTAAAATTACATTTACATTTACATTTAGTTAGCTAGCAGACGCTTTTATCCAAAGCGACTTACAAATGAGGACAATAAAAGCAGCCAAAACTAACAAAAGAGCAACAATATATAAGTGCAAATGACAAGTCTCGGTTAGCCTAACGCAGTACACATAGCAAGGTACATACATACACACACACAGAAAAACAAGTAAATAGAATAGAAAAAATAGAAAGCTAGTGTTTGTTTGCTTTTTGTTGTTTTTTTAAATAAACAAATAAATAAACGAGAATATAAATATAAAGTAGAATTAAAATAGAATAGAAAGTGTTAGAGGG
>NW_015637674.1:278-639 GCF_001515625.1 Sinocyclocheilus rhinocerous | reverse complement strand
ATTCTAGCAGCTTTACTTTCTTTCTCTGAAACCAAATGAGAGTTTGCTTGGCTGTGTGTTTGGGATCATTGTCTTGCTAGAATGTCCACCCTCATTACATTTTCATCATCCTGGTAGATGGCAGCAGATATTTTATCAAGAATGTTTCGGTACATTTTTCCATTCATCCTTCCTTCAATTATATGAATTTTGCCAGTGCTACACCATGATGTTTTTGGGGTGATGTGCAGTGCCATTTGACCTCCAAACATGGTGTGTATCCAAAGAGTACAATTTTTGTCTCATCTGACCAGACTATATTCTCCCAGTATTTCACAGGCTTGTCTAAATGTTGTGCAGCAAACTTTAAACGAGCTTCAAC
>NW_015637674.1:0-144 GCF_001515625.1 Sinocyclocheilus rhinocerous | reverse complement strand
GAAACAATTGTACCTGCTAATTCCAGGTCTTTCTGAAGCTCTCCACAAGTGATCCTTGGCACTTGGACAACTCTTCTGATAATTTTTTTTCACTCCTCTTGTCAGAAATCTTGCGAGGAGCACCTGGTCGTGGCCGGTTTATAG
>NW_015637673.1:656-802 GCF_001515625.1 Sinocyclocheilus rhinocerous | reverse complement strand
ACACAGGAGGATACCGGCTCCACACGAAGGCTACAGAATCTAGCGGACATGTTAGGGGTCGCCCAGCCCGCAGCTCTACAGATGTCTGGCAGCGAGGCGCCACGAGCCAGCGCCCAGGAGGATGCAACACTCTAGTTGAATGAGCT
>NW_015637673.1:0-120 GCF_001515625.1 Sinocyclocheilus rhinocerous | reverse complement strand
GCAGCGCTTGCAGGCTCACCACCTGATCCCTGAAGGGAGTAGCGGGAACCTTGGGCAGATAGCCGGGCCGGGGCTTCAGGGTTACCTGGGAGTCAGCCGGCCCGAACTCTAGGCACGAAT
>NW_015637672.1:313-1400 GCF_001515625.1 Sinocyclocheilus rhinocerous | reverse complement strand
ATTAAAGCAAAAGGAGCCCCTACCAAGTATTGAGTACATGTACATACTTTCCAGAAGGCCAACAATTAACTAAAAATGCTTTTTTATTGGTCTTATGAAGTATTCTAATTTGTTGAGATAGTGAATTGGTGGGTTTTTGTTAAATGTGAGCCAAAATCATCACAATTAAAAGAACCAAAGACATAAACTACTTCAGTCTGTGTGCATTGAATTTATTTAATACACAAGTTTCACAATTTGAGTTGAATTACTGAAATAAATGAACTTTTCCACGACATTCTAATTTATTGAGATGCACCTGTATATTGTGTTTTAGAAGGACTCTTTAATATTGTTATAGTAGTTTCATACTACTAGTATGCGCATTGAGTGCACATGGCAAGTATTCCTGTGCTAGGACTTCTACTTCACCGCCTGATTTGAACTCCTTTGGGATATTCACGCCATTGTCTGAAGCATTTTGGGAGCACATGGGAACTGGTGAATGTTTGGACAAACAATGGACGCTCCTTGAACTTTCTATCATTCTCAAGCATCATCATAGTCATTATCGTTATCACCAATATCATCTTCATCAACGATCATCATTATCGCTATCACCAATATCATCTTCATCAACGATAAGTACAAGAGACATTCACAAAAAAAAAATTCATGATTCTTATTGGACAATGTGCAAATTTATCTTTCATCCATGAGTAATATTCATTGCTATGTTGGGTTATGTTAAAAGCTTACAAGTCATTGAGCCTTTTCATATCATACTCATCTGCTGTAATAGTCCATGCTGATTTTTGTATTAATAATGATTGAGTATTTTGCATTTTGGGTCTCTCTTTTTTCTTTTTGGTTTGCACCTATGCTATACTTTTTGAAGTTTTTATTTTGATTTAAGGTACATATATTAAGAATGGCTGGTGGGCCCCTCCCTCAATTTTTGTAGCAGGCATCTTCTTTAAAGAAAGGAGAGTGGTTACAGCTTAGTGAAATTTTTGTTTGTGTTAGTTTTTTAAAGGTCCCATATTGTCAAAACTGAAATTTCCTGGCTTTTTTCACGATAACTGAGGTCTAGGGGCTATTTAACTAC
>NW_015637672.1:0-182 GCF_001515625.1 Sinocyclocheilus rhinocerous | reverse complement strand
ACGAACCGTTGTGACTTCCGTAAAAAGTTGACGTCAGAACTACACAGTCACCGCCTTCAGTCACCACCCCGAGCACCGCCCACCGTCCCACTCTCCTTTTCCAAACCCCCAGACAACATCACGTCCTTGCTTTTGCGGAGCAACGACAACACGGAAACATGTCGAAAAGGTTAACTTTAACC
>NW_015637671.1:0-1183 GCF_001515625.1 Sinocyclocheilus rhinocerous | reverse complement strand
TCACTTTGGTTTTTCCTCCTTTCAGTCATCTTAAAAAAAAGTGTTAAATATTTTATTGCATTTCTCAACTGGCATGTTATATCAGAATTACTAATAATGGTTTTGTCGTTCTAGATCAGTGGTTCTCAACGAAATGTGGAAAATGCCAGCGAAGGAACGCATACAGGCAAGAGTAGTCGCAGTAGTGAAGGTAGGAGAGTGCTGGACTTTCGGCATCAACTTTCGGTTTGCCCCGCCACTCACTTGAAGATGTTCAGGCTAGAGCCCTGCACGGGCTTCAAATATAGGCCCTAGTCCGACCCTGGCCCGTGAGGTTCAGGCCCTAGCCCGGCCCTTGTCCGACAGCTTATCAGAATTACTGGCCCGAGCCTGTCTTTTTTTTCCCCCTTCTCCCAAAACAGCTTATACTACTGTTTCAGCTATATTAAAATAGTTCAGTTTTGTATGTAATGGCAAAGTGATTATATTTCGTTGCGTTTTTTTATTAAGTTAATTTAGAAAAACGTTTGGAGCATTTTTTGGTCATTAAATACAAGTTTTTGTTTTTTAAAGTAAGGACCAAGCGGCAAGCGGCAGAGAGCTGATCATAGCCTATGTTTGATCAATTTAGCCTTCTCAAATCATCACGACTTGCCTAAAATAAAATCTATAGATATAAACCAGTTCAAGCATATAACAATGTTTAAACGTTGAACCTAGATAAATGTGCGCTGTATCCAATAGTTTGTGCGGAGAGTGGAAGCTAAAGCGCGCTTTGCAGGACATAGAGGCGCCAGCGCATCACTTGCATTTTTTTCAGTGGATAGCGACACAGTTTTACATGTGTATGAGTCGTTTACAAACCTGTTGTCCAACAATATTTTAATTTATTGACATGCTTTTTCTCCATTAACTTCATAACATAGTCGAGTGCTTGAAATAACTTATTTTTGTGATCAGACATGTTTTCGTATCACAGAATAAGGCAGAAATCATACTATTTAATAGCATTATATACAGTGTGATAAAGGCTATGTCGATAAGCATTGCATTATAAATATACTTTATCCTTTTAAAAAAATACCCAATATTGCTTGAAGAACACAGATACCATATATTTTGTGCAATCGCATGTTTATTGTCTTCAGATTTCTTTCTCAAATTTCTTTATCTGCTTTTTATTCAGCTACAGCGATCACTGGAT
>NW_015637670.1:449705-457078 GCF_001515625.1 Sinocyclocheilus rhinocerous | reverse complement strand
ACCTCCTGCTGTACAGCCGGTGTCATGCTTCTCTATGACGTCCCAAATCTAAAGCAGCAAAGAGATCATTTATAAACCAGTCTCAAGAATTCAGTGACTGTTGAGATGCTGATGAACGTCCTTAACCTTTGTCTGAGTGAGTCTGTTCTTGTTCACAGCCTTGTCAACCACCACCAGACCAACTTTAGCTCCAGGATCTCCAGTTATCTGCAGCTTGACCTCATCTCCTGTGCGATAGGAATACATCTTGTCCTTCACCTTAATCTGGAGCTGTTATTAAATGAGACACTGAGTCAGAACTAGATGATTGGCACATCAACTGCTTTTTTGAGATTGTTGACCCACCGTTCCCATGCACGTGTCCTTCACATCGACCCAGACTGAATCAGACACCACCTCAGACGAGCCCACATGGTAATAAGCCACAAAGCGGAAGGATGGCACCATGTCTTTGGTTACAGGCAGAGACAGAGCCACTAGAGATTCTCCACTTCGCTTAAACTTGTCTGCTTTTACAATCTGAACTTTACTTAAGATCTGAAAATGAGGCAGATGAGAAAATAGGGATATTCATTTATTCATAAGATTCAATTTTAAACAAAAACAATACATAAGTTTTACTTAAATCAATAATTTCTGTTTGAATCCTGACATGACTGTCAATCACCATGTATGTGAAGTCTTGACCTCTGACTCCTGGACTTTGTCCAGTGTTCAGATAGACTCTCATTGGATCACCGATCTGAAGCTCAGCAGCATCAATGAAGATGTGCAGGTAGTTGTTGGAGCCGCCTTTGGGAATGTAGGCCTGAGCCGTCATCTTCTTCACTGCCTGCTGTTCATCTCTTAATTGTGGATCTTTGGTATTTACCTGGAAAGAATAAATACATTGTTTTCTGATGTGCTGTGAACAATATGCTCCACTGCTTGTTCATCATCTGTTAACCCCAACACTAGATCACCAGTGAAACTGACTGAACATCAGTGCTGTTATGATGGCAGGTCTTACAGTGATGTCCAGTGTTGAAGATCCTCCCGGAGTGTTGACTGTAACCTTCGCAATGCCGTTGGCTCTTGTTCAACCTCTGACCCCTCCAGGATTGACCTCCACTCCCACATTTTCAGCAGGTGTTTGGTCAGGATTTGTTACATAGATCTTTTATAGAACCCAGACCAAAAAATAATGAAATTGTTCCACATTTTCTAAATTTTAACTGTAAAACATTTAAAAATGTAACTGTAAAACATTTAAAAAAAAAAAAAAAAGTAAAATCTTTCTGACAAAACAACAGAGGTTTATAAAATATCAAGAATCATGAAATTTCACTGGACACACACACACACACACACACACACACCTGGCCATCTGAGGAATGCTGTATCCTCCAGACTTCATCCCTCTGACTGGAAATATCTTCTCTGATGAAACTGTGATGCCTTGAGGATTCTTCAGAAACACAGAAATCAGCATGAACACTGCTACTGTAGAGATCATCAGTGCTCATTACAGCTGAAATGAGTGTGTGTGTGTGTGAAATAACAGTGTGTACCATGATTTCCACTGTGATTCCAGACTCATTGCGTGGTGTCATGTTGGGTGTCAGAGAGAAAATCCTGTAAAGAACTGCAAAAGTAGTTAAAATAAAAACTGAAATACAGAGTTCTGATGGTTTTATTTTCTGCAGATACAAACCCTGATAAAAGCAGCAGTTTAATAATAAACAGAATGATGTCAAGCTGATGTTTGAAAGTTCATTAATGCACTCTATATTTGTCATGTTTTCAGCACTTAATCGTACCTTTGCTAGCAGGTGTGTAGATGGGCTTGTCTGTTTGGACAAATATATATCCAGACTGGAATGAGAGCATGACCACTTGTTCCAGAGTGACGGATGGAAACTGAGCTTGTAGATACACATACTGCTTCTCCAGAGGATCGTCAGAGAAATAGTTCTGATCACTTGGAATCTGAACAACAGTAAATAATAAAAGATATACAACATACAAAACAAACTTATTGTAAATAAAATTGCAGATGATAGAAATATGAAGTTTGCCCTCTGAAGAATCACACACATATGCTTACATGAGGACAAACTATGTCAATGTGGTGTCACCTTTATATCCGTCTAAAGCTACTGTCAGTAAAATTGAGTTCAGTTTTGTGAATCAAACAGGAGATTCATAAAGAGCAGAAAAGGAGGTGAAGAGTTCACTCCAGTCCAATTCAGATTTCCTGTAAATGACCTGCAAAAACCAGTTGTGTAAATTCAACCTTTGGTAAATTGGCAGCTGCTCTGTTGATCTTTTAAGGGTCGAAAGAATGAACAAACATCATATTTAACCATGAAAATATGTCCCAGATGTTTCAGCTCAATACCTGTGCTTTTGTGTAAATGAGGTTCAAATGAGTTCTCCATTGAAATGACAAATGGAAGGACAATAAAGTTCAGAATGTCTGAATAAACCAGCCAATATCTGTATCTGTGTATCTATTGTATTGACTGTGTATATTATAGTATATTGCATTATATTATATTATATATTTGTTTTGTATGTCATGTTTTAATTCATAAAATGGAAGAATTTGATATTTTTATCTTTTATAACTTCATTAGTATACTGTATATGATAAACAGAGACAGAACACACAGAACAGAGATCTTGAGTGTAACTGCAGGAGTTTATGTTTGGCATGCGCTCGGGAGGCACAAACCTTTTTTTTTTTATGGTAGACTAGGAGTGCCATTTACATTCAAGGAAAACATATTTCATTTATTAACTTTTAATAATTCTTTATTGAAACAAACCACTTTACAAACTGACTAATAGATATACATATAAAAAGCATTGTATGTTTAAAATGTGGTTACATCAATTATAATAAATGGTTTTTAAATGGCTAAGCAATCGCCAACTGTTGATTGTGGGATTGCCGTAATGAATAATGGTGTGAAAATAAGAAAGCAGTAATATTGGTGATGAAAGAGAGACCGGTTTGAAATCCTCTGACAGGACGTTGACAGTGTTTACAGCACAGGTCTGCTGAAAAACATCTCTAAGAGCAAAATTACCTTCAGTACGTTGTAATGTGTTAAATGATTAAGGATTTCATATATAAACATAAGTTACCCCCTGTAAAACATATCCACCTGATTTTGCAGTGCAGATGTAAACTGTTTTCTGTGAATGTGCAAGACTTTCATTTCATTGGCTGCTTTATAAGAGTAATAACTGACAGAATAACAAGTGCAAAACTATTTGCATTACAAACCAGTGTGTTTATAATTATATTTTTAAATGATATGATACCAAACAGCAGTCTGTATAAATCATCATAAACTGTTTATGTACAGCTAAAATAACTGGAAGTGGATGAGACCAGAAGCCTCGCACATTAGTTACAAATGATGTAACTCATTTTTGCAATTTACAAGTTTTGGCCAAAATAATATCATTTGGTCTCAAAACACCAGTTGGTTTGTAAAAAAAAGCACTTGTTATACAATTAATGAATGCATCCTACTATAGCAAGTGTATTAGCGACTTCACTGATGCCGATGTATCGCTGCCTGTGTTCTGGAGTTTGGCTTTCCTCTCTTGTAGGCCAGTATTCAACCCAGGTCTGCTTCACAAAAACATATTGAAGACTAAAACAACAGAAACGTGAAGACAATACTGTTCATGTATAAAGCAGAAATCTTGCTGGTATTATTAAAAAACCATGAAGGACATTAAACACATAAACCACCCAAATCCAGTAATTTACAAACAGACACTCGATGGACACCTATAGTGTTTTCAGCATCAGTACAAGTGAGAATTGTAGATACTAGGAAAACTAATGTTTTACTCAAGTCTGGCTCATGTTTATTACTTTGAATCAGCATAACAAATTACACGTTTAGAACTGACTATCTTTTGCAAGTAATGAAATTGGATCAGTTTGTTCAGACAGTGTGGTAAAGTGTAACATTGGTAAATACAGTAACAATGTAAACATCAGACTTTGCATTAAAAAGTGTAAGGTCCACCCATTGGCCCAACGACAGAATCCAACGACGTGGGTGAAGGTATAATGGGTGTAAGTCTTTTACTTGCACTTCAGCAAAAGTCACAATTTATCAGGATTTAGTTTAAATTTTAGTCTAGCTCCGTGTTTAATGTGACTCCAATTTCAAGCGATGATTATTAATTAAGAACTGATCACAAATATCACAAACTCGCCAGTTCTGAGTTTAATCAGAGGATGCAGAGTGATCTAATATCTTGAAGCCGGCTGCCATATGCTCGCTCATACAAAAAGTGTAATTTATTTAGTCACACAGCTGCAACTTACTAAGTCAAGTGACAGTGTCACGATACCGCTACTGTGAGGAGCACGGAGCGAGGAATGAGAAGGCGTGGAGTAGGCTTCACAAAAACAGACTTTAATAAACAACCAACGGCACTAGGAACACACACACGTAGCGGTGAAAGATGAACATGCAATACCAGACCAAGGAACTCTGAATAGGACTCCCTTTAAATACACATGACTAGAGGAGGGGATAATGAGAAACACCTGGAACTAATAAACAATTAACATGGTAGAAAACTGAGTCATGGAGCACATGGGGGAAAAATGAGTTGAACCTTGTACAACTGATAAATTTGAAGATTAAAAAGTTGAAATCTGCTTAACTTATTTTGACGAGTTAATGTAAAAACACGTCATAACTTATTGGTCATCTTTTTTTTTTTACAGTCTATAAAGTCTAAAAGCTAATAAAAATGTTAATGGGGGGAGAAAAAAAAAAAAAAAACACAGATAAAGTCCAGACGCGTGACAGACAGAAATAAAAAATTTCCACATGATGCTCCATTCATTGAGCTTTCAGTTTGACCTCTCCTGGACGCATATTTGCTGTAATACCAGACTCCACTTAATCTACTAGTCATAATGAGTTAATTATAAATCAAATATAACATTTTATTTATTTTATTTATTTAAAAAATGTATCATGCCAATTACATAATTAAACAGTTTGAAGCCAATTCAGAAAGGATAATGCAATTGTGAATCACATTTTAGCCCCACAGCAATTATATGCTCCTGCACATGGATTACTGCAGCTATCTGAGAAATATGGAGACAAACAAATCCAATATAGTCACACATGTAACTCGAAATTGCTGGACAATTGCAGTATTCTAATTTTACACAATACACAGTCTAGAATGCATAACATCTACAACCCTTTACCTGAATCTTTCATACAAAACTTACAGCAAAGCAATCTTGTGTTTTAAAGAACAAACTACTTTGAGCATGCAGAATTTCCTCGTATGTGTCACAAAACAAGGCCAGACACAACAGGTAAGTGAAAGACAGGATGGTTTATTGGAACAGGATGTGGAGGAGTATAATGGGTTAGGTAAAGGCAGGTGAGTGTCAGAGTGAATGATTCCAGGGTTCTTATCTGAGTTCTGAGGGTGAGTGTCTGGTGCCGGTTTCGTGGGAGATCGTGGAACAGCTTCCAAGGAGTCGTTGGAGGAACAGCAGGTAATTCGTTCTAGAAGAATTTGGCAGAGAGAGAGTCCAGAATAGTTCGTAGGAGTGAACGGTAGACCGGACAGTGAGTGACTGTGATGTGTGTGTATTTGTAGTGTGGCTTGATTGGTGACAGCAGGTGCGGGTGATTAGAACTCAGGTGACTGTGATCGGGTGATTATCCTGGCTGGTGACTGCAGTGACTGTGACGAATCCCTGACAGTATGCTGCAACGGTCATGATATGACGTCACACTCTGCAGTGTCTTTTTAAACACTTAAATGTTAAAAAACCAACCAACAAAAATGTTCAACCTCCGAGCATCCTTTAGAAACTTAATGACCAAGTCATTTTTTTGCCGATTGTCCGGCCAGCCACATGAGAATGGTTCGCCGCAATGGCTGCCACATAGACTTTGAGTGTGGATGGGGTGCGGGCCCATATCCAACTGCTCTTGAAGAAAGGTTAGCACTTGGAGCACGTCATAGGAATTCAGGAGCTGGCTTTGTGCTAAACACAAGTCACAGTAGACTGACCACTTGAGATCGTAGAGACGTCTTGTAGACGGAGCTCTAGCCTCTAAAATGGTGTTGGTGACTCTTGCGGTGAGCTGGCTAGACTCCCGTTGAGGGGCCAGACATGGAGGCTCCACAGCTCTGGATGGGGATGCCAAATTTTGACCTGCGCATGCGAGAGAAGGTCTCTCCTCAGCTGTATCTGCCACGGTTCTTTTGAAAGCAGCTGATTAATCTCCGGGAAACAAGCTTGGTTCCCTCAGAGTGGGGCCACCAGGAGGAGAGAACATTTAGTTTCCCTGACTCGCCTGATAACCCAAGGGAGCAGAGCGATCGGAGGGAATGCATATAAATGGGTGTTGGGCCAATCATGGGCCACAGCATCCCGTTTTGTTGAAAAATAGATTGGGCAGTGACAGTTGCCTTAGGAGGCGAAGAGCCTTGCCTTGCCGAAGTCTGGCCAAATCATCTGAACCAACTGGGGATGTAGTCTCTATTCTCCTGGGGCTACATTGTCCCTGGACAGCATTTCTGCTCCTTGGTTCAGTTTGCCCAGCACATGAACCGCTCGTAGTGAGAGGAGTTTGCTCTGTGCCCAAAGAAGGAGACACCAAGTCATCCTGTAAAAGGAATGTGACCTGAGGCCGCCTTGGCGATTGATATAGGCTAACATAGTTGTGTTGTCTGACCAGACCAAGACGCGGTACCCCTTTAAAGCTGGCAGGAAGGTTTTCAGTGCCAGACAAACAGCCAACATTTCAAGGCATTTGATGTGTAGGTGTTGCTCGTGAATAGACCAGGAGCCGAACGCCCGATTGCCCTTGTACAGAGCACCCCAGCCCGAGTTGGAGGCATTTGTTTTGGCCCAGACGCATCTAAATTTGATGTTGTCAGTGACAGCATTCTCTTTCAATGCGTCTAAAAAATCAAACCGCTCGTTACCTGTGCCGGCGTGCGATCACTCAAGCTCAGTTGCTCAGCCCCTCGACTTCACTGTTACATCCGGTGATGTAACATCCCAGGCAGCTGAGAGAGGAGAAACGTGAAAGCAGGAGGAGCAGGGCCACCTTCATTGAAGAAGGTGAGCCGCGAGCGTAGCAGGGATAGACTCATGTCTTCACAGTGAAGCAGCCTGTCTCAGTGAGCCCGCGCTGCGGTACTTCCCCTCCGGGGAGAGGGCGCAACGCTCAGCCTGTCTTTCTCCGAGAGATTGATACGGAGGGCGTCGAAGAGCTCGCCAGTTTCACAAACATCAGTTACACAAACATCAGTTACACAAGCATATTATGCCTGATATTATAATAAGCAGCATCAATGGGCAGCGG
>NW_015637670.1:448046-449450 GCF_001515625.1 Sinocyclocheilus rhinocerous | reverse complement strand
GTTAAGCGCTCCGCTCTCGCCGGGCACGCTCCGAGGAGTGTGTCTGTGCCTGTGATCTTGCGATTGCGGTCCCGCTGCTGCTGAGGCACGGCGGCGACTGAGATCGCGGTGATCACACATGATCTGGTGGACGGGTTGGGGACGGGTTGGAGACGGCTCGTCCTATCTCCACACGTGCTCCCTAGATCTAGAGCTCGTTCTCGAGGCTCGGAAGCCCTCTACGGAGGTCTCTAGAGCAGCTAGTATGGTCGTCCCCTGCCGGTCCACCGCTTCAGGGCACCGAGCTAGCTGCTCTAGGCGCACCAGAGGCCTCTGGTTCCCTTAGGAGGTCACCTGGCGGAGTGGAAGCCCTTGCCAAGTGTGCTTCATTGGGTCCTGCCTCGAGCAGGCTCTGGTCTAGTCTTCCTAACAGACGACGTGGGTCTGAGGGCCGTCATTTTCAATAGGAGACTTCAGCTATGAGAGTCCTGATGCTGTGGCTCAGGACCTCGGAGGGCAGGCCCCTCTGGGGAAGAGCGGTGTACACCGCATTACACGGTGCCCGTCTCTCCTCAGTGCCCTCAGGAGGTCGGTTTGCCAACCCTGCCGTGTTCCAGGGCGCAGCGGTCTCCGACGAGCGCTTCTCTCAGTTACCGCCCGGAAACGCTCTTGGCCTGCTGTACATGAGACCCCTACAGTGGTGGCTCAAGACCAAGGGGTCTCCCCGAGGGGAAACCCGCTTCGCATGATCAAGGTCACGCGGCGATGCCTACGTGCCTTGGACATGTGGAGGAAACCTTGGTTCTTGTCTCAGGGTCTGGTGCTGGGAGCTCCTTGTCGCCGCGTAACGCTAGCGACGGACTGTGTTGGTGCGCACCGACAACACAGCGGTGGTCTCTTACATCAACCACCAGGGAGGTCTGCACTCACGCCGTTTGTACAAACTAGCGTACCAGATCCTTGTGTGGTCCCAGGGTAGACTTCTCTCGCTGAGAGCAGTTTACATCCCTGGACATCTCAATTTGGGAGCAGACATCCTGTCGAGGCAGGGGCCTAGGCCCGGGGAATATATGCTGGAATGTATGTATCCCCAGGGTGGTGAAGCAGATATGGAGAGTCTTTGGCCAGGCCTCGGACCTGATTTCTCTCCTCGACGGCGCTCCATGGGAGATTCCCTTCGGGAGAGATCTCCTCTCACAGGCGGAGGGTACGATATTGCACCCTCGCCCGGAGCTGTGGAGGGGACCTGGCTGTGGTGCTAGAGGCTCTCTGTAGGCCTCCCTTCGAGCCTAATGAGGAGATCTCTGATCGCCACCTTACTATCAAAACTACCTTGCTTCTGGCGATATCTTCTCTCAAGAGAGTTGGGGATCTGCAGGCCCTGTCAGTGGCCCCGTCTTATCTTGACTTTGCGCCCGGTCTGGC
>NW_015637670.1:445393-447884 GCF_001515625.1 Sinocyclocheilus rhinocerous | reverse complement strand
CCCTCGAGCGGGGTATGTTCCTAAGGTCCCTTCCTCTACACCACGGCCTGTCGTACTCCAGGCCTTCAGTCCTCCTCCCTTTGGGGATCCAGACCAGCAGAGGCTAAACTGTATGTGTCCAGTGCAAGCACTGGACGCATACGTCCACAAAGCTGCCTTGTGGAGCAGGGCGGACCAACTGCTCGTATGCTATGGTCCCCCTAAGAGAGGTCTTCCAGCTACGAAACAGACCCTCCGTCGGTGGATAGTAGATGCTATTTCTATTTCTTATGAGTCCTCTGATCTCCCTTCGCCTCTTGGGGTCAAGGCTCACTCTACGAGAAGTGTGGCGGCCTCTAAGGCCTTCTTGGCAGGTGTCTCGATGCAGGACATCTGCGACGATGTGGGATGGTCCACGCCCCTTACCTTCGTCAGGTTCTATGGCCTATGGGATGGTCCACGCCCCTTACCTTCGTCAGGTTCTATGGCCTAGACATGCGAGCCACTCCTGGCTCCTCTGTTCTAGTGCCTTAGCTGTGCACGCTTCCACACTAGGCGAGATTTGAAAGTCTGGCGGCGTGGGCATTCTCGTTCCCTAAGCATCTTCCGAAGGAGCTTGAGTTCCTGAAGAGGAACGTCTCAGGTTACGTATGTAACCATGGTTCCTTGAAGGAATGAGACGCTGCGTCTCAGAGCCATACTTTTGGCATCTCTGCCAGCACTTGCTTCATTCCTGGAAGCTGACGCTGGTCTCACCGCACGTGCTTTTATAGCCTCCTGGTCATTACGTCACCCGCCCGTGACGTCTCGCCCATCTATTGGTCTGATTACACACGAGGTTCAGAGCCGGTCACGCTGAAGGGCGTTCCCTAAGCGTCTTCCGATGCAGCGTCTCGTTCCTTCGAGGAACCATGGTTACAAAAATGTGAACGTAATGCTTTCACTGCGTTGGTACATCAAGCCAGCATTTTAAAAGGCTACAAAACTATTCACAAGCTTCCAGGAATTTGATTTTGGTTGTCATTTATTAAAAATAAATATAAATAATACAGTGTGTTCTTGTCTGTCCGCTGAATGTGACCTACAATCTCTGATTCTTCTGTGGCCATGGAAAAATGAATATTACCAATGACAACAATTATACTTCATCACTGAAACGAAGAAATGGAATTCAGTCAGCTTGCTGAACACACACTTTTATTTGGATATTCTGCCATATGACGGCTGAAGCAGCAGCGAGCGTCCAGCGTGCGACACTGTATTCACAGTAATCAGATCAACATTGTAAAACACATTCTACAAATCTTACGTTAAAAATCTAATTATCATGCGAAGCGATAAAATGGCTTCTCTTCCCTGCAAACGATACAATGAAGAATGTCAATATTTAACTTTAAAGCAAAAACAAAACAAACGATAAGCAGGTCTCCATATTAATTTCAGCACGTGCGACCGACCTGGCTTTACGCACCACAAAGATGACGGCTCAGGCGATCGGCAGATCCATGGCCAGCCACAGGCTATTCGGCACCTCGCGGCCTCATTCGAAATTGGAGCCCTTAGCCCTCACAAGGCGTTTCAAAAGATGTTGGGCCTCATGGCCTCTGCGTCTCCAGTACTTCAGCTGGGCCTGCTTCGCATGCGGCCCCTTCAGTACTGGCTGAAACCACGAGTTGGACGCATGCGTGTCAAGGTGAGCCGGGCCTGCGTAGCAGCCCTGACCTCTTGGAAAGACTCTCAGTGGATGGATCGGGTATGGTCTGCAGAAGGAAGGTAGTCTCGACAGACGCTTCCAACACGGGTTGGGGAGCTCTGTGCGATGGCAAACCGGCTTTCGGCCATTGGTCGAAAGAGGAGAGTCGGCTTCACATCAACTGCCTGGAAATGTTGGCAGTATGTTTGGGCCTTCGTACCTTCCTGCCAGACCTAAAAGGACACCACGTGCTAGTCTGCTCAGACAGCATGACTGTGGTGTCATATATAAATTGCCAGGGCGGTCTCTCCTCGAAGCGCCTCTTCATTCTGGTAGAGCGCCTCCTGGAATTGGCTCAGCTACACTTGCGTTCGCTAAGAGCAGCACATGTGCCGGGCAGACTGAACCAGGGAGCGGATATGCTATCCCGGAGCAACATCCCCTCAGAAGAGTGGTATCCACCTGCATACGGTTCAGAGAATCTGGGAGATCTTCAGCAAGGCAGAGGTCGACCTCTTCGCCTCAGAAGACAACTCTCACTGCCCAATTTACTTTTCGGAGGACAAGGATGCGTTGGCCCACGACTGGCCCAACCTCCTCCTTTACGCTTTTCCCCCGATCGCCCTGATCCCACAGACAATCAGGCGAATCAAGGAGCAGAAACACTGGGTTCTGTTGGTGGCCCCGCTCTGGAGGACAAAACACTGGTTCGCAGAGCTGTCTCAGCTGCTTATAGTAGCCCCGTGGCCGTATTCGGAGAAAAAGGAGTTCTCCCCTTAGCGTCTTAAGCAAGACACAGTACTCGTTCCCGTATCTCAG
>NW_015637670.1:427918-444947 GCF_001515625.1 Sinocyclocheilus rhinocerous | reverse complement strand
TAATGAGAGTATGACAACCAGAAAATGAACGTTTTCGTCTTCATTGGGATTATAGTTGAATGCTTAGGGACATTTTGCTCCGTTTTGATTGGGTTTAGAAAATGGAGTAAAATAAATTCCATTGCCCATACTTTTAGGATACCTGGAATCAGTGTAACAAGAACCCCAGGTGCCGCCCAGTGTGTGTGTGTGTGTGTGTGTGTGTATACACACACACACACACACACACACACTGGGCGGCACCTGGGGTTCTTGTTACACTGATTCCAGGTATCCTAAAAGTATGGGCAATGGAATTTATTTTACTCCATTTTCTAAACCCAATCAAAACGGAGCAAAATGTCCCTAAGCATTCAACTATAATCCCAATGAAGACGAAAACGTTCATTTTCTGGTTGTCATACTCTCATTAATTTACAATTTTCATCTGCTCAAGCAGAACGTTAATGTCATCTTGTGCTTCAGCAAGGTATCTCTGGCTAAAACTAGCTAACGTTAAAGTTAGAGAGATCATAACGTACAAACCGAGTAACGTTAGCTAAATCTTCACACGTCATGTACAGTGTAGGTCAAAAAACACATAAACCAAGGTCTACATTTCAGTGCCTCTCCATGTTAAACTGGTTAAATGTAAATTAATTTAATTTTATCCTGCGGTACATGAATCCTGGATATTGTCATCTGCCATCATTACGACCGTAACATGAGGCTTCTCCCGCTGGCATTGTGATCTGTAAACCATCGCTTCCACATTGATCTTGTTACCCACCATATTTATTTTAAAATATTTTATATATCCCTCTATGGCAGAGGTTGGCAAGTAAGTTTGGCATCAGGCCAAAAAAAAAATTTGCCACTAGATGGCGGGACTAGACGCCTGTTGCCGACCACTGCTCTATGGAATATTTAAGTCCCACTTGAATGGTGGTCCTTCTGTCTCCAAAATGTATCAAAAACATATTGGGACAAGGTTTTCACACTGACAGCTGTCCCTGTAAGACAGTTAGCAACTCTGTTTGTTTGTCCGAGTGAGCAACGGTAACTAAGGGTTACCGATGGGTCAATAGAGTGGTGGAACTATGATGTCACTTTGTAGGCAAAAACCCGGAAGTGAGTTAGCATTTAAGCACTTCCGGTTCCATCGTCCCAGAGTCAATGGGTTTTTTGAATGGAAGTTTCCAAACTCTTCCGTTTTGAAGAGCTGTTTTCTTCCGGCGTTGCTACTGTTCGGACGTTCTTGCTTACTGCTACGCACTTTGCTCTCTGTTTATGTACTTTTCTAAGATTTTTCTAAGATTATATCTCCAGCAGATCAGCACAGTGCTCAAACAACAAATTTTTGGCAGAAACACTAAAACTAAAAACGTTTCGGGAGTGGAATAATACCACGAAAAAGAAGACTCCTTGACTCCCACTGCCAGCAGCTATTGCAAACACTGGTATTCTACCACCTCCTATACATCTTGAAAACAGATTTGAAGTTTTAATGAATGTGGGTGAGGAATCCAAAAAATATGGTTCAACATGGATCGGATCAGCCAGCAGCTAACATCGCTACTAACAGGCGCTCAAGGTCGAGCAGACAGCGGCATTCAGCTCAGAGCGCAGCCGAGCTCAGGACTCTGATAGTGGGTGACTCTATTATCAGAAACATTAGTAGCAGGACTACAATTACATGCTGCTTTCCTCAAGCAACCATCTCTGATGTGAACAAGGAACTTCGGAAAATTTTAATGAAGCACAAGACTGCAGATCGAATCATCATTCATGTGGGGAAGAATGATATTCGGAAAGAGCAGTCAGACCGCCTTAATAATGATTTCAGTGAACTCTTTGAAACCCTTCAAAGTCTTGAAGTTCAGTCGTTCATCAGTGGACCACTCCCAGCAGGGGGAACTAACATGTTTTCACGGTTGCTTGGGCTGAACACATGGCTTCAAAGAGCTTGTAGTATAAAGGGAGTGAACTTCATTGACAACTTCAATGTTTTCTGGGGTCATAGACAACTGTTTAAACTGGATGGCCTCCACCCAAACAGACTTGGTGCAAGAGTTTTAAAGGACAATATCTACTTCTCCCTCCATCACCCTTCAGTAGTGTGTACCAAACTACTCAACCTGAATGGCACACACACACCTGAGCAGATTATGACTGACCACAGGACTTCATATCAGTTTCCAAGTCATCAAGTGGTTGACACATCCCACAAGGACATTGATAACACCACACAGCCACAACAAGCACTGCTCATGGAAACTATCCCGGCTGAGCCCTGCCCACCGAGTTCATCACAGACGGACTGTGACGTATCAGAACAGCTCCACGACTCAGCACCCAAGGATGACTTTCTGGAAAACAGCCAGGGAAGCCAGGACAACATATTTCAGCCACCAGAGCCCCGCTCACCAGACACATTACCCCTCTCTCCAGCATCTCCACTTCTAAGCTTCTCACAGAGAATGGAGGAACTGGTGTATGCTGGGGCCAAATTCTCCCAGTCTTTCGCTGCAATCCCCCAGATATCATCTAAAAAACGGCGGGCCCCACTACCACCGAAGCCTGTGGGCCCAGCTCGTCCTCCTCCTCCTGTGAGAGCTCTCCGGCCGCTGCCACAACGCCAGGGCCCAAACCCTCCTCCATCTACTCTAGGTGAACCAAAAACAACTGATAACAGCTCTCAGTGATATGTGTCGGGTCCCCGCTATGATAGCAGCAACATTCACAAATGTTTACAGAACAAGCGGGAACCCAGTGTGCCTGTAGTTTTCTCTATTTCTGTTTTATCACGTGATAGAAAGTCTAAGGCCTTCTCAAGCCATACATCTGAACCATTTAATCTGCGGCCTATTATGCATCAAACTAAGATTGCTGAGACACAGCAATTCGTCTGATGTTTTTGTTTGTTTGTTCTGTGTTTTGTCATTCTTCTATAAGCAAGTGTCATTTGGTCAGTACTTGTCTTTTGAATATCTAGGGATTGTGCTGAAAGGTGCTCCACACATTCTGTTTATCATTATTTACAGGCCTCCAAATTACTCTCCAGCCTTTGTTGAAGAGTTCACAGAAATGCTATCAATTATTTCCTCAGAGTTTGACTGTTTTGCTATTGCAGGGGATTTTAATATTCACATAGATAATGCAGAAATCAAAATTATAAATGAAATTGTAACTATTTTTAACACTTTTGACCTGATTCAGCATGTGCATGAACGAACACACAATCGTGGACACACTCTAGACTTAATCATCAGTAGAGGTCTAAACATTTCATCCATTGTTATTAAGGATGTAGCACTATCTGATCACTTCTGTATTTTCATTGATATACAGTGGGTACGGAAAGTATTCAGACCCCCTTAAATTTTTCACTCTTTGTTATATTGCAGCCATTTGCTAAAATCATTTAAGTTAATTTTTTTTCCTCATTAATGTACACACAGCACCCCATATTGACAGAAAAACACAGAATTGTTGACATCTTTGCAGATTTATTAAAAAAGAAAAACTGAAATATAACATGGTCCTAAGTATTCAGACCCTTTGCGGTGACACTCATATATTTAACTCAGGTGCCGTCCATTTCTTCTGATCATCCTTGAAATGGTTCTACACCTTCATTTGAGTCAAGCTGTGTTTGATTATACTGATTGGACTTGATTAGGAAAGCCACACACCTGACTATATAAGACCTTACAGCTCACAGTGCATGTCAGAGCAAATGAGAATCATGAGGTCAAAGGAACTGCCTGAAGAGCTCAGAGACAGAATTGTGGCAAGGCACAGATCTGGCCAAGGTTACAAAAAAATTTCTGCTGCACTTAAGGTTCCTAAGAGCACAGTGGCCTCCATAATACTTAAATGGAAGACGTTTGGGACGACCAGAACCCTTCCTAGAGCTGGCCGCCCGGCCAAACTGAGCTATCGGGGGAGAAGAGCCTTGGTGAGAGAGGTAAAGAAGAACCCAAAGATCACTGTGGCTGAGCTCCAGAGATGCAGTCGGGAGATGGGAGAAAGTTGTAGAAAGTCAACCATCACTGCAGCCCGACGGAAGCCTCTCCTCAGTGCAAGACACATGAAAACCCGCATGGAGTTTGCTAAAAAACACCCGAAGGACTCCAAGATGGTGAGAAATAAGATTCTCTGGTCTGATGAGACCAAGATAGAACTTTTTGACCTTAATTCTAAGCGGTATGTGTGGAGAAAACCAGGCACTGCTCATCACCTGTCCAATACAGTCCCAACAGTGAAGCATGGTGGTGGCAGCATCATGCTGTGGGGGTGTTTTTCAGCTGCAGGGACAGGACGACTGGTTGCAATCGAGGGAAAGATGAATGCAGCCAAGTACAGGGATATCCTGGACGAAAACCTTCTCCAGAGTGCTCAGGACCTCAGACTGGGCCAAAGGTTTACCTTCCAACAAGACAATGACCCTAAGCACACAGCTAAAATAACGAAGGAGTGGCTTCACAACAACTCTGTGACTGTTCTTGAATGGCCCAGCCAGAGCCCTGACTTAAACCCAATTGAGCATCTCTGGAGAGACCTAAAATTAGCTGTCCACCAACGTTTACCATCCAACCTGACAGAACTGGAGAGGATCTGCAAGGAGGAATGGCAGAGGATCCCCAAATCCAGGTGTGAAAAACTTGTTGCATCTTTCCCAAAAAGACTCATGGCTGTATTAGATCAAAAGGGTGCTTCTACTAAATACTGAGCAAAGGGTCTGAATACTTAGGACCATGTGATATTTCAGTTTTTCTTTTTTAATAAATCTGCAAAAATGTCAACAATTCTGTGTTTTTCTGTCAATATGGGGTGCTGTGTGTACATTAATGAGGAAAAAAAATTAACTTAAATGATTTGAGCAAATGGCTGCAATATAACAAAGAGTGAAAAATGTAAGGGGGTCTGAATACTTTCCGTACCCACTGTATATATAAAAGTTAATCAATTACATGTCCTGTTATGCTAATAGTAGCAGCATTAAGAACGAAAAGATCAGACCACTTTTGAATATCAATATTGTCAACACTTATGTGTTGACAATATTGACACAATATACGCAAATGAAAATTAAACAATTTAGTTTCTTCATAATGTTATCTCTCCACTCATTGCAGAAGGAAGTACATCAACAGTTTTCAGGAAACTAAGCAAAGTGCAGCTACATTTGTACCTCTCAAGCTATGACAATCTGGCGCTTCTGAATCAGCTACTGTTTTGTTATTAGTTTAAGTATTTGCTATTGCTATTTGTTATTTTGCTATATGTGCGGCTTCCGGCTTCGCTACCGTTCGGACGTTCTTGCTTACTGCTCTGCGCTTTGCTCCCTATTTCTGTACTTTTCTTTGATTTTTCTAAGATTTTTACTTCAGCAGATCAGCACAGTGCTCAAACAACATATTTTTGGCACAAACACTAAAACAAAAAACTCTCTGGGACTGGAATAATACCACGAAAAAGAAGACTTTTGCCTCCCACTGCCAGCAGCTTACATTCCGGAGAAGGGAAAACACAGCTGCCCACATTCAAACAGAAGAGAAAGAAAATGCCTCCTGTTGAATCTACTTGCTGCATGAACTACTGCAAACTTCTACAAAGGATTGCGGTTCTTGAAACAAAGTTACTTGCTGGACTTCCAAAACAGGCAGAACACTCAGCAGACCGTCGTCACGGACCCCCTCAGCATACAGCCGGTGAGTCCCATGAACCTAGTCAATCTCAACAGTTTATACCAAGTGTAGAGGAACAAGCCGAAACTGATTGTCACACTAATCGATGGCACAAACAGGGAGCGAGACCCAAAGGCACTCGAGACATCAGATTGTCACGAGTTTCTCGTATTGCTGCCGTAGCATCCTCTACCCCAGATATGGCTATGACAAGGCTTGTGAATACTGGTATTCTACCACCCCCTATACATCTTGAGAACAGATTTGAAGCATTAATGAATGCGGGTGAGGAATCCCCAAATGTGATTAAACATGGATCGGATCAGCCAGCAGCTAACATCGCTACTAACAGACGCTCAAGGTCGAGCAGACAGCGGCTTTCAGCTCAGAGCGCAGCCGAGCCCAGGACTCTGATAGTGGGCGACTCCATTATCAGAAACATCAGTAGCAGAAATTCAGCAACTTTCTGCTTTCCTCAAGCAACAGTTTCTGATTTGAACAAGGAACTTCGGAAAATTCTAATGAAGCACAAGACTGCAAATCGAATCATCATCCATGTGGGGAAGAATGATATTCGGAAAGAGCAGTCAGAACTCCTTAAGAAGGACTTCATTGAACTCTTTGAAACACTTCGAAGACTTAAAGTTCAGTCGTTCATCAGTGGGCCACTCCCAGCAAGAGGAACTAATATGTTTTCACGTTTGCTTGGGCTGAACACATGGCTACAAAGAATCTGCAGCTTAAAAGGAGTCAATTTCATCGATAACTTCAATCTTTTCTGGGGCCATAGACAACTGTTTAAACTGGATGGCCTCCACCTAAACAAACTTGGTGCAAGAGTGCTAAAGGACAACATCTACTTCTCCATCCGTCATCCTTCAGTAGTGTGTGCCAAACTACTCAACCTGAATGGCACACACACACCTGGACAGAGTATGAGTGACCACAGGACTTCATATCAGCTTCCGAGTCATCATGTGGTTGACACATCCCACAAGGACACTGATAACACCACGCAGCCACAACAAGCACTGCTCATGGACACCATCCCGGCTGAGCCCTTCCCACAGAGCTCATCACAGACAGACTGTGACGTATCAGAACAGCTCCAAGACTCAGCACCCAAGGACGACTTTCTGGAAAACAGCCAGGGAAGCCAGGACAACATATCACAGCCACCGGAAACAACAGAGCTAGAGCCCCGCTCACCAGACACATTATTCCTCTCTCCAACATCTCCACTTCTAAGCTTCTCACAGAAAATGGAGGAACTGGTTTATGCTGGGACCAGACTCTCCCACTCTTTTGCTGCAAGCCCCCAGATATCAACTAAAAAACGGCGGGCCCCACAACCACCAAAGCCTGTGGGCCCAGCTCGTCTTCCTCCTCCTGTGAGAGCTCTCCGGCCGCTGCCACAGCGCCAGGGCCCAAACCCTCCATCTGCTGTAGGTGAACCAAAAACAACTGATAGCAGCTCTCAGTGATATGTGTCGGGTCCCCGCTATAATAGCAGCAACATTCACAAATGTTTACAGAACAAGCGGGAACCCAGTGTGCCTGTAGTTTTCTCTATTTCTGTTTTATCACGTGATAGAAAGTCTAAGGCCTTCTTAAGCCGTACGGCTGATTTATCTAATCTGCGGCCTGTTATGCATCAAACTAATATTGCTGTTGAGACAAAATGCAATGCCATCAAGTTAGCATTTTTAAACATTCGCTCACTAAAAAATAAATCATTTCTAATCAATGACTTAATAACCACAAACAACCTGGATTTTATGTTTCTAAACGAAACATGGCTAGAAGACAGCTGCAGTGCACCGGTCCTCAATGAAACAGCCCCTCCTAACTTTACTTTCATGAGTGTTTGCAGGACTGTTAGGAGAGGTGGAGGTGTAGCTGCTCTATTTAAAGATGTCTATCAATGCAAGCAAGTGTCATTTGGTCAGTACTTGTCTTTTGAATATCTAGGGATTGTGTTGAAAGGTGCTCCACGCATTCTGTTTATCATTTATCACCGTTTATCAACAGCCTTTGTTTAAGAGTTCACAGAAATGCTATCAATGATTTCCTCAGAGTTTGCTATTGTTGCTATTGCAGGGGATTTTAATATTCACATAGATAATGCAGAAATCAAAATTATAAATGCTATTTTTAATATTTTTAACACTTTTGACCTGATTCAGCATGTGCATGAACGAACACACAATCGTGGACACACTCTAGACTTAATCATCAGTAGAGGTCTAAACATTTCATCCATTGTTATTAAGGACGTAGCACTATCTGATCACTTCTGTATTTTCTTTGATATATTGATCTCTGTTACCACTGAATCTAGATCTGTCTCTGTCAGAAAGAGATGCATTAACGAAAACACTAGTGTGCTATTTATGGAGGCTATATCTTTAACACCAAGCATTTCTGCAGACTCTGTTGATCTTCTCCTTGATTCCTTTAACTCAAAAGTTAAGAATGTTATTGATGATATTGCTCCTGTAAAAGTCAATAAGAAGACTGGCAAACAAAAATCACCTTGGAGAAAATCAACAGCAGTACAGATTATGAAAAGACAATGCAGAAAAGCTGAGCGGATGTGGCGGAAGACAAAACTTGAAATTCACTATAGCATCTATAAAGACAGCCTTTATGCTTTCAATGTGGAACTAGCCACAGCTAAACAGACCTTCTTCTCAAACCTTTTAAACAGTAACTTAAACAACACTCACACTCTTTTTGCTACTGTTGAGAGACTAACAAACCCCCCAAGTCAGATTCCCAGTGAAATGCTCTCTGACAGCAAATGCAATGAGTTTGCTTCCTTCTTTTCTGAGAAGATCAATAACATCAGGAAGGCGATTAGCACATCCCCAAGTTATGCAGAGGTTAGACAGATTCGACCACAATATCAAAAACAAGATACTATGTCTGCTTTTGAAGAAATTGATAGCAAAATTTTGGAAGAAATAGTACAGCACCTTAAATCATCAACCTGCTATCTTAACACACGTCCCACATCTTTTTTCAAAAGGGTGCTTAACTTTAACTGTTTAGAAGCAGATCTCTTAGAAGTGGTGAACACCTCACTTATTTCTGGGACGTTTCCAAAATCCCTGAAAACTGCAGTTGTTAAGCCCCTTCTGAAAAAGAGCAATCTTGATAGCACCATATTGAGCAACTATAGACCAATATCAAATCTTCCTTTCATAGGTAAGATTATTGAAAATGTAGTTTTTAATCAGCTAAGCAACTACTTAAACTCAAATGGATACTTGGACAATTTTCAATCTGTTTTCCGACCGCATCACAGCACAGAGACAGCGCTCATTAAGATAATAAATGATATTCGCTTAAATTCCGAATCTGGCAAAATATCAGTGCTGGTACTACTAGATCTCAGTGCTGCGTTTGACACTGTCGATCATAACATACTACTAGAGAGACTGGAAAACTGGGTCAGGCTTTCTGGGATGGTAATCAAATGGTTCAGGTCATACTTAGAAGGGAGAGGTTATTATGTGAGTATAGGAGAGCATAAGTCTAAGTGGACGTCCATGACATGCGGAGTCCCACAAGGCTCAATTCTTGCACCGCTCTTGTTTAGCCTGTATATGCTCCCACTAAGTCAAATAATGAGAAAGAACCAAATCGCCTATCACAGCTATGCAGATGATACCCAGATTTACCTAGCCTTATCTCCAAATGACTACAGCCCCATTGACTCCCTCTGCCAATGCATTGATGAAATTAACAGTTGGATGTGCGAGAACTTTCTTCAGTTAAACAAGGAAAAAACTGAAGTCATTGCATTTGGAAACAAAGATGAAGTTCTCAAGGTGAATGCATACCTTGACTCTAGGGGTCTAACAACTAAAAATTAAGTCAAGAATCTTGGTGTGATTCTGGAGACAAACCTTAGTTTCAGTAGTCATGTCAAAGCAGGAACTAAATCAGCATACTATCATCTCGAAAACATTGCAACAGTTAGATGTTTTGATTCCAGTCAAGACATAGAGAAACTTGTTCATGCCTTTATCACCAACAGGGTGGACTATTGTAATGGTCTCCTCACCGGCGTTCCCCAGAAGACAATTAGACAGCTGCAGCTCATCCAGAACGCTGCTGCCAGGATTCTGACAAGAACCAGAAAATCTGAGCATATCACACCAGTCCTCAGGTCTTTACACTGGCTTCCAGTTACATTTAGGATTGATTGAAGTACTTTTACTTTAAAATAAACTTTGTTCATAAATCACTCAATGGCATAGGACCTACATACATTGCAGATATGCTCACTGAATATAAACCTAACAGACCACTCAGATCATTAGGATCGAGTCAGTTAGAAATACCAAGGGTTCACACAAAACCAGGGGAATCCGCTTTTAGCTATTATGCCGCCCGCATTTGGAATCAGCTTGCAGAAGAGATCAGATGTGCTAAAACATTAGCCACATTTAAATGCAGACTCAAAACTCATCTATTTAGCTGTGCATTTATTGAATGAGCACTGTGCTACGTCTGAACTGATTGCACTGTATTTTATGTTTAATCATTTTCTTTTTTAACGGTTTTTAATTCATTTTAAATCAATTTCTAAATAATTTTAAACGTTTTTAAGTACCCTGCTTTATTCTTGTGTTTTTTTATGATTATTTTACTTCCTTTTATGTAAAGCACTTTGAATTACCATTGTGTATGAAATGTGCTATATAAATAAACTTGCCTTGCCTTGCATATATCCCCTATAATAAGGTCCGTGGTTTCACGTTTTATGCTACCCCACTCATGATTTTTTTAAACTGTTACGTTTCTTTAAAAAAGACAGTTGCTAACAAGTTGCTAAATGGGACTACAGACACTGTCTGAGACATTAAATGTCATCACGCCGAACAGTTTACCAATTAACAGTATTTTCCAATCGTAGTGTATAATTTATAGTACAATTAACTGTAGAATAACCAATTAATAGTTTCCCGCATTTTATATTGTTGCTCGACAATGTCTTCGGATGGAAGATGCTCGTTTTATCGCTTACTGATGCAGAGACTCTGGGTTCGGACCATAAGGTAAACTCAACTGATTATTCCATGTAAACACCACATTTACTGGCTTAGTCACGGTGAACGTGAAACTTTAACGATGCATAGTGCTTAAAGCCACGTTAAAATTAAATGTTTACGGCCACATGTAGCTGTTAGATTGAGGATTTTCTAGAAGCAAGTATAAAATAACATTTTGTGTACCCACCCTAACAAAATGATAGCTGAAATGTGGTACTTTATTCACTAAAATGAGTTTTATCTTACCATATCCAAAAACTCGCTCACTCTGCTGTTAATAAATGCACTAGAATAGTATTGAATCATAGTACGTGGAGACACGGTTTTAAGAATCAGAATGAATCAGAATCAGAATGAGCTTTATTGCCAGGTATGTTTACACATACGAGGAATTTGTTTTCGTGACAGAAGCTTCCACAGTGTAACAGAATGACAGCACCAGTTTTTCAAAAGACTTCATGACCACAGACGTTAGAGCCACAGGTCTGTAGTCATTAAGTCCAGTAATTTTGGGTTTCTTTGGGACGGGGATGATGGTGGAGCGTTTGAAGCATGAAGGGACTTCGCACAGCTCCAGTGATCTGTTGAAGATCTGAGTAATTTAATTAAATTCGATTTAATTTAATTAGAATATTTAATTAAAATATTCATATTAATCAACGATTTATTTACTTTTAATACACCTCATTTCGAAATGTACAGAAATACGTGCTTTCATATGTCTTTTAGTTATGATTTTTTTTATTTATTTACTATACTATTTATTACTAATGTCTATTTTCAGTTTTAGTTTGGCTCTAGTTTTGTATTTATTCCAGTTTATATGAAAAGGTTCATGTAGCGTGGATTAAAATAAATATACAGACGAAATCCTTTTCACTAAACGTGTTAAAAATTAGTTTGAAAAGTTGTCGGGAGCATGGTGGTGGTGACGTTGAAGGCGAGCGACCATGGAGGTGTAGTTCGTTTATAGCTTTCAAGTTCTGGCGCTTTTATTAAGGCATCACAATTCATAAAAGTTATATTATATTGTGAAGATTATCTTAATGGACAAAACATGTAAGTTTCATGAATTATGATTGAACACAGAGCTTATTTTTTTGCAATAATCCAAAAGCCTATAGAAAAATCCTATTGGCTTTTTGTCGAGGGAATCAGTGCGATGCTAACAGCCGATCCACATACAAAGTGACGTCATAGTTCCCCCACTCTATTGTGATTAACTTTACAGGCCAAGCTCACTGTTTGATACAGGTGGCCAGTTGATTGCCTGCAATATAAGCTGAAGCAGAAGTTTCGTCATTCAGGGTAATGTTTTTGTCATGTGGTGTAATGCAAATTCTATGTTACACCACAGTGTCATCCATTATACTGAATGACAGTATCACTCTTAAATAACAATTTTAGCATCTTATTTATATTACAGATAAATGAGGAATGTTTAACATTGACAAATGTGTGTTAAACTTAACACATTAATATTTGAATGCATTTTTGTATTGATTAATTTGTGTTATTGATTAATTGTATATGCCCTCGGACAGAGAGAGCTGCTAGGCACTGTAAACAAACAAAAAAACGAATAAAGTAAGCGCGGACCCAGTAGCTTGGGTGGAACTCTTAAAGCCTGTTCACACCAAGAACAATAACTATAAAGATAACTATAACTATAACAGTAACTATGTTAGTCTTTACACCAATGAACGATAGCACTGTTCATTCTAAGAATGCGCTGCAGGTTTATCATCTGCCGCTTTAAATGCTTGAGCTCTTTAAAGAGGAATGGATTCTGATTAGCTGTCAATGCTTTTATCATTCATCAGCTGCTAAAAAAAGCCAACACTGACTGCGTCCGAAATCTCTAAAATGGTACCTTCCAAGGCAGGAAGGCATCAAGGCACGTCCGAATCCAAATTCTGCTTTACTTCCTGTCTCCGGAGGTACCTTCTTCTGATCGAATTTTGAAGGCAGCATACAGTGGGTACGGAAAGTATTCAGACCCCCTTAAATTTTTCACTCTTTGTTATATTGCAGCCATTTGCTAAAATCATTTAAGTTAATTTTTTTTCCCTCATTGGTCGGTCTGAATACTTTCCGTACCCACTGTATATGCATCCTTCGTTGCCTTTGATATCCCACAATCCTGTGCATTCCATTCCATGACGGTTGAGCTAAAAAATAAAGATGGCGTCTGAAAGTTGCGTTTGGTGGTCAGTTTGTGTGTAAATGTATATTTCTGACTAACATTTTGCACTTTTGATGTTATTTCTGGCGAGAAATCAGTATTATAGTAATTAAATATATTTTTTTAGTTATCACAAAAACTTGTTCTATTTTGTTGTAGATAATTAAACCGTTACGCTGCCTCAGAAGCCTGTCCAAAATCAGTTTCATGAGGTGCCTTCGTGCAAAAACGCTGCTTGCAAAGTCATTGCCTCATAAGGTAGTGAGGCAGGGGACTTCCGGCATGCAGTTGAGTGAGTGAGGCGCGTCCGGGAGCTGCTCCGTAAATTGTATTTCTTCTCAATAGTCAACAGGAACATTAAGTATTCTTAATACTTTAGACGAATTCTACAACGCTAGAGAACATTTGAATGCTTGCTGGAGCCTGTTATTTTCGTTGCTATGCCTAAATCTAAACGTGCTTCTCCTGCTCCTGATGAAAATGACGAAGCCGGCAACATGGCCACGGCTGCTTCGGGGTTAATGCCAGCTCTTTTAAAATGTCAGCTCAGAATTAAATTTCTAAGATTCGGTCCTCCGATGGCAATTTGATTACTGACCCTGTTGGTATTACTAAACATTTTAAAGATTATTACTCTTTGCTATACAAGTCAGAATCCCCCACAGATAGGTCCCTTATGGAAAGTTTTTTTGAACCATTGCCTATACCTACAATAACGGACGCAAAGAGAGAAGAGCTAGAATTACCTTTTTCCGCAGAGGAGATACTGCAAGCAATTGAGAGTATGCAGAATGGCAAGACCCCTGGCCCGGATGGATTCCCTGTTGAATTTTTTAAGAGGTTTTCCCAAACACTTAAAACGCCGCTCCTAAACATGTTATTGGACTCCCTTAATAATGGCTGTCTGCCTCCAACCTTCCGTCAGTCTTGTATTTCTTTGATTTTGAAAAAAGACAAAGACCCACACGAGTGTGGTTCGTACAGGCCAATCAGTCTTTTGAACATAGATGTAAAAATACTGGCTAAAATGCTTGCAAAGCGTCTCGAATCAGTTTTACCAACAATCATACATAGCGACCAAACTGGTTTTATTAAAAACAGATTACCGTTTCATAATATTAGAAGAGCATTTAATATAATTTATTCCTCTAATTTTCACCCATCAGAGGCTCTTCTACTGCTTGACGCAGAGAAAGCCTTGGTGCAGCCAATGTCGTTTCTTTGTGCAGTTATCCTTAGTTGTGCTGTGGAATCTGCTATTCTTTTATATTTAGAATTATTTTTTAAAAACTATATCTTTATCTTTATCATTACACTGTAGTTATTGTACTTGTTGAGAACGTTCCTTTTGCAAGGAAAAGAGAAAGGTATTGAGGATTGCAATTGTCAGAATAATAGCTTGCCAATATTTCTGGGCAGAGAATCCCCCCTCACTATAGTATCACAAGTTCAAGAGAGGTCACTGAGAGGATTCTCCACCCAAAATACTTATCCTGATAATGTCATTTATGTTGGCAAACAGACAGTTTTAAGAAATATGGCTGCAAGCAGCAATGTTTGGGGCAGAGCAAGTCAGAAACAAAGTGAAAAGCTAAGCAAGCATGGCAGGGGAGCCGACAGCCGAGACAAAGCAGGTTACTGAAACAATGTCTCAGCTTTCAAATTTTGTCATTTTTTAAGAAATTCAAACAATAATTACCGTATTGTGTTGTGACAGATTGCTGTAGCGCCTTAGTTCAAGCGTGAATGAACATCAGAAAGTATGTTGTCCCAACTGCGCAAAGACGTCAATACCCCATTTTCAAGTTCAACTCTATTGCCGTTAATCGACTAACTCTCCTGTTTGGTTTGTTTGTCAGACAAAATGGCGGATTCGGCATTATGATTGGTCAGATCGCCTGTCAATCAAACTCCTGGAGAAGACTCGATTCAGAAAACAAGATTTTAAAATAGGAATCCATGAGCTACATGATTAAACACATCATGATTAATCGTGCATGAACAAGTTCAAGTTTTATTATGGAATTACACCAGCATATTTGGGTGAAAAGCATTATCATCATCAAGAACTATTTATTTAGAGTATGCAAAAGATAATGTTACATTCCCTGTAGTAAAGAAATAGTTGTTATACTACAGTAGTCAACATTTGAAGTGGATCAAAACCTTTCATCAAAGTTGTCCTAAAAACAAAACAATAACTGTTCTTGTCTTAGAACAACTTAGATGAAATTTTTGATCCACTTCAAATGTTGACTACTGTATATTTAAGTAGCACATCCATAATTGAGAAGGCTGTTCTTGAGCTCAGTGATGCCGATGTATCGCTCCCTGTGTTCTGGAGTTGGGCTTTCCTCTCTTGTAGGCCAGTATTCAACCCAGGTCTGCTCTCCAAAAACATACTGCAGACTAAAACAACAGAAAACACACTGTGCAAACCTATGAATAGATTTTTCATACAAATATGCATTAAAAACAAACTTCACACTAACAGACATTGAGCTGATGTTTTACCCAAGATTGATTTGGTTTCCGTCGGTCTAAGAAATGACTCATACAGCAATTATTTGTGAATATACGCTATATGAGGACAGTGATGCCAGATTGGGCAGAGGATTTCTAGCCCTCCAAAAAAGCTCTCCAAAAGTGGCCCAAAATTCATTGCCAAAAGAATGCGATATAATTGTATTGCCATGTCAACCAAGGTTGATAAGGACCATTTTCACCTCACCTAAATATTGATAAAAAAATTAAAATAAATTAAAATTTAAATTTAAAAAAGGAATCAATTTCCTAGCCTGGAGAACAATGCAAGAAGGAAATGGATCAAGCATGGCAAATATAGTAAAAGAGAATTAGCAGATTAGCAATTAGCAAATATGATAAAAAATGAACATGAAATAAATCCAAACAGGCATACACTAAAGTATGTCAAATATTTGGAAACTGCAGTCAAGAAACTGACAGACTTTAACCCTTTGGAAAAACTAATGCATAATTTTCAATGTCAACAGCAAAAACAAGTCAATTCAAGTTGCAGACAAAAAGCCCAGTTTAAGTGATCAACTTTTTTAGTTGATACTGACACACACATCTTACACACGCTCATGCACACAACATGTCAGCTGATAATGAGTCATTCATTACACACTGTACACTAGTCACAAAAAAATATAAATAAATAAATAAATAAATGGGCCTTAATAATGTGCTTACCTTAACGTCAAACAGAACTACAGTATGCATTGTGGAACATAAAGCAGAAATTGCAGTCAAAACTGTTTGATACATTTTTTATTCAAACCTCTTTCAGAAGCTGTCGAGGAAAAAGTTGCAGATTTCCTGGACTGAAATATCACGACCAAACAAATAAGCAAATAAAAAACCTGCCATTTATTTAAAAAAAGCAGCCCAAATGTTGTCCACCCGCCCAACGCATTTTTCTCTGATTTAGCCTGATCAAAAGAAGCCCAATTGGGCGGGAACCGGGAACCCACCCAATCTGGCAACACTATATGAGAAATATTAGTGTGTTCAGCAGAGGCGGACAGTAACTAAGTACATTTACTTGAGTATTGTACTTAAGTACACTTTTTGAGTATCTGTACTTTACTTGAGTATTATTTTTTCTGGGAACTTATGACTTTAACTTCACTACATTTGAAAGACAAATATTGTACTTTTCACTCCACTACATTTCTATCAAGGTCCTCGAAGTAGAAAGTCGTTACTCTGTAGCAGCTTTGAAAGTCAGTGGGTGATTTTTTTTCTTCTCTAAAACGTGACTTTCTTTTTTTCAGACAGTTTATCAGTAATCACTCTTGTGGGGCTACATGAAAAGATTTCCCAGCATTTTTTGAACACTGACCAGTTGCAAATGTGATATTTATTTACAACAATTCAATAATAAGAAGTTAATATTGTGGTATATATTAGACACAATATTGTCTGATTTTGCTAAATTGTGTATGTGAAAATATTAGCTATAAAGCCACAGAAGAACTGTTGTGCGTCTCCTAATAAAACACAATAGGTGTTTGACTGAAGCGGCACTGCAGACCATTCAGTGTGTGACATCAAAGTACCGCGAGAGTGATTAGACAGCATTT
>NW_015637670.1:422169-426815 GCF_001515625.1 Sinocyclocheilus rhinocerous | reverse complement strand
ACTGTATTGTAAGTTGCTTCAGAGGTATTGCAAGTATTACGTACAACAATAAAAAATATGTGCATTGACATAAAAAAGGAAATTTACTTTTGGTACTTAAGTACTTTTAAAAGCAAGTACTTCTGTACTTTTACTTAAGTAAAAATCTGTCTTTACAACTTTTACTTGTAATGGAGTAATATTTGACCAGCATTATCTGTACTTTCACTCAAGTAATGGAGTTGAGTACTTTGTCCGCCTCTGGTGTTCAGACAGAGCTCTGGATAAGTTCACACACTAAATTTACTGGGTTGTGGGTCCTTTTATGCACAATCCTGTAGGAAGTACTAACACCTACCTTCCCCCGAGCATTGTCAGGTCAACGGATCTGCCCATGATGAGGTATGACTTGCCTTTTACCAATCCTAAATATTCTCTGCAGCCGGGACGAGTCAGGAATGGTTTCACTTTCCCCGCAGCATCCCCATCAGTGCCTACAGCACAGAACAGGAGACAATTTTATCAAAATGCACCAAATGTAAACCACATTTCAAGAGAGTTATAAAAACATGTAATTCATTGTACTTATGAACACAAGTGAATAATGAACCGTACCTTCTCTCAGCACCTGCTCCACCTTCATGTCATAGATGTCAGAGTCCTGTTTCAGATCCATTCCCACCACTGTGACTTTATAAACTGTCAAACAGTCGTGTTATATTGGTGTTATATCAGAGCTGTGAGACTGGATCTCAATGGCTGAGGAAGGAGAACGTGTGTTTACCATAATCCATGCCAGCTTCACAGGCTTTATTCAAACGCTCCTCATCACTGACCTGATTCTTCTTCTGGTAACTGCAGTTCTCTGTGTTATGAGATGTTGATTTTCTGATATTTATATACACATTCGTAACAGACCAACAAAACATTTTCCTCCACTCATAAAAAGTAAATCAATTAAAAATGAAAATATAAATCTTTACACATCTCTAGATGTGCATATATTTGATGAGAAATGAAGTAAAATACCATTTAAACTATTTAATTGATGATTTGTTGGCTCTTATGATGAATTCCTCGTGATGTTCCTCATTTCTAAATGGCTTTATATAAAGATGTCTGGTGAATAAAAAAAAGTGTAATTTAAATACCTTCTGCACACTGGCACAGGTCTCCTTTACACAGTCTGTATATCGCACCATCTTTCCTTTCAGGGTGGTAGAACTTTGTACAGCGTGCAACTGAAAAACACACATGCATTTAATTAAAGATGACTACAACACCCTTCTAGCACTGCGAAAACTTGCCAGAAATTCCCGAATGCAGCAGCATGTCATACACACCTTCAGCCTTAAACCAGAGCATTTGACCAACCAACGTTCTGCACTTTAAAAACAATGTGCTCCCGTGCTGTAGACATCTGCTATAGCAGAGCAACTTGTATTGACATATTCCTTGCCCTCTCCTTACATCAGTGTATTATTTTCATTTGTAAATCACTTTGGCTAAATTATATATTGTGGGTGTGTGTGCAGCTCACCTGGTGAGTAATATTCATATATTGTGACTGCAGCAGGTTGTAGCAGACCCACATTAAGCATCTGGTGCATTCTGAAGGAAATTACTTCTTTCTCTTTATGAGAAACCTAATAATATAGAAACCAATGCAAAATTATGATTGCATGTCATATTTTACACTTCCAACATTTGCACAAGCCACAAATAATTATAATAAATCTAATAAAAATATCTATAGTTGCATTTACATTGAAAAGACAGTTTTGTGTGCTGCATATCTAACAGAAAACAAAAAAGTTAATTTATTATAGCCACAGGCTATATATTACATATATACTTTATATTGTGCTTATAATATTATGTGAAATATGACTATATGTTGACCACAATGTACGTAAAGGTGAACATGCAGTGACATGGAACTTTATGGATGTGCAGTTACTGAATATTAATGAAGCACTTTGTCAGCCAATCAGAATGAAGAACTCAACAATATTTCATAGAAATATAAAACAATAGCACATGGTTTCCTGATCAAAAGAAAATGCTATAGAATATGTTCACGAAATCATCAGACAACACAGTTTGCTGATACCTTATTTAAGTAGAGGATGAGGGATCCTCGCTCTGACAGCACTTTATTCTTCTCATATTTCTGAATGTATCTCTCCTTCCCTGAAGACAACTGAGAGCAAGACAATAAGAAAACAAAAACCTCAATACATGACATGATCAAAATGCTTTATGTCCTGTCAGCAGATGAGTGTTAGATTCCTCTTCTATATACAGAAACATAACTGCATCAGTTTATCATCACAATACCTGTTTAAGATCACTTTCTTCAACTTCAAATCCAGTCGGTAAGCCAATGTCCAGAATAGTCATGGTGGCATCAGTTTTATCATCTTTGTAGCTGTGAAGATGGAGATCAAGAGCAGATTTTAATAACTGGTTTTGAAGTTTTGCTCCATCTTCTCTGTGTTTAAAGCTATTTTCACACTAGAGCTTTTGGTGTGAACCCGAGTCAGTTTGACTTCAGAATTATTATACTGTAGTGACGCAGAGCTGCTCGTCTCTGAATAAACTGTCTTTGTAAAGCGAGTTACATCTGTGTCAGAACACACTGGAAATGAAGTATTTTTTGGAGTCATTATGTAGTCACAATGGTAACCAACTGTCACTAGTATTCCCGTTCATGATGCAAACACTGCCAATGTGAGAAAAGCAAACTCAGGCAAAGATGAAAAAAAAAAAAACAGTTTAAATAAGCACATAATGATGAATTACAAATAAAATGGTTTCTTGACATAATAATAGACTTATTAGGATTTTTGTTCACATACTAGAAATCCATAGTGAGCTTGTAACTTGCAATGGCTCCTTGTTTTGCTAAAAAAACAAACAAAAACAAACAAAAAAAACATGGTGGTAATTAAAATAAAAAAGCAGCACATAATGAAGTATTTTGAAAGTTTTATTTTAGCTCTGGCTGTATGGAAAGTGCCACAGATAAGCATGAACTCAATCTTACCTTCATTGTCTTTCTCCATTTTAACAGTCAGATCAAAGAAAGTACAGTCAGATTTCTTCTCAACAGGTCTGGCGTAGTACAGCGTCAGAACCTGAAAACAGCAGCACGTCTCAGATTAGATGTTCACAAGCTTTAATCTTGCTGTTGACTGTATAAACGCTCATGAACACTCACTGAGAGAGTGGCTGTTCCAGTTCCTTTAGCAGTTACATTGAACTCCTCGTTTATCTCCACCTGTTGAGTGAATGCAGATGTACTCGAGTCATCAGAATAATCAAATCCATGATATAACAGAGATACCTGAAGATTTAATTGATCAAACACTATTGATGTAGACAATAAAAAATTATGAATGACAAACAACAAAACTCCCATAATTCTTCATTTAATATCATACTTGTATAGGTTTGGAACAACATGAGAATATGTAAATGATGACAGACTTGTATGTCTATGTGAATTAATTGTTACTTCAGATGTAATCTGTAATGTTTATGGTCTTTTCAGGCAAGATAAGTGATATATTGAAGTTAGCCTACTGTACCAATAAAAACAATATTACAACACAACAAATTACATAAATAGTAAATAACTGTACAAGGTGAATTAAGGTATGTTTGCATATGTTACACATCAGAAATCTTTCAGATTCAGATTTCAGAATGAGCACTTTGTAATTTGTAATACATATGTTGAGGATCTCATCTGGAATAGGGAATAGGAATATGGTGGCGTGGTGGCAACATTTTTTATAACGTCATGACCAATCCAGTTCTCTAATATGGATTAGTGGTGTTGTCACCTGTAAATCGGCAGTGTTGTGCAACAGCATTGCTACAAGTAATGACGCTACTAGTTTAACTACATGTCTCAATAGTGTGGTGGTAGCGTCGCTGTTTTCTGAATCAAATAGTTTTTCATTAGCAAAGCTCATTTGTTGATCAGGTAGTGTGGTAGCATCCACACATGCTACATTTTCTCAAACATTTCTGTAGCTCAAATCGGAAAACTGATTCTGGATCAGTAAGTGATGCCACCTCCATACACGGACCTGTGTAGTCAACAGAAGCACTTCTGTATGACGGTGACTACTACTTCTTTGTGTTTTACAGCGGTTGACACACACACACACACACACATCAAATGCTATTTAGAGGACATGTTTTTTTGCCATGTTGGTACTGTTTGGAGCAGATCTTAATTAATTTGCTACTGTGATTTGAACTGAGTTGAGTTTTAAATTAACTTACATTTTGTCTTGCAAATGTGCCCAAGTCTAAATTGAGCATACCCATGCAAAAGCCGATGATTCCTGGGTAAAAAAAAAAGAGTTTGAAGCACCAAACCTGCACGTGATGAAACAAATTCACTTACACCAACTGGTCCAGCACAGATCTTGCTGCTCTCTTGCATGGCAATCACGACAAAGGCCGTCAGAGAGGCAACAGCATCTTTGCCACGCACGTCACCCTGGAATAAAGCACAAATAAACTAGACTATCAAAAAAACAGTCAGATTGTGTGTGTGTGTGTGTGTGTGTGTGTTTGTGTGTGTGAGTGTGTATGAGAGAGAGAGAGTGTGTGTGTGTGTGTGTGTGTGTATGTGAGTGAGTGTGTGT
>NW_015637670.1:419032-421005 GCF_001515625.1 Sinocyclocheilus rhinocerous | reverse complement strand
TGTTCACATACTAGAAATCCATAGTGAGCTTGTAACTTGCAACGGCTCCTTGTTTAGCTAAAAAAAACAAACAAACATGGTGGTAATTAAAATCAAAAAGCAGCACATAATGAAGTGTTTTGGAGGTTTTATTTTAGCTCTGACTGTATGGAAAGTGCCACAGAAAGGGCATGAACTCATTCTTACCTTCATTGTCTTTCTCCATTTTAACAGTCAGATCAAAGAAAGTACAGTCAGATTTCTTCTCAACAGGTCTGGCGTAGTACAGCGTCAGAACCTGAAAACAGCAGCACGTCTCAGATTAGATGTTCACAAGCTTTAATCTTGCTGTTGACTGTATAAACGCTCATGAACACTCACTGAGAGAGTGGCTGTTCCAGTTCCTTTAGCAGTTACATTGAACTCCTGGTTAATGTCCACCTGTTGAGTGAATGCAGATGTACTCGAGTCATCAGAATAATCAAATCCATGATATAACAGAGATACCTGAAGATTTCACTGACCAAACACGAGACTATTGATGTAGGCAATTAAAAATGATGGATGACTAACAACAAAACTCCCATTATCCAAGAAAAACTTTCAACTGACATGAACGGCAAACAGTTTGAATCTAGTAGATGAGTTACTCCTCACCCTGTCTGACCGTGTAAGATGTGCATTCTCTCTTTTGATAGTATATCTGAGAGTTTTGCTTCTTCCTGCCACGGACAGCTCCACGTCCAGATTGAAGTTTTGCCGGTCCTTCACCTGCGTGCGATACTCTGCCACGGCCTGGAACACCATGATGGTCGCCTAGAAAAGACAGAAAAGCATTCAAATCCTGTCCTGCAGTGTCAGTCCTGCACTTGTTCTGCTGTTCATCACAGTCAAATGATGAGGTGTTAGTGTACCTGTGTGGTGCCAGATCCTCCATAGTGAGACTGCTGTCTGTTCAGCCAGTGCACTGCTTCTCCTGCTTTATCAAAGTCTTTGTCCTTCACAAGCGCCAGCACAGCATAAGCCGTCGCCTCTAGTGAGTGATGATGCTGTCCAGAGACATTCCAGGACCGACCGGCTGTTTCAAACACAACACAGCAATAGAAACAGGATTGTCTCAAGCAGCTGTCATTACACCACAACTTCTGTAATTCTTCCATTATTTACACTTGGGTCAGAGTGAGCACTGATGCAAAGCGCAGCTCTTTTTGATGCCTTGTTGACTTGACTGACCTTCATGTTGGCTGGAGTGTTTCATCAAGATGTCTTCATTGAGTTTGTTAGCACTGGCCATGGCGTAGGACGTCAATGCAACAGCGTAAAGATTGGTCAGCTGTAAAAGTCGACCTTCTAAGAAAGAAACAGCCTTCCTGATACTTTCATGCAGACTCTATAAAAGTGTGAAAGGTGAAAATAATTTCTTAGTTCTGCATCCTTCAACATTCACATTCACAACTTCAAGTTGTTTCAAAAGCTGTACGAGAAGAAAGAAGATATTTTGAAGAAAGTTGGTAACTAAATAGTTGCTAGTCCCCATTGACTCCCATAGAATGGGAAATATACTATGGAAGTCAGTAGAGACCAAAACCTGTTTGGTTACCAACATTGTTCAAATTCAGAAGAAGAAATTAATTTTTATAGGTTTGGAACAACATGAGAATATGTAAATGATGACAGACTTGTATGTCTATGTGAATTAATTGTTACTTCAGATGTAATCTGTAATGTTTATGGTATTTTCAGGCAAAATAAGTGATACATTGAAGTTAGCCTACTGTACCAATAAAAACAATATTACAACACAACAAATTACATAAATAGTAAATAACTGTACAAGGTGAATTAAGGTATGTTTGCATATGTTACACATCAGAAATCTTTCAGATTCAGATTTCAGAATGAGCACTTTGTAATTTGTAATACATATGTTGAGGATCTCATCTGGAATAGGGAATAGGAATATGGTGGCGTGGTGGCAACATTTTTTATAACGT
>NW_015637670.1:416261-418888 GCF_001515625.1 Sinocyclocheilus rhinocerous | reverse complement strand
GTGAGTGTGTGTGTGTGTGCGTGAGTGTGTGTGTGTGTGCGTGAGTGTGTGTGTGTGTGCGTGAGTGTGTGTGTGTGTGCGTGAGTGTGTGTGTGTGTGCGTGAGTGTGTGTGTGTGTGCGTGAGTGTGTGTGTGTGTGTGTGTGTGTGCACTCAAGCACTTTTCAAGCAGTTTCAAGGAGCATTTTCAGGCTTTTCCAGCACTTTACAACTGTGGTAAATGACATTTTTATATACGTTCTTCCTCACATTAAATCAGATGCTATTGTGCTTTAAAATCATGTAATGTTGCATAATATAAATAGGCAACATAAGGTATATAAATTATAAAATTAAAAAAAATAAGAATTTATCACAGCATAAGGCTGCAGTATTATGAGAAAAACATTGATGATTGCTCTTGATATTGTAATAATAATTATTACAGTTGATTAATGGGTTTTGGGTTTTTGTGTGTGGGGAAACATGTACTCAACAGAAATGTGTGTGATTGGTTATAATCTTCAACGCTGAAAAAAATGCTTATAAATAAATATTTAATGCAGCACGAGTAGATCTAAACATAAAGCTACATTCAACACTTTCAATTCATTTTCACAGTTCACTTTAACCGTGACAGTCTTAATAGAGTTGGTTTAACTGAGCAGGGGCAGTTTTGAATTTGGAGGGTATTTTTGTTCATTTTGGTGCCATTTTTGCCCTAAGCCCCTGTTAGATGTCAACTCTGAGTGATCAACATTAAATGAATGACATTTACTCTCCTCATCGACAAACAATTGGGTATCAGTTACATTTTCATCCCTGATCCCTCCCAAAAATCAAATTTGCCAGTCAACTTAAATATAACTGCCCAATCAAAATCTCCCTACAGCTTACCTGTCACATGGCTCGAAAGTGCAGACGCTCCCATGATAAAAAAGCAGACTTTACATTTGGCTTTTAACTATAATTTGTATTTGTCATTTTCAAGCCATTGCTAACTGAAAAGGCAGCCTCCCGGCATCTCAAAAAGACTGGCAGATCACACTAAAGCCGCACGAACAGACTTGAGTGGAGTTGTTTTCATTTTATGCTAAAAGCAAAAGTAATTAGCAGGGTTGTCAACATTGGTTGCTCAGCTGGAGAGAGATTTCATGTTTTTATATGTGGCAAATAAAATACAGACATTTATCACAATATTAATTTACCATTAATTGGGAAGGAAATGCTTTCCACATGTTTGTTAGGCCTTGAGAATGAAAGTAAAGATAATTTGTTTGTTCACAAACTCCAGATAACTAATTTAGGGCCCCATGAAATCGGTTTTATTTTCCCCTAAATTCTGTTTTCCCTTTTAATTTTTTTTCCTGGATTCTATGTTTTATTAAATACAAATTTATCATAAAAAGTGTGTCTAAATAAATGAATTAATAAAACTTTAACAATTGAATCAATATTTTAAAATGTAATAAAAAACAATTTACAACAAAACATTGCTTTTCTTTTTTTGTCAAATAAGTTGCTGCAAACCAGCACTGTATAACTGTATACATTCATAAAAAAACCTTGGTTATATGATATTCCTTAAAATTATTATTATTATTATTATTACTTGAGAATTGCATTTTAATATACAACAGTAATATCTCTGTCATAATTTCTTCAAGTTAAATCAGACTTTTATTTTGACAGGTTGTCGTGAAAGTCTTCCAGTTTCAGTTTGTCTTGATGGTAGTTTTTCTCAAAGTAAACAGTGAAGAGCTGGTGAAGTGACTCTCAGAGCAGCTCTGGAGATTAAGTTCATGTCCTCATATATTGACTACCATCATTAAATATAATCACTAAAGGAGAAAATCACAATTTTTAAGTCATTATAGTGATCAGCATTCGTTGGGCTCTTGACCCTTGAATTTTTTTCTGTTAGATTTCATTTGGCTGCTGTAACTGAGTTATAACAGCCAGAGGAAATATGATCATGTGGTGCTGATTATGTTTTGACATCATTGTTGTGTAGTGACCTGGATAAGGGAGTTAAGTCTTCTTTCTTTATTACACTAACCCTGTAAACAATATAAGATCAGGTGTTCTCCAAATAATCAGACAAATGTTTTTAAACTTAATTCTTCTAAAAAAATAATAATCTTTCGTTTAGACACTCAGACATCAAGAATCAGCGTGAGAATCACAACAACGGTGACCATCACAAAAGCATGTTGTAGCCAATCAAAACTCATCCATGGCTCCCAACATGCATTGCGGCATGAATAAATTATGAGCTGAATTATCTTTGTAATTTCATGTATTCTTACTTTGGTAACACTTTATTTCGATAGTCCACTTTAGACATTTTACTAACAGTAAGTAACTTTGCAACTACATGTCAACTAGCAGTCATTAGAGTATTAGTAGACTGTCTGCTTAATATCTTCTAACACTTTATTTTAATGGGTCCACAACATACAACATACTATCAGAAACTTTGCAAGTATATGTCAACTTATTCTACTAACCCTAAACCTAACCTAACAGTCTACTCTGAGAGTTAGTAGACACGCAGTTGCAAATTAATTAGAATTAGTTGATATGCAGTTACAAAGTTACTTATAGTTAGTAGAATGTCTAAAGTGGACTATCAAAATAAAGTGTAAC
>NW_015637670.1:360911-415166 GCF_001515625.1 Sinocyclocheilus rhinocerous | reverse complement strand
TGTCAACTTATTCTACTAACCCTAAACCTAACCTAACAGTCTACTCTGAGAGTTAGTAGACACGTAGTTGCAAATTAATTAGAATTAGTTGACATGCAGTTACAAAGTTACTTATAGTTAGTAGAATGTCTAAAGTGGACTATCGAAATAAAGTGTAACCCTTACTTTTTCTTTTATTTTTGCTGTCATTATATGACTTTTTAGTAGCTTGTTTTGTGATGTTCAGAGTTGATATTTTTATCGGAATATGCTGTTTGTCACTGTTGTTGAGATTCAAATGCTTGATGTCTGTTCGTGCCTAAAAGAAAGACTTTTTAAATTTTTTATTTTTTGGGGGGGATCAGAACAGCTTGTAACAAATCCTTCCAAAAGGTATAGAAAATACAGGATCTTTTGCAGTGGAATCACAAGTCTGTCGTAATCAATAAAGGAAAAATAACTCAGAGATTAGACTCTAAATGAGTTCAGTGATTTAGATCAATTAATGATTGTTAAAACCTAATCAACGCCACATGATCACCTTTCCTCTGGCTTGTCTGGCTATTATAATTCAGTTACAGCAGCCAAACAAAATCTAATTTTAAAAAGCCAAGGCTCAAGAGCCCAACTAAACAAAAATAATTGTGATTTTTCTCCTTTGGCGATTCTACTTGTTAACATCAGGTGTCTTCAATAATGGTCAATCATCACTTAATTAATCACCTAATTATCTCATTAACTTTAACGCTGCTTCAGTGTTAATTTGACATTCTTCAGTGTTACTTTTAACACTCTTGAGCAGGGCTGTCCAAACTCGGTCCTGGAGGATCGGTGTCCTGCAGAGTTTAGCTCCAACTTGCCTCAACACACCTGACTGGAAGTTTCTATGCCTAGTAAGAGCTTGATTAGCTGGTTCAGGTGTGTTTAATTAGGGTTGGAGCTAAACTCTGCAGGACACCGGCCCTCCAGGACCGAGTTTGGACAGCCCTGCTCTTGAGTGTGGACTCAAATAAACTCCCGGGAGAGTTCACACAATTTCAGAGGTGGACAATCCAGGGGTCAGAAAGTAAAAGTCCTGCCATATGTTTATTCCACCCATGAACTCAGCAGCTGATTTCACCAGAGGAGGAACCAAGTCATTCCTTTCAAATCACAAACGAGTCTCGAGTCATATCCCAAGTCCTCAAAGAGTTAAAGTTAATGAGATAATTAAGTGACTAATTAAATGATGATTGTGCATTAGTGATGAACACCTGCTGTTATTGAGAATTACAGCGGATCAGATGCTGCTGTTTTATTGGTTAAAATGATGCCACCATCATGGAGATCAGTGTTTGCTTTAGTTGGGCTCTTGACCCTTCACTTCTTGTGTTAGATCTCTCTCTGTGACATTGCTTGTGGTGATGTGTAGTGAGTAGCTGTTTTAATGTAATGCAAAAATCATGAGACACTGACCTGTTTACATCCAAACTAACTCTTTTTTTTTTTTTCTTATTTTTCTGTTCAGATTTTAAATGACCAACTCTGTGAAACTACAGCATCCAATGAAAGTGTTGCTCTAAAAGTTATTGAATGAATCCTAAATGTATGTAATGCATATAAATATTTGAGCTCTTGTATTATTTAGACACACACAGACATCAAGAACCAGCATATGAATCTCAACAATGGTGACAATCAACAAAATGCTTCATGCTGCAATGCATGCTGGGTAACATAGTAAAAACTCCCATCATGCACTGCAGTATGAATAATTATTGTCACCACTGTTGAGGATCGTATGATGAGTGTTCAAGTCTAAAAGCCTGAGCAATATTGTTCTTCTTTTTCCCAGTATTTAAGCATTATGGTGACATTTATTTAATAGGACTCAATTGCTTGAATGTCAGCCAATAAACCAAAGAGAGACACCTTCATGACATTCATTACTTACAAGCAGTAAGTGTAAGCTCATCTGTTACCTCAAACTTTTAATTCAGCAATGTGCAGACGCATGAATGGTTGTTGTGAAGCAAGATTGCAATTACTTAAAAGCAAACCTCTTTAAATTATTAAAAGGGTCAAGAGCCCAACTAAAGCAAACACTGATCTCCATGATGGTGGCATCATTTTAACCAATAAAACACCAGCATCTGATCCTCTGTAATTCTCAATAACAGCAGGTGTTCATCACTAATGCACAATCATCATTTAATTAGTCACTTAATTATCTCATTAACTTTAACTCTTTGAGGACTTGGGATTTGACTCGAGACTCGTTTGTGATCTGAAAGGAATGACTTGGTTCCTCCTCTGGTGAAATCAGCTGCTGAGTTCATGGGTGGAATAAACATATGGCAGGACTTTTACTTTCTGACCCCTGGATTGTTCACCTCTGAATGTAAATAAGGCAGATAATTTCCCCTCATGAAAAATCTTCCTCCATAGTCACTGCATTGTTATATTTTGTTTGTTTGTGCTGCAGATTATTTAATGCATTACTACTGGAAACCACAGTGAAATAAATCACTGGCTCAGGTTCATTCCATCTTTCTTTTGTGAACGCAGATGGACACATTCAACAACATTCAATTTACCACCATCTCTCGATGAATTACAGCAGATTCCTCTTTAAAGGAGCCCTCTGGCAGTTGTTTGTGGTGAATCAGCCACTTGAGGGCGCTGCAGATCACATTATCATCTATAGTGACAAGGTTAGTAGCCATGCTGAAGACTTTAGCCACATATGCTGTCAACCTTCAACAGACAAGCAGAACAGAAATTAATCAAATTTAAAACAAATTATAATTATTATTTCTATTAAAAATAATATTAATGTAATATAAAATGTAATACAGGAGAAAATAGGCATGAAACAAAAACAAGTAATGACATCAAAATGACTTTACCATGTGCTGCTTGGGATGTGTATCCATGCAGCGTAGGATCCATCTGATTTACGGTAAACCAGCTGCTGCTGATAACCTTAATACAAAAAGAAGATAAAGAAAGAATATTTGTTTATTATCTTTGTATTTTTTTCTGCTTTTGGTCTAAAGTTTTCAAGGGTGCATCTTTGAGAGTGCTTTGCAATTTTATTCAAAATCATAGTCAGATTTTATTTTATTTAGATTTATTTATATGGTAGAAATATGCAGAAACCAACTGCACTTAATGTGGCCAATTGGCATTTGTTTATAAAGTAATATTTGTAATGCTTAAGTAATGCAAGCATATTGGTCTTAAGAACTATTTCGCTTAAGTCCATGAAGAAAAACCTACTGATTTATGCAAAGTCATTAAAAGCATCAATTCAACTCAAATCTCTTGCAGATAACAGCAGCACACATTCATGTGTGATTGAAAATTTTGAAAAGATTCACACTGCATCAGCAATTACACAGTTACTGCCTTTAAATAAAACAACAAGCAGCATAACATCCGTGCTTCCCTGTCCGTCCTTGACTTAAACACAGGCTCTGCTCTCCAGCACAATGGTGACCCACAAAACGCAACAGGAAGTTGACTGTTAGGTTTTACAGTATTTTGCTGTTTTATTTTCTTGATTTTACGGTGAAATACCGGCAGCTGTGGTTGCCAGTAATCTACAGTTTTTTACAGTTTGCTTCTGTAAATTAAATTAACAGTATATTTCTGTTAAAAATACATTCCATTGTGTTTTTCTTCATCTCACTCATTTAACCCCTTTAATCCCACAGCAAAATCCTCAGTTTTAAAGAGCACTTATATGTGTCCACACTACAGAGGGTTGACGTGACACTGAAGCGGTGATGAAGTTAATGAGATAATTCAATGAGGATTGAGCATTAGTGATGAACACCTGTTAACAAGCAGAATCACTGAAGGAAAGAGAAACAAGAGCAGAGAAACACAACTTACAGCCAAAGCCAAAGATGAAATCAACTGAAAATAAAACACATTAAATTGATCAAGATCTCAGCAGAGGAGGATTAAACAGCTCCACAAACAGCATCACCAGCTTCTTATTACTAACCAGTGTGACTTTATTTATGTCATATGTGTACAAAAGCTCTAATTGAGATTTTAGGTGTTGTACTTTCATTTGAAGTCACCATAATGGCGATCTGTGTTTGCTTTAGTTGGGATCTTGAACCTTGACTCTTTAAAAATAACTTTTCTTTGGTTGCTTTAATTAGCTGTATTTATTTAACGCTGTTTTTATTGCAAGCAAAGCTGAAAGAATCTATGATCAGATAAAACTGGTGTTTGTGATGTCAAGACCATCATGAACTAGTTTGATTCACTGATCTCACCTAATGTTTAATCTCGTATTAAGTGTGTAACATATAACGAATACTCTTGAGTTGTACCACTGATACTCCCGCAATCATTGTAAAACATTCCTAAGCACAAAATGCACAAATTAAAAGCTTTGATCTATGGTAGAACTTAAACACACACAGACATCAACAGTCAGCCTATGAATCTCAAGATTGGTGACAATCAAAAAAACAATGTCATGCTGCAATGCATGCTGGGAGTTTTGTACTGGCACCTAGCATGCATTGCAGCCTGATTATTATTTTTTTTAATTAATAATAGTCACCATTGTTGAGATTCATGTGCTGATTCTTGATGTCTGTGTGTGTATAAACGGTGCTGTAGCTCTAAAAGTATTGTGCATAAAATGTTTTTAAATTTCTTAACAATAATGTCAACACATCTTATAGAGTCTTAGTACTATAATGAAAAAAAGGTTAATCAACCTGTGTAATTAGACACTAATTGAGATCAGTGACTCGACCATGAGATGATGGTTTTATCATCATTTACAGTTATCAAAACTATTTCTTTACAATTTCTCTCAGCTCTTCTTGTCATAGCAAATGCGCTTTACATACACAGATCCAACAGCAGAGAAAAGCTAACTTTAACAAGTCAAGGGTCAAGAGCCCAACTAAAGCAACCACTGATCGCCAAAATGGTTAGACCAAACAAAACATTTTCAATACAATATAAGCCTCTGTTAATTCTCAAAAATGTTTTGTAGATATACAGGTGAATCTCAATAAATTAGAATGTCGTCCCCTTTAAGAGGTTTAACATGCTTGGATACAGCACTCTGTGAACAGCCAGCTTCTTTGGCAATGAATGTTTGTGGCTTACCCTCCTTGTGAAGGGTGTCAATGATTGTCTTCTGGACAACTGTCAGATCAGCAGTCTTCCCCATGATTGTGTAGCCTAGTGAACCAAACTGAGAGACCATTTTGAAGGCTCAGGAAACCTTCGTAGGTGTTTTGAGTTGATTAGCTGATTGGCATGTCACCATATTTTTATTTGTTGAGATAGTGAATTGGTGGGTTTTTGTTAAATGTGAGCCAGAATCATCACAATTAAAAGAACCAAAGATTTAAACTACTTCAGTCTGTGTGCATTGAATTTATTTAATACACGAGTTTCACAATTCGAGTTGAATTACTGAAATAAATGAACTTTTCCACGACATTCTAATTTATTAAGATGCACCTGTATGACAGAAATAAAGTCAAACTGGTTAGTAATGAGTGAAGCTGGTAATGCTGTTTGTGGAGTTGTGTTATGCTCCTCTGCTGTTTTATTTAGTTTGATTTCATTTAAGGCTGTGGCTGAAGTCAGTTGTAGTTTGAAAGAGCTTGTAGTTGAAAGAGCTTCCGGCTTCGATCCCGTTTGGACGTTCTTGCTTACTGCTCTGCGCTTTGCTCCCTATTTCTGTACTTTTCTTTGATTTTTCTAAGATTTTTACTTCAGCAGATCAGCACAGTGCTCAAACAATATATTTTTGGCACAAACACTAAAACTAAAAACTCTCTGGGACTGGAATAATACCACGAAAAAGAAGACTTTTGCCTCCCACTGCCAGCAGCTTACATTCCGGAGAAGGGAAAACACAGCTGCCCACATTCAAACAGAAGAGAAAGAAAATGCCTCCTGTTGAATCTACTTGCTGCATGAACTACTGCAAACTTCTACAAAGGATTGCGGTTCTTGAAACAAAGTTACTTGCTGGACTTCCAAAACAGGCAGAACACTCAGCAGACCATCCCCCTCAGCATACAGCCGGTGAGTCCCATGAACCTAGTCAATCTCAACAGTTTATACCAAGTGTAGAGGAACAAGCCGAAACTGATTGTCACACTAATCGATGGCACAAACAGGGAGCGAGACCCAAAGGCACTCGAGACATCAGATTGTCACGAGTTTCTCGTATTGCTGCCGTAGCATCCTCTACCCCAGATATGGCTATGACAAGGCTTGTGAACACTGGTATTCTACCACCCCCTATACATCTTGAAAACAGATTTGAAGCATTAATGAATGCGGGTGAGGAATCCCCAAATGTGATTAAACATGGATCGGATCAGCCAGCAGCTAACATCGCTACTAACAGACGCTCAAGGTCGAGCAGACAGCGGCTTTCAGCTCAGAGCGCAGCCGAGCCCAGGACTCTGATAGTGGGCGACTCCATTATCAGAAACATCAGTAGCAGAAATTCAGCAACTTTCTGCTTTCCTCAAGCAACAGTTTCTGATTTGAACAAGGAACTTCGGAAAATTCTAATGAAGCACAAGACTGCAAATCGAATCATCATCCATGTGGGGAAGAATGATATTCGGAAAGAGCAGTCAGAACTCCTTAAGAAGGACTTCATTGAACTCTTTGAAACACTTCGAAGACTTAAAGTTCAGTCGTTCATCAGTGGGCCACTCCCAGCAAGAGGAACTAATATGTTTTCACGTTTGCTTGGGCTGAACACATGGCTACAAAGAATCTGCAGCTTAAAAGGAGTCAATTTCATCGATAACTTCAATCTTTTCTGGGGCCATAGACAACTGTTTAAACTGGATGGCCTCCACCTAAACAAACTTGGTGCAAGAGTGCTAAAGGACAACATCTACTTCTCCATCCGTCATCCTTCAGTAGTGTGTGCCAAACTACTCAACCTGAATGGCACACACACACCTGGACAGAGTATGAGTGACCACAGGACTTCATATCAGCTTCCGAGTCATCATGTGGTTGACACATCCCACAAGGACACTGATAACACCACGCAGCCACAACAAGCACTGCTCATGGACACCATCCCGGCTGAGCCCTTCCCACAGAGCTCATCACAGACAGACTGTGACGTATCAGAACAGCTCCAAGACTCAGCACCCAAGGACGACTTTCTGGAAAACAGCCAGGGAAGCCAGGACAACATATCACAGCCACCGGAAACAACAGAGCTAGAGCCCCGCTCACCAGACACATTATTCCTCTCTCCAACATCTCCACTTCTAAGCTTCTCACAGAAAATGGAGGAACTGGTTTATGCTGGGACCAGACTCTCCCACTCTTTTGCTGCAAGCCCCCAGATATCAACTAAAAAACGGCGGGCCCCACAACCACCAAAGCCTGTGGGCCCAGCTCGTCTTCCTCCTCCTGTGAGAGCTCTCCGGCCGCTGCCACAGCGCCAGGGCCCAAACCCTCCATCTGCTGTAGGTGAACCAAAAACAACTGATAGCAGCTCTCAGTGATATGTGTCGGGTCCCCGCTATAATAGCAGCAACATTCACAAATGTTTACAGAACAAGCGGGAACCCAGTGTGCCTGTAGTTTTCTCTATTTCTGTTTTATCACGTGATAGAAAGTCTAAGGCCTTCTTAAGCCGTACGGCTGACTTATCTAATCTGCGGCCTGTTATGCATCAAACTAATATTGCTGTTGAGACAAAATGCAATGCCATCAAGTTAGCATTTTTAAACATTCGCTCACTAAAAAATAAATCATTTCTAATCAATGACTTAATAACCACAAACAACCTGGATTTTATGTTTCTAAACGAAACATGGCTAGAAGACAGCTGTAGTGCAACGGTCCTCAATGAAACAGCCCCTCCTAACTTTACTTTCATGAGTGTTTGCAGGACTGTTAGGAGAGGTGGAGGTGTAGCTGCTCTATTTAAAGATGTCTATCAATGCAAGCAAGTATCATTTGGTCAGTACTTGTCTTTTGAATATCTAGGGATTGTGTTGAAAGGTGCTCCACGCATTCTGTTTATCATTATTTACAGGCCTCCAAAATACTCTCCAGCCTTTGCTGAAGAGTTCACAGAAATGCTATCAATGATTTCCTCAGAGTTTGACTGTTTTGCTATTGCAGGGGATTTTAATATTCACATAGATAATGCAGAAAACAAAACTACAAAAGAAATTATAACTGTTTTAAACACTTTTGACCTGATTCAGCATGTGCATGAACCCACACACAATCGTGGACATACTCTAGATTTAATCATCAGTAGAGGTCTAAACATTTCATCCATTGTTATTAAGGACGTAGCACTATCTGATCACTTCTGTATTTTCTTTAATATATTGATCTCTGTTACCACTGAATCTAGATCTGTCTCTGTCAGAAAGAGATGCATTAACGAAAACACTAGTGTGCTATTTATGGAGGCTATATCTTTAACACCAAGCATTTCTGCAGACTCTGTTGATCTTCTCCTTGATTCCTTTAACTCAAAAGTTAAGAATGTTATTGATGACATTGCTCCTGTGAAAGTCAGCAAGAAGACTGGCAGACAGAAATCAGCTTGGAGAAAATCAACAGCAGTTCAGAGTATGAAAAGACAATGCAGAAAAGCAGAACGGATGTGGCGGAAGACGAAACTTGAAATCCACTATAGCATATATAAAGATAGCCTTCGTGCTTTCAATGTGGAACTAGGCAAAGCTAGACAGTCATTCTTCTCAAACCTTATAAACAGTAACTTAAACAACACTCGCACTCTTTTTGCTACTGTTGAGAGACTGACAAACCCCCCAAGTCAGATTGCCAGTGAAATGCTCTCCGACAGCAAATGCAATGAGTTTGCTTCCTTCTTTTCTGAGAAGATCAATAATATCAGGAAGGCGATTAGCACATCCCCAAGTTATGCAGAGGTTAGACAGATTCGACCACAATATCAAAAAGAAGATACTATGTCTGCTTTTGAAGAAATTGATAGCAAAATTTTGGAAGAAATAGTACAGCACCTTAAATCGTCAACCTGCTATCTTGACACACTTCCCACATATTTTTTCAAAAGGGTGCTTAACTGTTTGGAAGCAGATCTCTTAGAAGTGGTGAACGCCTCACTTCTTTCTGGGACTTTTCCAATAATCGATGGCACAAACAGGGAGCGAGACCCAAAGGCAGTAGAGACATCAGATTGTCACCAGTTTCTCGTATTGCTGCCATAGCATCCTCTACCCGAGATACGGCTATGACAAGGCTTGTGAATACTGGTAACGATGTCACCATAATTGTGGTCAAGGTTTGCTTTAGTTGGGCTCTTGACCCTTATACTAATTTGCTTCTAAGCGATTGCAATGTTGTTTCACAGCAAACATTTGTGCCTTTGCTGAATCAAACCTTGAAGTAGCAGATGAGCTTAGACTTTCTGCCTATAACTCATGATGAATGAACATCATAAAGTGATCTCTCTTTGGTTTATTGACTGACATTATGATATTAATGAACTGTGAAAAAGAAAAAAAAAGTCCCACTACATAAAACCACCGTAATGCTTCAATATTGAAAAAAAAAAGAAGACCATGTCAGCTCAGGCTTTTAGACATGAACACTTATCATATGATCCTCAACAGTGGTGACAATAATTATTCATACTGCAGTGCATGATGGGAGTTTTTACTATGGTGTTACCCAGCATGCATTGCAGCATGAAGCATTTTGTTGATTGTCACCATTGTTGAGATTCATATGCTGGTTCTTGATGTATGTGTGTGTCTAAATAGCGCTGGAGATCACATTTTTATATGCATTACAAAGATTTAAAATTAATTCATAGTAACCATTAGAGCAGCGCTTTGTTTTGCATGCTGTAGTTTCACAGGGTTCATTATGCAAAACCTAAACATATAAATTTTTTTGATTGTAATCAGGTCAGCTCATGATAACTATCTCATCATATAAATACAGCTAACAGCTGCTCACTGCATACCACTGATCTATCTGCGTCACAACAGCTCATGCATTGCTATAAAGAAAAATCTAACACATGAGTCAAGGGTCGAGAGCCCAACTAAAGCAAACACTGATCTCCATGAGGGTGCAAATTTTTTAATAATTTTCAAAGTTTTTAAATTCCTTGTTTTATTGTTGTGATTATTTTTTTATTTTCTTTTATGTAAAGCACTTTGAATTACCATTGTGTATGAAATGTGCTATATAAATAAACTTGCCTTGCCTAGTTTCATTTCTTGCTCTTTTCTTCAGTGATTCTGCTGGTTAACAGCAGCTGTTCATCAGTGTCTGAATTCACTCATTAGTTTTCAATCACTCGGTCTAGTGGACTATATAGTGAACTAATGTAGGGACTAGTGAATGAGGGTGTAGGGTGTGATTTCAGACACAGTCTATGAGTGTTGACTCTGAGGCTACTTTCTCGAAAACAAAGGTTAGATCTATTACAGTTATTACCGTATATTGTAAGGAAACTTACTGTAAATCATTTAACAGGTTTTTACTGTGGCATTTCTAGTCTTTTACCATTAAAATCACAATAATTTTTTACAGTGTGTTGTGTGCTGCTGACCTGTGCTGATATGGTTAACAGCTTCATTACGGCGCTCCATGCCAACAGTGTCCCACTGATTGGTGCTGTCCAGATAATGAGTGGCAATGAGAGGTAGAATCATAAGCATCATGTTCTGCTCTCCATTACTACGAGGCTGAACAATAAACTGCCCCATGAAGCTTCCACTGATGGCCTGCTCAAATGTCTGAGCGATCTCTTCAGCTGGAGGAATGTAAGAGGAAACACAGGCTGAGAATTATGTTTATTATATTTGTATGTAACACTCTCAACACTATGTGACTCGTATCTTGAAATACCTTAAAACAGTGATTGTCAATCTTTTTACAGCGGCGTACCCCCTGGGGCATTAAACATTCTTCTGCGTACCCTCTCTCTTCCACTTAGACCGCAGTCACACCTTTTCTATTAAAGGACAATATTTGCCCCCTTGAATTGATTTACAGGTGCATTTTTTTACCTTTATAGAGGCAAAGATTTTCTATCCTTATTAATTGTATCTTATGTCATGTTTAATGTCATATTCTTAACATTCCATTAAGTGAATTATTAATATAATAAATAAAGCAATAAATGATGGCTAATCGAAGTGATACTTGTAGACTTAAAAATAAAAACGCCAATAGGTGGCGGCAAGTCACTGTCTTAATGAGCCAGGCGTCGCGTCATTCATTCATTCATTCATTCATTCATTCAGTAAGGAAGCAAAATGCTGTAGTTATGAATGGGTTATTAATCACTGACTCTCCGAATCGTTCAAAGCTGCAGATTCGTTCACTAACTAAACACCGCTGTATGTTGCTTGGAGACGCACAACAGATGATACGGATTTCGTTGGAACGATTATTATTTTGTTGCAAAATATAACAAACATGACAATATTCTGTTTAAAATGTAGGCTACCTTTAAAATGTAAAATGTTCACTTAATATTACCTTTTTTGTTGAACTGTTGCAAATATTTATGTCACATTTGCCATCGTTTGGATATTCAGGGAAATTTGCATTCTTGCTCGTATTTTAAACATGAAAACAACAACTCGCACAGGGTATGTGTCTGTATCAAAGAGAGTTTAAATCGATCTCAATGTACAGTCCGTGTCAATATTTGCTCTTCATGCTATTAAGTAAAGATTAAAAAAAAAATACTGGGGGGTATTTTTTGTTTTTTGTTAAATAGGGCTGATTAAAGATAAAGTTATTGTTAAAGATAATAGTTGTCATTGTGTTCATTTAGGAAAAAAAGCACTGAATACTCGATTCGTTTAAAAACGTGGATTCATTAATGAAACACCGCTGTGTGTTGATCAAAGTCGCACAACAGTTCTCTTAGGGCTTTATTTTCATTAGTGAAATTACTGACAATGTGTCTAAAATGTAATAATTCACACCTTTACCATGTCTTCATTTTTAGTAAAAACTGTTATGTAACCTATTTTTGTATTTCTACCAGCCAATGATGATTCTGAAAGAAAACACGCAGTGTTTGTTATAGTAACACATGCAGCTTTCACGCGCATCTGACAGAATCGTTGTATTGCTATAAATGGTCATTTTAGCAAATAGTTTGCTCTGTAAATTCAGTTCAACAGCATTCATTTGAAGAGGGTAAACTTTATCACTCGTCTGAATCTACACATGCATTTTAGGTGTCCTTGCTCCGTCCAAGCAATAAATGCAATGCGTCTTTGAATGAGCGCTGTAGCGTATTCTTCAACCGCTCAGGTACTGTCAATACGACCCATTTCAGGGGCTGCCAAAATTATACTTTAAAATCAGCCAGGGCTATAGAAATGCATATTAATATTTACAAGTAAATCTCCATATTATGCGTATTAATATTTACAAGTAAATCTCCATATTATGCATAGGCTAGCCGTCCTACATCTAGTTTTGACGTCCATCAGGGGGGATCAAGCCTCCCCCCCCCGTAATGCCTCGCACCCTGTATACACGTATCCCAGTTTGAGAACCACTGCCTTAAAACATAGAAAGAAATTGGAAATGTTTGTCCAGATCATGGTTTCACTGATCACATCGCATCTTAGGTTCATTTGGCTTCCTTTATTCGATTTGTAATGTGGTTTGGAGCTCAAACAACATAAGTGAATAAAATGATAAAAACTTGAAAGAAACAAGAGGATCATCAGTGCATTTTAACTGTATGTGCCAAAGTAAAGACAAAGTTCTGTAATGAACTCTAGATGGTGCAGGTGTTGTAATATTTTATTCAAAATATGATATATGGTTATAATAATAATCAATAGACTAATCAAGATGGTGATTATGTCAATATTGGATGTCTCAATACAGACTGAGAGTTTCAGGTACATTCCAGTAGACAGTACCAGTGAACTTGAGTCAGTTGCACAACATGACATGTGCAGCAAACAAAGTGAAAGATGATTAGAGCTGTTGCTCAACATTCAAATACTCGGCTGGTGCTTGCTGTAGCAGTCGCAGCGCGCTTTAGAAACCATCTGAAATAAACATCTAAGATAAAGGAATGCTAGTAATGGGAAAAACGAATCAACTGAACCAATTGCTTTGCAAAATGATTCACTGTTTCAAAGCATTCGAAATGCCACACACTGCTGACACCTACTGGTCAAAACTGTGCAAAAGCAACAAAAAATCTAGCCAATACATGCATAAAACATCTTTTACAACCCCATTGCAAGTGTTTTATTGAAAGTATAATCATTATCAATCATTATACAAAAAATAAGGTTCTCGCATAAAGACCCACTGCTGGCAAATCAATGTGCTACTTCTTTTCTCTCCAGTACGGTATGAAATGAAATGAAATGTGGAGGATGTTAACTGTGACAGGATGATTGACAGGCCAGTTTACAGAGACAGAGCGGTGCGTTAAAGACACAGTTGTATGACGTGATAGTATGTTCCAAATGCTTGCCTTCTCTTCTACTACACACTCAAAAGTGTGTACTTTTTCCTCACCAAAAGAGTACATATACTACGCCCTTAAAGTAAGTAGGCACATTGGGAGGCACATTGGGGCACATGTGACTTTGGCAGTTTGAGATGCGTTCCGAACCACTGATTCAAAACTAAATATTCTGAAGCTTCATGAAGCACTGCATCAAAAGTGCCCATCACTAGGGAACTGTCTTTTGCTTCATATCACTGTGCATATTGCATGGTTTTCCTTATTGATTTGTAAATAAATAACCATAAAACAAGTTTTAAACTAAGCATTATGTTTAAAGAGGACTTATGATGCGATTTCAATTTTTCCTTTCTCTTTGGAGTGTTACAAGCTCTTGGTGCATAAAGAAGATCTGTAAAGTTGCAAAGACTAAAGTCTCAAATCCAAAGAGATATTCTTTATAAAAGTTAAGAGTTAACCACGCCTACCTAAAACGGCTCGTTCTAACACGCCCCCACATGTCTACGTCACTATGTGGGAAGATTTGTATAACGCCACCTAAAAGTTCACGCAAAGAAAGAAGGCGTAACTTTGATTCTCGCTGTAGTATTGTTGCTGCCGCCGCCATGCCGTGAAGGCCCTGTGTGTCACAACACACTGGATAGCTGGCCAATCAGAGCACACCTCGCTTTTCAGACCAATGAGTTTTGTAAAAATCTACGCGTTTCAGAAAGGCAGGGCATAGAGGAAAAACAATTGTGTACATTATGTGGAAAATAATGTGTTTTTTAACCTTAAACTGCATAAACACATTGCATTACACCAAATACACAAAATAATGTTCTTTTTAGCAATGTCATATGACCCCTTTAACAGTCTTGCATTTGTAAGAGCTGAATACTAAGCGTATAAGCGTTTTTTTATCGCTCCTAAAGGTAAAGCATTTGAACCTTGAACCTAATGGATTTATTATTCAAATAAGAGTATATGTCAATGACAAATAACAAATGACTTTGAATTCTGATATTTTGCTTCAGGTGGTCGCTTGTTTTTTTATCATCTCATCAGCTTGCAACGTACATGTATTTGTTAGCTACACATTTCTGTTAGTTTCTAACTAGTGTTAAGCCGGTCAGCATGTATAGCCCATGCACACATAGATAGTAATACATGCGGTTCACATGACTCTTCGGAGCAGCAGCAGTACATATGTCTTAGCGATAGATCTGCTTGTTTGAGGATATTTTGTTCTGTTCTGTTCTGTTTTTATTCGTTCTATGTGTGTGGATATATGCATGTCTGCTGATGCAGCAGTTTATATTCTTAAACTCAGTGACATTCACCAAACACATGTATATTACCATGCTAAACTCTCAGAGAGTTGTGATGACAGAACTGCAATTATTACAAACCAGCCCCAATATTAAGTACTGTGAGAGAATCCTCATACAAGCACTATACAAGTTGCCATGGACATTATGACTGTAGATATAGACTTCATCTCTTGAGATAAATAGAGAATAAATAAAGAAATAATCACTAGACATTTATGAAAGCATCTTTTTCCTTACCAGTAATTGAGATGTACGTGACAGCAGGTGTGTCTGGAAGACGATCAGCTGGTATGTCAGCTTTAAAAACTAAAGGGTTTTCTCCTGATCCATTTGGGAAGAGAAACAGAGAAGAACAGCAAGATGGAGGAATAGTCATGAGTCACGAGCTGATCATATTTTATATGATTTTGGTAAGTAATGAGCAAGAAAAGAGTTCATTGTAACCTCTGGTTTGACATTTTTTTCATAACTGGCAAGATGTTTAATGTCTGCAGTGTTGTATAATGGCAGTGTAACAGAGTGATGTTATTGTGTGCTTCACAGTAAATCTCACCATTCTTAACAGGATTGAGCTCCACATTTTCTCTTTGTAATGGAATCAGCACACCCTCAGACTGAAAGAGAGAGAGAGACTGTTAACTGCCAATGATGCTCTAGTTTATCTATTCAAAACATGATCTATTGATCATAATATTAACAAATAACCAAATCAAATAAAACAAATGCTACAAGTGACAATCACTGATTCCCATCAGACGTACCACCACCTTCAGCGGCTTTCTCACTCCATCAGAGAAATCATATGCTGAAGCTTTCACCTCAATAACATGATTTCCCAGCGTCATGGGAATAATCACATATGAAACGGCTATGCTGGAGCCTTTGTCAACAGATACTGTTGTTCTGTATTTGCCTTTCTTACTGGCAGAGCTGCAAACATCTTCTGTCTCCATGAACTCCACACGCACCTGGATACAACAGGAGAATGAGACTCAAACTGCTTCAATATCCAGAGGAAACTTCACCCAAAATAAATCCAACATGAAATGTGTGATGATGGGATATATTTCTGTTTTAGCACAGGACAGTATCCTACACGTTTCTTCAGTTTGTCACAAGCAGCTCATAAACCTCAAATGAGTCTCAGGATCCATGCATGCTGTCATTAGTAAATGATTTGACTCCAGCAGAAATGTTTACTACAGTCCACATGGCTTTAACGTACATAAAAAACTGAATGATTTTTAATTCTATAAATCTAATCTACCTTCTTCAGATAGAAAATCACAAACAGGCTTCATCTCACCAGCAAAGACTGACTTGATTCAGTTCAGTACAATACTTCTGTCTAAAGAAACACAAACTCTTACTTACCAGTGGTTTTCTCTGCAAGTGGGTAGATCGATCTCCTCCCAAATCATACTCTCAGGAAACTGTGTACGTGACACAATCTCTTCAGAGTCTGTATAATAATAGTCATCATCTTCATCATCTGTTTTTAGTTTTAACAAAAACAAATCATTAATTTCTCTGGGATCTGAAAAACATTTATTACAATTACTGTATTCCCAACTCCTTCTTAGTCTCATCGGTTATCATTGTTGTTTTTATAAATTTGTTGTGCGTCTTTTATTTATGTCTTTGTTTCTTAAGTCTTGCATGTTTGTAATGCTGGGGTGAAGCCACAAAAGTGCTGAAGTAACACTGGTCCACACTGAATCTAACCTGTCAGAGCATAATTTATGTAATGGTTTGGAAATAAAGAGAAAATTGCATTATTTCATTATTCGCTGCGCAATATTATCGCTCCAGTTTTGTGACTTTTCTTGCAGAGTGAATATCTGTCATGTCAGACACAAATAACAGAGACATCATAGCTGGATCATTACTTGCAAATTGTGAGCTTTTCAGCGTCTCGCACATGAGTGCCACTTCCTTTTACAGAATAGAGTTTAATGAGTAAAATCAGCTACCGAGACATCGAAGGGCATCCCAGGTTTGAAGAAGTGTGGTGTTTTTTTGAAGTGGATGGTGTACGGTGACGTCACAATCTGAATGCCTCTCCTTTCTGCTTCCACCATTTCACTGCCTGAAACACACAAACGATTAGCTTCTCATACAATCACACACGTGCAGGTAAACATGTTCACACAGTATCTGTTGAGTCTTACCACTTTCTGTTAATAGACTGACTGAAACATAGATTGATCGTCCAACCAGCTGGTTAATGTTTGGAAAGGTCTCAGTGATCATCTGACTGGTCAGTTCTGCAGTACCCTCTCCTTTCACGATCTATTCATATATGAGAAACACAGCAACATACAAGACACAGTAAAAATCTATTTAACTTCTTATTTAAACTGTCCTCTAGGTTTGAGGAGAAATGATATTGATCTCAACAGGTGAGATGTTTAATGTCTCTCACCTGAACTTTTTGCAGAGATGCAGGAATACTTGTTTTCTTCTCATCTTCCATCACACCAAACACCACAAATGCATTTCCATCCACCTTCTGTCCAAACAGGTACCTATAAAAGCACATTAAGTTTCTGCTGTAAAACTGAATGGTGACGATGACTGTCCCTGATCCACATACACTTCATTACACAGAAAAAGAGCAACTTCAGCATTTTTAAAAGTTCTTCTTTTGTGTTGAGAAAGCCATACAGGTTATAAACAATATGAGGGTATTTTTATTTTTGTACTCTGATGCTCTTTGAGAAGTGTTTGTGCTTTGAGTGTTTGTGCAGATTGTGCAGATCAACTGGAAGTGACAGACACAATTGAAACTATGTTCATACGACCAGTAAAATAATTGTAGTAAACAGAGTATTGTCTTTGTTCATTTGAAAGTTAAACTATCAGGACAAGTTTTGGTTTCACATATAGTACATTATTTTGTAGTTTACATACAACTTTATTTTAATTCACTGTGCTTACAATTCAAGGATTGATTTTGAATACAGTGAAAATATTGTGTCTTACTTGGCTTCAATGTCGACTGTCAGACTCGCATCACGCACATAGAAGAAACCCTGATAAAAGCAGCAGTTTAATAATAAACAGAATGATGTCAAGCTGATGTTTGAAAGTTCATTAATGCACTCTATATTTGTCATGTTTTCAGCACTTAATCGTACCTGTGCTAGCAGGTGTGTAGATGGGCTTGTCTGTTTGGACAAATATATATCCAGACTGGAATGAGAGCAGGACCACTTTCTCCAGAGTGACGGATGGAAACTGAGCTTGTAGATACACATACTGCTTCTCCAGAGGATCGGCAGAGAAGAAGTTCTGATCATCTGGAATCTGTAGAACAGATAACCAGCCAGTTATAATGGTTCAAATGAGTTCTCCATTGAAATGACAAATGGAAGGACAATAAAGTTGAGAAACGTCTGAATAAACCAGCCAATATCTGTATCTGTGTATCTATTTGGTGACTGTCTATATATTATATTATATTATATTATATTATAATATATTATAATTTATATTATGTATTTGTTTTGTATGTCATGTTTTAATTCATAAGATGGAAGTATTTTATCTTTTTTATATTTAATAACTTTATTAGTACTGTATATATACATTATATGTATTAGTACTGTATATAAGACAGAACACACAGAACAGAGATCTTGAGTGTAACTGCAGGAGTTTATGTTTGGCATGCGCTCTGGAGGCACAAACATTTTTTTTATGGTGGACTAGGAGTGCCATTTAAATTAAAGGAAACAATATTTTATGTATTAACTTTTAATAATTATTTACTAAAACAAACACATTTACAAACTCACAAATAAATAGGCATATAAAAAGCATTTCATGTTTAAAATGTGGTTACATCAATTATAATAAATGTTTTTTAAATGGCTTTTTTTAAGCAATCGCCAACTGTTGATTGTGGGATTGTCGTAATGAATAATGGTGTGAAAATAAGAAAGCAGTAATATTGGTGATGAAAGAGAGACCGGTTTGAAATCCTCTGACAGGACGTTGACAGTGTTTACAGCACAGGTCTGCTGAAAAACATCTCTGAGAGCAAAATTATTTTCAGTACATTGTAATGTGTTAAATGATTAAGGATTTCATATATAAACATAAGTTACCCCCTGTAAAACATATCCACCTGATTTTGCAGTGCAGATGTAAACTGTTTTCTGTGAGTGTGCAAGACTTTCATTTCATTGGCTGCTTCATAAGAGTAATAACTGACAGAATAACAAGTGCAAAACTATTTGCATTACAAACCAGTGTGTTTATAATTATGATAATATTTTAAAATGATATGATACCAAACAGCAGTCTGTAATATCAATCATTATAACAAACTGTTTATGTATAGCTAAAATAACTGGAAGTGGATGAGACCAGAATCCTTGCACATTTTTGACCAATGTGATTAACACCAAGGTTTTAATTAGTCACAGTAAAAAAAATTAAAATTGTATTCAATTAAACTTTATTATGAAATTGCAAGTTTTGGCAAAAATAATATAATTTGGTCTTAAACACCAGTTGGTTTATGTAAAAAAAACACTCCCTGTGTTCTGGAGTTGGGCTTTCCTCTCTTGTAAGCCAGTATTCAACCCAGGTCTGCTTCACAAAAACATACTACAGACTAAAAACATCAGAAAAGTGAAGACAATACTGTGTTCATGTATAAAGCAGAAATCTTGCTGGTATTATTAAAAAACCATGAAGGACATTAAACACATAAACCACCCAAATCCAGTCATTTACAAACAGACACTCGATGGACACCTATAGTGTTTTCAGCATCAGTACAAGTGAGAATTGTAGAAACTATGAAAACTAATGTTTTACTCAAGTCTGCCTCATTTTATCACTTTGAATCAGCATAACAAATTACACATCTTTAGAACTGGCTGTATCTTTTGCAAGTAATGCAATTGGATCTGTTTATTCAGACAGTGTGGCAAAGTGTAACATTGGCAGTGTTGGGAAGGTTACTTTGGAAATGTAATAGGTTACAGATTAGAAGTTACCCTATTTAAAATGTAATAGTAGTGTAACTTGTTCAATTACTTTATTAAAGTAATGCAACTGTTTACTTTTGATTACTTTTTGATTACTTTTCTAAATTTCTAATGGATGTTTATTTGCAACTGTTAATCATTTTCAAACATTTACACCATACAGGGTTAAGCTTACAGTAGTGCTCAACACTGTCAGACTTGCAGAATCCTTCACCACTTGAATTAAGATTATCAAATTTGAACACATCCACCACAGATACTGTTTTTGAAACCAAATATTTGCATAACTACAGGAAACACTGCATCTAGCAATGGTTTGGAAAAAAAAGTTAATTAAAAAAATAATAATAAATAAAAGCTTAAACATCAACTCAAATACGGTTATCTAATAAGCATGTGTCCTATTCTGTGTACTAAACTCCTGAAACATTGGTGTCTCTTTGTATATGATATGACGATAGTTTTCTCAAAATAAGGAAACTGCTCATGAAGTGACTCAGAGCAGATCTAGAGATTATGTTTTTGTGTTCATGTATTCATATATTGAGGCGGCAGAGGCTGAAAACACCGCGAGCTTCAGTAGGCCTATGTGTAGTAAATGAAACCGCATGTCTGCGCCATTAATTTCCACGAGGGGCGGACTGGGAAAAAAATTCAGGCCGGGAAATCTCACACTCATACACCCACAACAAATTCTGAAACATGGACAACCCTATTTTTTGTATGGACCTCACATAAAAAAGGGTTACATCCTTAGGTTGGGGACATGCAAAATAATTAAAAGTTATCTCCTGAACTGCACCTTAACTTCCACTTTTTCTTTTCAGTCTCTTTATTTTGCCCTGATATCTATCTCTCACATGACTTTAATACTCAAGATTTAACAAAACTATACTTTCTAAATAGCCTACATATCACAATTAGTACATCACTACAATATCTTTATAGAAAAATCCTAAGTCTGCCCTAGCTCCCCTAAACCTATTATAAAATATGATTATTTGTCTGCTAAATTACTACTGTAACATTACAATAGATAATAATGATGTCCTTTATACAGTGTTTTGAGTGATGACTGCTTAACTAAGTAAACAAAGACAAAACTACAATAGCATATTTACAGATGAAACTGACCTGCACTTGAAACCCTGAACAGTAGTTTTGCTTCTCTCCTCCACCTGTGCGCTTCCACAGTCCACTCCATTCTCTCTCTCGCATTGATTACTCTGATCCAAACTGTTTGGCGGAGGCGCGGAGAGCGTGCGAGCCAAAGCCAGTCACGACTAACTGATCACGACACGATCAGTTAGAAAAGATATAGCAACCCGAGTCAGAACAGTCTGAAGGTTTGACCCGAGTTTGGTGGTTGTAGCTTTAAAAGTCTAGGAGGAGACACATTTTAAAATTTGGTCTTAGAAGAAGAAGAAGTTTAAATAGGATTTCAGTAAGTTGGCTTTTTCAAGCCAACTTAATTAAACAGTTTGAAGCCAATTCAGAAAGGTTAATGTAATTGTGAATCACATTGTAGCCCCACGGCAATTCTACGCTCCTGCATATGGATTACTGCAACTATATGAGAAATATGGAGACTAACAAATTCAATATAGTCACACATGTAACTCGAAATTTCTGGACAATTGCAGTATTATTCTAATTTTACACAAGACACATAGTCTAGAATGCATAGCATCTACAACCCTTTACCTAAATCTTTTATACAAAACTTACATCAAAGCAATCTTATGTTTTAAAGAACAAACTCAACTACTTTGAGCATGCAAAATTTCTTTGTGCGCTGCAGCGGTCGTGATATGTGTCACAATACACTAGAGAAGAACGAGGAGATGCTGGAGAATACTTTAACTAGACTTTTAATTCCATGAACCAAGGGAGACGAATTCAAAAACTCAGGATGACGTATAACAGCGGACAGAGAACTAGGGACTGGGAACACTTTAAATACACAGAACAGGATGATGGGATGACAAGACACACTTGGGATCAATGGTAACCACATAGGAACCACCTGGGAAGAAATCAACATAACAAACACCTGGGGAGCAAGACACAGACAAAACATGGAACAGAGTCTGACAATATGACGTCATGCTCTGCAGCGTCTTTTTAAACACTTAAATTCAAGACAGGAGCGCGCAAGTTAGTGCTGTGAGCACGGGTGTTGAGTTATAGCGCCTATCAACAAAGTTGAATCTGAGCAATGGACCTTTTTCACATTTCCGGGTTTCTCAGCAGCGGAAGTCGTTATAGTTGGGTTAACTTGAAGAGCAGTGAATGGGAGAGTACCACAAATATATTTTTTGCATTCCCATTTGCTCAAATAGCAAAAGATAAACTCCACGATAGTGTTTTCATGACATTCAATAAAAGGAAAAAAAAATTGAGAGAGACTGATAAATTCTGGCAGTCAGACGAGAGAACAATGTAAAATTTACCATCCTTTCCAAAGACGCTGCATTAGAAACACCCTTGCATTAGCGTTAACTGTTTTTTTGTAATTTGATGCAAAAGTGGTATAATACAAAGAATAGTGTTATAAATGTACATACATTTAAAAAAAAAATACAAATATGAAAAACTTTTGAGGATTTTCGATGCTGATGACCGTTAAACGTGTCATCACAGTCTTGTGAAAATAAAACAGAATTTTTTTTTTTTCTAAATCTATGCTTTATTTAGGTGCTACTTGTGCACCACAGTCTGTTCAGAAAATGTCAGCGGAAGAGAAAAGGAAGAATTCCGTGACGAAGAAGAAATGCCTGCTGACACAGAGACGTCAGCTTGCTCTGCTACTGCCTGCAACGTCCTAGTCGACAGCTGTCACGATTACTATGGGCCTGAAGAGAAAATTGAATTTTCTGTGTTGTCAGTAGAAGATTTCCCCTAGCTTCCTACTACTCCTCTGAAGCCTCTCCCCAAAAGAGGCCGTGGTGAGTTTTCTGACGACATTATTACGAAACTTTCTGAGCTCATCAACATTAGGTCTGATAAGCTGGAGTCGATGGTTGCAGTAAATACTTCTCACATTGCTGGATTGAGAGAAAAGCTGAACTCCGTGTGTGATGATGTGAATGAGGTGAAGACCAAAGTTTCCCAGGTTGAGTCATCGCTGTTGGAGGAACGTAATCGAATCGGCGTATTGGGAGTTACGCATCACTGAATTGGAATGGTACTCCAGGCGCTGGAATTTGAAATTACATTGCGTGCCAGAAAGTATCGATGAGAAAAATGTGAGGAAAGAAGTGATTGGCATTTTGTAAGAAATTACTGCCAGAACACGCTGATCGTCTTCCGAATGTGATTGACACAGTGCATCGTGTTGGTATGAAGAAAGTGAATTCTACTCGCGGTATAATCATCCAGTTCTCCTCGCGTACACACAGAGCAGCAGTATGGGCGGCAGACAAAAATTCTGCATATCTACGGGAAAACGGTCTGCGTTTCAGAGAGGATCTCTGTAAGGCCGACAGAGAAAGCAGGTTGAAGTTGTGGCCACTAGTAGATGAGGCACGAAAAGCAGGAAAAATTGCTTACTTTGTAGCTGGTCGTGCTTTTGTGGAGAAAAATAAAATCTTTCCATCAGGCTGAATGATCTCAACTTTGATATAAGATATCCTGTTTTTTTGTTTAAGTCAAGTCAAGTCAAGTCAAGTCAAGTCACCTTTATTTATATAGCGCTTTTAACAGTACAGATTGTGTCAAAGCAACTGTACAGCATTAATTAGGAAAATAGTGTCAATAATGCAAAATGATAATAGTAAACACTAATTTTTCAGTTAAAGGCAGTTCATCATTGAAATCAGTGGTCATCATCCAGCTCAGTTTAAATAGTGTCTGTGCAATCAAGTCAACGATATCGCTGGAAATGAAGTGTCCCCAACTAAGCAAGCCAGAGGCGACAGCGGCAAGGAACCAAAACTCCGTCGGTGACAGAATGGAGAAAAAAACCTTGGGAGAAACCAGGCTCAGTCGGGGGGCCAGTTCTCCTCTGACCAGACGAAACCAGCAGTTCAATTCCATGCTGCAGCAAAGTCACATTGTGCAGAGGACTCAACTGGCTCTTGTGGTCTTGTCCCGGTGGCCGTCTAGGAGACAAGGTCTTTACTGGGGATCAGTATCTGGGGCTCATCTAGTTGTCCTGGTCTACGCTGACTTTCATGGCTGTCGAGGTCATATCTAGGTCCTGATCCACCGTCTGGTCTGAATATGTACTGGATCCGGGTGACTGCAGTGACCATCTGATCTGGATACAGACTGGATCCGGTGGCTACGGTGACTTTGGAATAAGAGAGAAACAGACTAATATTAGCATAGATGCCATTCTTCTAACGATGTAGCAAGTACATCGGGTGTTATGAGAAATGTTCCTGGTTCCGGTTGACCTAATTAATGCAGCCTAAAAATCCTTTAACGGATTTGAATATTAGAAATGTGTTAGTGTGTTATGTGTAAGCCAGGTTAAAGAGATGGGTCTTTAATCTAGATTTAAACTGACAGAGTGTGTCTGCCTCCCGAACAATTATGTAGGTTATTCCAGAGTTTGGGCGCTAAATAGGAAAAGGATCTGCCGCCCGTAGTTGATTTTTATATTCTAGGTATTATCAAATTGTAAGAGTTTTGAGAACGCAGCGGACGTGGAAGACTATAATGTAATAAGAGCTCGTTCAAATACTGAGGTGCTAAACCATTCAGGGCTTTATAAGTAATAAGCAAGATTTTAAAATCTATACGTGAATTCACAAGTAAGAACCGGGAGATCTTGTGAGCGCCCGTCTGATGCTGTTAAAAGTAAGTTACTAATGTCGAATTTTAGGATTAACTATTGTAACTGAAAATCATATTTAGGTCAAAGCTGTCAGTTGTTTGTGAACTAAATCTTCTGTAAAGGGTGATCTGTTTAAGCCAACTGAATGCAGACAGATTAACATTAGAGTCTCTGTGTTTTAGGTCAAAAAAACATTAAAATAACACAGATTCCAGTTTTACAAATGCTAGAAACGTGGCTTTCTAAGGAAAGATTGCTATCAAATAGCACACCTAGGTTCCTAACTGATGACGAAGAATTGACAGAGCAGCCATCAAGTCTTAGACAGTGTTCTAGGTTATTTGTTTTTGTTTGTTTGTTTGTTTCTTTAGAAACAAGTCATCTCTTTCTTCACCTCTTTTTGACCAGGACCATATATTCATGTTATGAGTCTATAGCTTAAGGTCATGCTTGGTCCGTTTATACCCAAAGCAGTTGATGTGGCGCTATGTTCTCATCACGGTTTGTTGCTGCCTTTAAGCTTCTGTTCTGAGAAATTTGTTCAAGCGACTTTTATTTATTTATTAATTTTTTTATTCAAATTTTGTTATTGTAATGTCTTTATCTATAACCTGACTCAATGCCAGGGGACTAAGGAACAATTTAAAATGGAAAGCCATTTTTTAATTTGCCAAACAATTTAACAATGTTTTCTTCAAGAGACTCACAGCATTTCTGTGTCTTTTTGGAAATTTTTTGTTCTCATTCTTCTCAACGCTCTGCAGTGTTTGTACTTCGCTGGTAAACTTCCTTATCCGGACTTCGATACTAATGGACATTATATGTGTCATATTGCTCAAATTCATAACTTTAATTTCATTGTCATAAATATTTACGGGTATAATTCAAAGGCAGAAAATGATATTATTTTAGATAAGATAGAAGAGAAGATTGTTCATTGGTTAGCCAAATTCCCTGATGCACATATACTATTGGGTGGTGATTTTAATATCACTTTAGATAATGTGAGACATTAGAATAACATGAGAATGCTATTCTTAAGGTAAATTAATGAATTCATTCATTTTGGACTAAAGCCAAAGCAGAACGGGTTTATGGCAAACATTGGGAGTTGCTTAAATTTGAATTGGGCAAGATTTTCAGAAGTTATTGTAGTAAAATTGCTAAACTCAAAACAGCACAAGAAGATGACATAATTTCCAACATTGCATATCTGTCATCTCAATGCCTTGATAGTTTATCTGTGGTCGAAAGTAACAGACTTTTGATTGGATGAACTTTATAAATCTGCTTTTGTAAGGTCCAGAAGACGCTGACTCGAAGAAGGAGAACAAAATTCGGCTTACTTTTTTAGGCTGGAAAAATCTCTAACTAAAAACACCATTCATCAGTTGAAAATCGGTAACTCTGTCTCCGAAGACCCAAAGGAAATTGCCAAGTATTGCTTTGAATTCTATAAGTATCTTTATAGCAGTCGATTATGTTATAACAGCACTATTTCCTTTATGGATTCTATAAATAATATTAATTGCATTAGTGCAACTGATATATTTTTTTGTGATCGTCCCATCACTTTAGCTGAGGTTCTTGAATCTATCAAATATTTAAAGATGAATAAATCACAAGGCGTAGACGGCCTTACTTCGGAATTTTACCAACAATTTGCAAATGATTTGGCCCCTTTTTTATTAGAAGTAATTTATGAAAGCATTCTCTTCCTTCTACCCTAACTCAAAGTTTAATAACTCTCATTCCCAAGCCTAAACAATATGTATTACTAATTGATAATTGGCGTCCGATTAGTCTTTTAAAATTGTGATTATAAAGTTATTGCTACAATCTTTGCAAAACGTTTAAAAATAATTTTAGATGACATATTAGATTAAACACAATCAGGATTTAAAAAAAACAGACGTATCTCAAACAATATTCAGTTGGTTCTTGTTAGACTTGTTAGAATCTGTTAGACTATTCAGAGTTAGAGAGGGATGATAGTTATATGCTTTTTCTGGACTTTTACAAAGCCTCGATTCTATCGAACATGGTTGTATATTTAAAACTTTAGAAAAATTTGGTTTCGGTGACCTGTTCATTAAGGCAGTTAAAACTCTATATGCCCATGGTAATTCTTCCATTAAGCTTAAGGTACCTCTCCAAGATTTGAACTGCAGTGGGGAATACGTCAGGGGTGCCCCATTTCACCATATTTGTTTATACTAACTACTAGTTGTTAGCCAATCACGTTAAGAATAGTACCTTGCAAGGGGTTAGTATCATGGGAAGGGAGATCATCATCAGTCAATTGGCTGATGATACAACACTTTTCCTAAAAAAATCACCAGAAAGACCAGATTCCCTTAGCACTTAATACTGTTAAAACGTTCTCCAATGCTTCTGGGCTTCATCTCAATGTGCTCAAATGTGAATTAATGCCAACTTAGCAACTCTCTGTTTCCAGTCTATGTAATATCTAAGTCAAATAAACAATAACCTGCCTCGGAATAGCAATATCCAAAAATCCAAAACTTAAGTGTGACTTAACCTTTTTGCCTATCTTAGAGAAAACTAAAAGAAACTTTAATCAGTGGCTTCAGAGAGACTTATCTCTAAAAGGAAGGATTCTCCTCTCCAAGGCAAAAGGCATTTCACGTCTAACATGTGCAGCTATCTCTTTAGAACCTGATAAAGCAACGTGTAAAAAGATTGATCAACTATTATGTAACTTTGTATGGAAGAATAAGACACATTATGTCAAAAAACATGTTTTATGCTTTCTATTGTTGTGTAACTACAGTATTGAGAAGATCCCTGTTGCTTGCTCTAATTTCCACAAACAAGCACTATATTCGCATGGTCTATGATTTCCAAACATAATTTTTTCAATTATTTCATTTGGAATAATAAGAATAACTGCTATAAACATAAGTCCCTATTTTTTGAAAACTGGTTTAAGAATGGTATCAATCGGGTTAGTAATTATTTCATCAGGATGGTTACTTGTTTATTATCAAGAATTTCTTTCCCACTATAATTTTCCTGTTACTTCGAAACAGTTTGCCATTGTATTTGGTGCTATTCCAAATGGTGTCATTATGTTATTTAAAAATGTAAATGTAAAATACATCTCCCAGACCCGGTTGACACATATGTAGGTGGAATATGTTTTAAATCTACACTGAATTAAAAAAAAAATTAATAAAATTCTGTTTTCACCCCTCATGCTGTTTTAAATATTTTGTGGAAAAAGGTTTGGACTCTTCCTAACAAGTGTTTATTGATAAATAAGGTCATCATTCATCATGTTAATCAATACTATCCTGTGAATACCTTTATTGTGTCAAAATTCAAATTAAGTATAGATGTGAACTGTACTTTCTGAGACTCACAACCAGAAACTGTCTTGCATCTTTTTTTGCCATTGTGTTCATTCAAGAAAATTTTGGCTAGACGTTTGTCAGTTCATTGTAAATGTCATACATAATGACTTTGAGCTTTACTTTAAGGATGTTCTGTTTGGGATTTTCACTTTTGAGAAACAACATGAAAATGTCTACTTTCTCTGCAACTTAATTATTTTGCTTGCAAAATATTTTATCCACAAATGCAAGACTATGAAAGTTACACCCCAATTTTCTCACTTTCAAGGAGATATTAAGACCTATATTGAATCTTTGTCAACCTCCTGTAACAAAAAGGCAACACAAACTTTTAATATATGCTCACTTTTTGGTATTTTTGTATAATTTTTATTCAATAATATTATACTTTGTAGGAAATATTGGTTATTATTATGTAATCTGTTTATTTATTTTTTATCATTTATTTATTGTTACGGCTTTTTTTCTTCTTTTTTCTCCTTCTCCTCTCTTTATAGGCCTATCCTGATTTTTAATTGCCATGTATAGTTTGGACATCTTTGAACCCCTGGCTCTTTTCCTTGGCACATGTTTTTGCACTTTTGTATTCTATAAACGAGTGTTTAATAAAAAAAACAAACAAAAAAAAAACTTAAATTCAACACATAACAAATAATAATACATCTAAAATGTAAAAAACATACAATCCACCCCACTTTCCTGCAGTGCTGCAGTTTTACATTTATGATCTTTTAATTCAGCTAGCAGTTTGTAACGCAGCGAAATGCGAAACTTTTCGCATGAGCTTGCGCTTCCGGTCTGACGCATTCGCATGCATATGAATGGAATGGACGTCAACGGAACGAAAAGTACAGTGTGACACCGGCCCTTAAACCGCACAGCCCGAGATAACAGCTGGACCGGATCAGTGTCTCCCGCACAGCGCTGGCAATTAACCATAGCTCGACGCATTCACCGCAGTATTGAAGTGATAATAACCAGCGCTCGACTCATTTGAATTCAACACACTACACTTAGGGTGAGTTCACACTTGTATTTCGGTTCTCATGGTTAGGTTTGGTCTGGACCAAAAAAAGAAAATGATACATTTGGTCTTGATCTGCTGAGCGTTCACACTGGCATTTTTGACAGCGAACCTAAAGATACCGAACCTAAAGGCACAGTGATATGTTCACAACCGATTGGTCGGGTTGAATGAAGTATATTTTGCGACGGAACTCACTGAATACCCCAAACAAAAGCTGTGTTCGACTTAAAGAGGTGCTGTGCAGACTGATCGGTGTATGACATCAAAGTATCCATTCAGAGATCAGTCTGCTCAGCGCCGTTTTAAGTCAAACACACATAATGCCGTCTGCTGGATTAAGCGCGCTCATTGCTGCGTGTACTTATGATTAGTGATGGGAGAAACGAACCATTTCGAAGCTTCGAATCAATTGAACTAATTGTTTCGCAAAATGATTCACTGTTTCGAAGCGCTCGAAACACCACACGCTGGTGACGCCTGCTGGTCAAAACTGTGTAAATGCAACAAAAACTCAGACCAAAACATGCATAGAAACAGCATTTACAAACCCAATGAAAACGCTTTCTTGAAAGTATATTAAATGCAATAAAAATTATAAAATACCATTACAAATGAAGGGTCTGTATAATAGGCCTATGCGTCTTTCAAATAATTATTATTAATTTGCAAGGGCTTGTTTTGTTTGTTTAATGGAGAGCTTGTCTAAACAAGCCAGTAAGAGACTATTAACTACTACTCATCCTTTTAATTACACAAATGTCATTAAAAATGTCTACAAAGTGATCAAACCATATATATATATATATATAGGCTGATGCTGTGGTTCGCCGCTGCGGGGTGATCTCAGTGAACTCGCATGATTCACGGAGAGATCGCCCCCCTAAGGCGACCTATTGAAATTTTGAAACGTTTCGAAACTGTTATGACGTAACGAAGCCTCGTTTACTGAAATCACGTGACTTTGGCATTTTGATACGCACTCCAAACCACTGTTTCAAAGTAATTGATTCACAAAGGTTTCAAAGCTTCATGAAGCAGTGTTTCAAAAGCGGGCATCACTACTTATGATTTTATTTTCACCACCTGCGGACTCACGAAGAGCTCATAAAAGGCATTTTCCCTCCTCACTGCTCCACATTTGCCCTCTGCTCATTTTGTTTTGGATGGTACCGCTCGTTCCGTCTCGTTAAATCATGTCGCATAGCATCGCATCTTCTCATTACTTGCTGTTTTTGGTTCGTTTAGAAGTGTTTTGTCCGTGTTGCGTTCATATTTCATTCGAACCGCACCAGAGTTCGTTTGGAAGTGGACCGAGACCCATCTTTTTAGGGTGTGTTCACACATGTCATGTTTGGTTCGATTGAAACGAACCCTGGTGCGATTGCTCTGTTAGTGCGGTTCGTTTGAGTAAGTGTGAAGGCTGCCATCCGAACCCTGGTGCGCACCAAAAAGCGGACCGAGACCGCTGAAAAGATGGGTCTCGGTCCGCTTCCAAACGAACTCTGGTGCGGTTCGAATGAAATATGAACGCAACACGGACCAAATACTTCTAAACGAACCAAAAACAGGAAGTAATGACAAGATGCGACGCTATGCGACATGATTTGATGACGCGGTGTAACCAAAACAAAATGAGCAGAATGCAAACGTGGAGCAATGATGAGGTAAAGTGCCTTTTATGAGCTCCTTGTGAGTTTGCAGGTGGTGAAAATAAAATTATATGTACACGCAAGAATGAGTGCGCTTAGTCCAGCAGACGGCATTAGGTGTGTTCGACTTAAAGCGGCACTGAGCAGACCGATCGGTTAATGGCTGCTTTGATATCATACACCCGCAGCGCCTTTAAACACCTTTTGTTTGGGGTGTTCGATGAGTTCCGTCACGATATATACGTCATTCAAGCCGACCAATCAGGTTGTGAACGTATCATTATGCCTTTAGGTTCGCTGTCAAAAATGCCAGTGTGAACGCTAAGTGGACCAGGACCAAATGTATAATTTTCCTTTTTGGAAATTAATGAACCAAGTGAACCGAACTACAAGTGTGACCGCTTGTTTGGTGCGCACCAGGGTTCGTTTTAATCTAACCAAACATGGCAAGTGTGAACACACCCTTAAAACATTATATGTAAACAGTAAGTCTGTGGTGAAGCTAGCGCAAACCAGATTGAATAGCTCCGATCATGTAAACTGAAGTGTTGTTGTAAACTGTACAAAACTATTAGCAAGCACTTTAATCTGCAGCACCACACATATTTACCTTGCAGTTACTGACACTATGGAAATATGCCATTAATGAAATTTATTTTTAAGGTCACGAAAATTATTACAGGCTACTTAAGTTAAATATTGGGTAAAATAAAGGCAATAAGTCACTTTTATTGAGGTTTACTAATACTATACAGTTAATTCTGAATTCAAGAATTACAGTAGCTTTTCATTAGGGCTACACAGGAGAATGTAATAGTTCTAATAAACTTATTGCAGAAAAATATAAATTCAATAATTAAGAGCCTGCAATATAAAGGAATATTAATATTGTTAAATGCATTTGAAGAATATTCAAAAAATAAAAATATTATTATTTGTTTACATCCTTTATTTATTAATAAATCATTTATTTATTTCAATTGCCCTAACCCCAGCAAAACATTTATGTGGGAATGTGGGAATTTTAGCAGCAGTTCAGCCCTGATGATTCTTCTCTTCTAGGGCCAGAAGTAAAGTAATCTCCTTAAGGGAGCTGTATTGCTGTTTCTGGAAACCTGTTTGCTTTGACTTCATATATCTGGTATTCATGTATTGTAAAAAACGTTATGGCACCAAGATAACAACAGTTATAAGCAAATAACCTTTCAAACATAGTTTATTTTCTAGGAGTGTTTTTATTCATATCAAACACTGTGTAGGCAAATGGAATACATTTTATATTCTTTAGTCATGGAAACGAAACTAATGTCACACTAATTATTATTATTATTATTATTTTAAATAATATTAAAATATATAAAGTTAAACAAGAGTGTAGGAAGTAGGAATTCAGAAAAAAAAAATGGTCAGGCACTATATTTCACACACGATGATTAATCCAGCATAAACCTGCAAGTTTTATTCATTTAACCTTTATTATGTAATTACACCAGCATATTTTGGTGAAAACTATTATTATCAAGAACAATTTATTTAGAGTATTTAAAAGATAATGTTACATTTCCTGTAATAAAGAAATAGTTGTTATACTATATTTATAAGACACATCCATATCTGAGAAGGCTGTTCTTGAGCACAGAGATGCCGATGTATCGCTCCCTGTGTTCTGGAGTTTGGCTTTCCTCTCTTGTAGGCCAGTATTCAACCCAGGTCTGCTCTCCGAAAACATACTGCAGACTAAAACAACAGAAAACACACTGTGCAAAACATATGAATCCATTTTGGTATAAATAAATGTTAAAGGACATTAAATGCATTGAGTTGATGTTTTACCAAAGTTTAATTTGTTTTTCACCAGTCTAACAAATGACGCATGAAACAATTCTGTGAATGTCACACTCTATGAGGAAAATTAGTGTATTCAGAAATTCATAATTTCACACACTCATTTGTATGATGGTATGTGTTGCATCCTAAATTTAGTGGGTTGTGGGTCCTTTTATGCAAAAGCAGAATAGGAAGTACTGACACATACCTTACACCCAGCTCTGTCAGGTCAACAGATCTGCCCATGATGAGGTACGACTTGCCTTCTACCAATCCTAAATATTCTCTGCAACCGGGACGAGTCAGGAATTGTCTCACTTTCCCCTCGGCATCCTCATCAGTGCCTACAGGACAGAACAAGAGACAATTTTACAGGGACGTCCCAAATGTAAACCACATTTCAAGAGAGTTATAAAAACATGTAATTCATTGTACTTAGATGGACACAAGCGAATAATGAACCGTACCTTCTTTCAGCACCTGCTCCACCTTCATGTCATAGATGTCAGAGTCCTGTTTCAGATCCATTCCCACCACTGTGACTTTATAAACTGTCAAACAGTCGTGTTATATTGGTGTTATATCAGAGCTGTGAGACTGGATCTCAATGGCTGAGGAAGGAGAACGTGTGTTTACCATAATCCATGCCAGCTTCACAGGCTTTATTCAAACGCTCCTCATCACTGACCCGATTCTTCTTCTGGAAACTGCAGTTCACTGTGTTATGAGATGTTGATTTTTTTTTAAATATATTTACACACACATTCATAACAGACCAACAAAACATTTTCTTCCATTCATAAAAATTAAATAAATTAAATTAAGTAAATAAATAAATAAAATGAAGTAGAACACTCTCTTATGGCTCTTATGACAAATTGTGAATGGCTTTGGATAAAAATGTATAATTGTAATACCTTCTGCACACTGGCACAGGTCTCCTTTACACAGTCTGTATATCGCACCATCTTTCCTCTCAGGGTGGTAGAACTTTGTACAGCGTGCAACTGAAAAACACACATGCATTTAATTAAAGACGACTACAACACCCTTCTAGCACTGCAAAACCTTTCCAGAAAATCCCGAATGCAGCAGCATGTCATACACACCTTCAGCCTTAAACCAGAGCATTTGACCAACCAACGTTCTGCACTTTAAAAACAATGTGCTCCCGTGCTGTAGACGTCTGCTATAGCAGAGCAACTTGTATTGATTTATTCCTTACATCAGTGTATTATTTTCATTTGTAAATCACTTTGGCTAAATTATATATTTTAAGTTTACATGTAAGAAGATGGGTGGGTGTGTGTGCAGCTCACCTGGTGAGTAATATTCATATATTGTGACTGCAGCAGGTTGTAGCAGACCCACATTAAGCATCTGGTGCATTCTGAAGGAAATTACTTCATTATCTTTATGAGAAACCTAATAATACAGAAACCAATGCAAAATGATGATTACATGTCATATTTTACACTGGAATCTGTCCATGCTAACAAATGCACAAGGCACTACTACTACTATTAATAAATAATCTAATAAAAAATAACAAAACTATAGTTGCATTTATACTGAAAAGACAGTTTTGTGTGTTGCATAGCTGACAGAAAACAAAATGTAAATCTGTTATAGCCAGGGCTTGAACTGAAGGGGGATGGCATCCCCCTTGTTGCGGGGAAAAAGAAAGACAAAAACCATCCCCTCTGTAAAACCACCATCCTCCTTCCCATCCCCTTTAGATTAATAATGTTGTGTATTACATAAAAGTTATCATGCAAATGAAAAAATATTAAAATTTTCTACTTATAATAATTATAATTTATGTATAATAATTAATGCACAAGCTCCCCTGATATAACATTATTGTGCTGTATGTGTGACTGTGAGGGACGGAGAGACGATAGTGAGAGATGACATTATTGAGTACGTCACTCACTTTGCAAAAACAAACAAGAGTCCAAAAGCATTCACCGCTTGATGAAGCCTATTAGAAAGCAGTAAGAATGCCTTTTTATTTCAAGTAATGAAATATTTAATTTTTAATTTTTTATAATTAAAACACAAGCAAGAGTGCTTTCCTGAATATCAGCTCGTGCTGCAATAGCAAATGTGCTATTAATTTTATACAGTAGTGCAGAGCAACACTGTGGTGTTTCGATCCTGAATGAATCTGTTTTGAACGAATCAAGTGAGCCAGTGATTCAACGATCCATTCATAAACATAGTCACTTGTTTCGGTTCTAATTGAATCAGCCGTTTGTTCAAAACAAGAATTGTTCAGAATCCTTTGATTTGAATGATTCAGTTAATCATTTATTAAACAGGGACTTAGCTGCCACCTAAACCAACCAAGATGCCGGCACAAAAACACATTCAGCAAAATATAATTTAATTATCATTATCGACAAAAATCCCCTCCATTTCACACCCCAAAAAGAAAACAGCTTATAAATCATAATTCATTTAATAAAGCTCAAATAAAAAAATAAAATAAAAATATTTTTTTTTAAATAAGACAAATTTTGTAACCATTGTGTAAAGTTAGTTATGGGAGCCCCTGCCCCAACAAAGAAATACTTGACCACACCATCGACCCTGATTTTTTATTTATTTTTTTTACAATTCGACCACTGGTTGCAGCCATAGGCTATATGATATGTACTTTCTCTTGTGATTATAATATTATGTGAAATATGACTATATGTTGACCACAATGTACTTAGAGGTGAACACGCAGTGACATGGAACTTTATGGATGTGCAGTTACTAACTCCCCTCGACATATGCCTATATAATATCTTTGTATCTATGAATAAAGTTGAAGTATTGAGAATACCATTGAATGTGTGTTTTCTTGCTTCCCGGCCGTATACACTTTAAGGAACTGAGAACTTCAAGGCGGCAAAGAGATATCGAGGGACCAATTGTTAATTTCTAACAAACGTCATGACCAATCCAGTTCTCTAATATGGATTAGTGGTGTTGTCACCTGTAAATCACCAGTGTTGTGCAGCAGCATTGCTACAAGTAATGACGCTACTAGTTTAACTACATGTCTCAGTAGTGTGGTGGTAGCGTCGCTGTTTTCTGAATCAAATAGCTTTTCATTAGCGAAGCTCATTTGTTGATCAAGTAGTGTGGTTTTTTCCACACAAGCTACATATGCCCAAGCATTTCTGAAGCTCAAGCTCTAATCGGAAATTCCAATTGATCCTGGGTCAGTAAGTGATGCCACCTCCATACACGGACCTGTGTAGTCAACAGAAGCACTTCCGTATGACGGTGACTACTACTTCTTTGTGTGTTACAACGGTTGACACACACACACACACACATCAAATGCTATTTAGAGGAAATGTTTTTTTGCCATGTTGGTACTGTTTGGAGCAGATCTTAATTAATTTGCTACTGTGGTTTGAACTGAGTTGAGTTTTAAATTAACTTACAGTTTGTCTTGCAAATGTGCCCAAGTCTAAATTGAGCATACCCACGCAAAAGTCGAGGATTCCTGGGAAAAAAAGAGTTTAAAGCAACAAACCTGCACGTGGTGAAACAAATTCACTTACACCAACTGATCCAGCACAGATCTCTCTGGCCTCTTGCATGGCAATCACGACAAAGGCCGTCAGAGAGGCATCAGCATCTTTGCCACGCACGTCACCCTGGAATAAAGCACAAATAAACTAGACTATCACAAAAACAGTCAGATTGTGTGTGTGTTTGTGTGTTTGAGTGTGTATGTGTGCGTGCGTGCGTGTGTGAGTGTGTGTGTGTGTGTGTGTGTGTGTGAGTGTGTGAGTGTGCTCCAAATGGGTGGGACTTGAGCTCCAAGTAGGCTGTACAAACCTTCTAGGGCTTTTGATTGATTTATTTAATGTCTTGACATTACATGTACATGACACAGAGTTACAGCTTGTGTTTCATTAACGTCTACACCTAATCCAACCCTAAACCTACCCCTTACAATAATGCAAAAATAGTAATTATTGTTGTACAGTCTGAGAAAAATGATGCTATATTGATGTGCGCATCCTCGCGGCATAAGACCCTCCCACTTGGAGGTCTCTCCGGGCTGCAGCGATACATACTTGGCATTAGCTGGTCTAGCCTGAAAAATATGCTTTTTTTAACACAGATGGACACATTCAACAACATTCAACTTACCACCATCTCTCCCTGCATTACAGCTGATTCCTCTTTAAAGGAGCCGTCTTGTATTTGTTTGTGGAGAATCAGCCACTTAAGGGCGCTGCAGATCACATTATCCTCTATAATAACAAGGTTAGTAGCCATGCTGAAGACTTTAGCCACATATGCTGTCAACCTTCAACAGACAAGCAGAACAGAAATTAATCAAATTTAAAACTAATTATGATTATCATTACTAATGATGTAATATATAATGTAATACAAGAGAAACGTCTCTAGGTTACGTATGTAACCATGGTTCCCCGAGGGAACGAGACGCTGCGTCGAGATTCGCTTTGGGAACGCCCTTGCGTGACGTGCATGCTCCGCTCCTAAACAAACGACACACAAATCGTGTGTATCCCCCGCCGCCAGATATCGTGGGCAGGGAGAAACACAGCGTTTGTAATGCCGTTCGCTCGCCATAGACTTTCTCATTGTTTTTATATATGAGTGCTTGTGCGGACAGACAACAGTAAATAGACAGACACATACACAGAGCGCTACTGAAGAGCAGAAGCTGGTTTGCGCCCGGCCGGATGCGCTTTTATGCTTTCTGGTGCTTACGTCACCCTGCTCGTGACGTCTCGCTGCTCCATTGGACGGATTTGACACGTGCTTCAGAACGCGGTCACGCAAGGGCGTTCCCAAAGCGAATCTCGACGCAGCTCGAGTTCCTGAAGGGGAACTAGGCATGAAACATAAAAACAAGTTTATTTCCCCAAAAGTAATGACATCAAAATTACTTTACCATGTGCTGCTCGGTCTGTCTCTCGATGCAGCATAGGATCCATCTGATTTACGGTAACCCAGCTGCCGCTGATAACCTTAATATGAAAAATAATAAAGAAAGAATATTTATTTGTTTATTATCTGCATATTTGTTCCTGCTTTTGGTCTAAAGTTTTCAAAGGTGCATCTTTGAGAGTGCTTTGCAATTTTATTCAAAATCATAGTCAGATTTTATTTTATTTATATTTATTTATTATTTATTCATTTATATGGTGCTTTATACAATACAGATTGTTTCAAAGCAGCTTTACAAGAATAAACAGGAAAAATAATATCATTTGATTCAATGATGCAAAAAGAGATACATTCTGCTGTAAAAGACAATAATATTGTCATTGTTCAGCTGAGGTTAGTTTAGTGTTGATTTGGTTCTGTTCAATGTCAATAATCAGTAATATTGTTGAATATTTAGTAATCTTGATTCTTATATCTGTTGTCTGCTGCTGACCTGTTCTGATATGGTTAACAGCTTCATTACGGCGCTCCATGCCAACAGTGTCCCACTGATTGGTGCTGTCCAGATAATGAGTGGCAATGAGAGGTAGAGTCATATAGATCATGTTCTGCTCTCCATTACCACTGGGCTGGACAATAAACCGCCCCATGAAGCTTCCACTGATGGCCTGCTCGACTGTCTGAGCGATCTCTTCAGCTGGAGGAATGTAAGACGAAACACAGGCTGAGAATTCTGTTTATTATATTTGTATGTAACACTCTCAACACTATGTGACTCGTATCTTGAAATACCTTAAAACAATGATTGTCAATCTTTTTACAGCGGCGTACCCCCTGGGGCATTAAACATTCTTCTGCGTACCCCCTCTCTTCCACTTAGACCGCAGTCACACCTTTTCTATTAAAGGACAATATTTGCCCCCTTGAATTGATTTACAGGTGCATTTTTTTACCTTTATAGAGGCAAAAATTTTCTATCCTTATTAATTGTATCTTATGTCATGTTTGATGTCATATTCTTAACATTCCATTAAGTGAATTATTAATATAATAAATAAAGCAATAAATGATGACTAATCGAAGTGATACTTGTAGACTTAAAAATAAAACCGCCAATAGGTGGCGGCAAGTCACTGTCTTAATGAGCCAGGCGTCACGTCATTCATTCATTCATTCATTTAGTAAGGAAGCAAAATGCTGTAGTTATGAATGGGTTATTAATCACTGACTCTCCGAATCGTTCAAAGCCGCAGATTCGTTCACTAACTAAACACCGCTGTGATGTTGCTTGGAGACGCACACCAGATGATACGGATTCCGTTGGAACTATTATTATTTTGTTGCAAAATATAACACGTCAATATTCTGTTTGAAAATGTAGGCTACATTTAAAATGTAAAATGTTCACTTAATATTCCCTTTTTTGTTGAACTGTTGTAAAAATTAATGTCATATTTTGCCATCGTTTGGATATTCAGGGAACTTTGCATTCTTGCTTGTATTTTAAACATGAAAACAACAACTCGCACAGGGTATGTGTCTGTATCGAAGAGAGTTTAACTCGATCTCAATGTACAGTCTGTGTCAATATTTGCTCTTCATGCTATAAAGTGAAGATCTACTTTAAAGATACATTGAACAGCAGCGTGATTTGCTAAAGCAGCATATTCAGCGGGCATCCTATCACATGCAGGCTGCTTGTGTGGATGCAGTCAGTTTTGACAGCAAAAGATGAGGTAAGCTGATTGGATATCATGTATTTGACCGTTTAAGGCCGTTTCAATGTTACTTTAAGTTGGGGTAGAATTAAATGAATGCCAAAACTCAGAATTTTGTTCGCGTACCCCCCTCCGTCACCTGACGTACCCCTAGGGGTATACGCTCAGAGTGCGAATTACACAGTGACCATCGGGGGGGTCAGAGCACTGGGGGGGTATTTTTGTTTTAAATAGGGCAGTCAAGTGATTATTAAAAAAAAATAAATCTAATTAATTACTTAATGTACCAAGTAATCAAATTAATCTCAAATTAATGAGATTAATTAATTACGATGAGACAGGTCCCACGATGTGGGAAGATTTGCATAACGCCGCCCCAAATGTTCACGCAAAGAAAGAAGGAGTAACTTTGATTCTCGCTGTAGTATTGTTGTTGCCGCTGCCGCAATGTCGTGAAGGCGCTGTGTGTTTCGTTGTGAAAGCGAAACTACTTTGTTTGGTCTTCCAAAAGAGGACACAACTAGAAATCAGTGGTTACGTTGTATTTACAACACTGTTCCAGAACAGTTCAACCCAAATATTCAGATGTGTGCAGCACATTTTATGGAGGACGAGGACTGTTTCCTGGGAGAGTATCCTTCAATGCCGGTGTCTGTTTCTATAAAGTGGGGCAATTCCAACTTTGCAAGGACAGTCTGGCACTTCTGACTCACAGCCTGTAAGTACGTTTTCACATTTAAAGAATTTGCCACTGACGATTCAAACATGCGTTTTGAGCAGTGTAGAGTAGCGCTTGTTGTTTGTCTGCATTTGTAATTGGAGAAATTACATGGTTTTATGTTTACGCAGCACGATACGCAACGCAATGTATATGTGTATAAGTCATTATAATCAGTAATTATATGTCCTATTTACTAAAGGTAAAGCATTTGAACCTTGAACCCAATGGATTTATTATTCAAATAAGAGTATATGTCAATGACAGATAACAAATGACTTTGAATTCTGATATTTTGCTTCAGGTGGTCGCTTGTTTTTTTATCATCTCATCAGCTTGCAACGTACATGTATTTGTTAGCTACACATTTCTGTTAGTTTCTAACTAGTGTTAAGCCGGTCAGCATGTATAGCCCAGGCACACATAGATAGTAATACATATGGTTCACATGAATCTTTGGAGCAGCAGTACATATGTCTTAGCGATAGATCTGCTTGTTTGGGGATGTTTTGTTCTGTTCTGTTCTGTTTTTATTCTTTCTATGTGTGTGGATATATGCATGTCTGCTGATGCAGCAGTTTATATTCTTAAACTCAGTGACATTCACCAAACACATGTATATTACCATGCTAAACTCTCAGAGAGTTGTGATGACAGAACTGCAATTATTACAAACCAGCCCCAATATTAAGTACTGTGAGAGAATCCTCAAACAAGCACTATACAAGTTGCCACTGAGATAAATAGAGAATAAATAAAGAAATAATCACTACACATTCTTGAAAGCGTCTTTTTCCTTACCAGTAATTGAGATGTACGTGTCAGCAGGTGTGTCTGGAAGACGATCAGCTGGTATGTCAGATTTAAAAACTAAAGGTTTTTCCCCTGATCCATTTGGGAAGAGAAACAGAAAAGAACAGCAAGATGGAGGAAGAGTCTTGAGTCACGAGCTGATCATATTTTATATGATTTTGGTAAGTAATGAGCAAGAAAAGAGCAGGAGTTCATTGTAATCTCTGGATTGGCTGAAAATGATATTCATAGACATTTTTTTTTTCATAACTGGCTAGAAGTGTAATGTCTGCAATGTTGTATAGTGGAAGATTAACAGAGTGATGTTATTGTGTGCTTCACAGTAAATCTCACCATTCTTAGCAGGATTGAGCTCCACATTTTCTCTGTGTAATGGAATCAGCACACCCTCAGACTGAAAGAGAGAAAGAGACTGTTAACTACCCATGATGCTCTAGTTTATCTATTCAAAACATGATCTGTTGATCATTACATTAACAAATAACCAAATCAAATAAAACAAATGCTACAAGTGTCAATCACTGATTCCCATCAGACGTACCACCACCTTCAGCGGCTTTCTCACTCCATCAGAGAAATCATATGCTGAAGCTTTCACCTCAATATCATGATACCCCAGCGTCATGGGAATAATCACATATGAAACAGCTATGCTGGAGCCTTTGTCAACAGATACTGTTGTTCTGTATTTGCCTTTCTTACTGGCAGAGCTGCAAACATCTTCTGTCTCCATGAACTCCACACGCACCTGGATACAACAGGAGAATGAGACTCAAACTGCTTCAATATCCAGAGGAAACTTCACCCAAAATAAATTCAACATGAAATGTGTGATGAAGGATAATTCTGCTTTTGGATAATTCACTTTTCTTCAGTTTGTCACAAGCAGCTCAAAAACCTCAAATGAGTCTCAGGATCCATGCATGCTGTCATTAGTAAATAATTTGACTCCAGCAGAAACGTTTACTACAATCCACATGACTATAATGTGTATAAAGACTTATTAATTATTCATTAGAAATAAATTTTTAATATTACATTTAATCTACCTTCTTCAGATTAATTGGGGTGTAGTTTTGAATAATGGCCTTGATTTCCAGTTGTTCGCCGCGCACAGCTGAGTAAGGCATCTTTAGGTCAATGAAAAAGCTCTTAAAAACGACCATCTCCTCAGGTTCTGCCACACAGATGCCTTTGAGGAGGAACACAGACACACAGAAGGATTTAAAGCAGCAGCTCCTGGATGATGATGATGATGTTTTTCAGAGCATGTATTCTGGGTTTGCAGCTTCTCCTTACCAAGTGTTGGTGACAGACTGACAGCCAAGATCTGCCAGGTAGTGATAGAGTCTCTCAGGAAGATCGCTTTTGTGATTGATGTTGTTCCACTGGAATATGAGGAAAAGACAGATAGAAAATCACAAACAGGCTTCATCTCACCAGCAAAGACTGACTTGATTCAGTTCAGTACAATACTTCTGTCTAAAGAAACACAAACTCTTACTTACCAGTGGTTTTCTCTGCAAGTGGGTAGATCGATCTCCTCCCAAATCATACTCTCAGGAAACTGTGTACGTGACACAATCTCTTCAGAGTCCGTATAATAGTCGTCATCATCATCATCTGTTTTTAATTTTAACAAAAACAAATAATTAATAATTTATCTGGGATCTGAAAAACATTTATTACAATTACTGAATTCCCAACTCCTTCTTAGTCTCATCGTTTATCATTGTTGTTTTTATACATTTGTTGTGCGTCTTTTATTTATGTCTTTGTTTCTTAAGTCTTGCATGTTTGTAATGCTGGGGTGAAGCCACAAAAGTGCTGAAGTAACACTGGTCCACACTGAATCTAACCTGTCAGAGCATAATTTATGTAATGGTTTGGAAATAAAGAGAAAATTGCATTATTTCATTATTCACTGCTCAATATTATCGCTCCAGTTTTGTGACTTATCTTGCAGAGTGAATATCTGTCATGTCAGACACAAATAGCAGAGACATCATAGCTGGATCATTACTTGCAAATTGTGATAATCATCAAGATGATGGTAACTTTATTCCAACAAACCATAATGATAGAAAGACAACATATATAACAGGTTCACATTTAGCATTTAAAAGGGTTGAATCAGAATTACTGTTTCTCACCTGATCGCCGTCTTCTCTTTGAAAGGAAGGGACAATCAGCCGCTAGAGGAAAAACTCATTAGAATGAAATTAGCATATGACACTAATGTATGAAGGGGGAATTCACTAAATATTAACTAGGTGCAGTGCTGTTTCAGCACTGATCATACCAACTTAAATGAGTTAACCTATAGACACTGGAGACATTTAAAGGCAAATACACTATCATTAACTGTTTAAACATCTCAAATGTGCAAATCTGCTCTATAGGAAATTATTTCTAATTCATGGTGTTTATGGACAGTACGTGCCCCTCTGGATTATACTTAGTGGTAACACTTTAAAATAATGGTACATTAATAATCATGTACCAATACCTGAATTAATACTTACTTCAACATGAACTCATTATAAGTGAAGAAGACATGAGCTAATCATGAACCAATCAGGAGCTGTCCTTAACTATGACTGCAGTCTCAAAACAGATTGCGACCTTTTAAGATAATTTATTATTGTATTTAGTATTTTCTACATTTGATAAGGAGGATCAGTGAAAATAATGACAAACCAATCGCTTAAACCTGTCTGCTTTTACAATCTGACCTTTACTCAAGATCTGAAAATGAGACAGATAAGAAAATAGAGATATTCATTTATTCATAAGATTCAATTTTAAACAAAAACAATACACAAGTTTTACTTAAATCAATAATTTCTGCTTGAATCCTGACATGACTGTAAATCACCATGTATGTGAAGTCTTTACCGCTGACTCCTGGACTTTGTCCAGTGTTCAGATAGACTGTCATTGGATCACCGATCTGAAGCTGTGCAGCATCAATGAAGATGTGCAGGTAGTTGTTGGAGCCGCCTTTGGGATGGCAGGTCTTACAGTGATGTCCAGTGTTGAAGATCCTCCCGGAGTGTTGACTGTAACCTTCGCAATGCCGTTGTCTCTTGTTCGACCTCTGACCCCTCCAGGATTGACCTCCACTTCCACATCTTCAGCAGGTGTTTGTTCAGGATTTGTTACATAGATCTTTTATAGAACCCAGACCAAAAAATAATGAAATTGTTCCACATTTTCTACATGTTAACTGTAAAACTGTAAAAAAAAAAAAAAACATTTGTCTGTGCTGCTTTTTAACTGTTTTTCTATGTAAATGATACTCGCATCTCACTGCTTTTCAGCGTCTCGCACATGAGTGCCACTTCCTTTTACAGAATAGAGTTTAATGAGTAAAATCAGCTACCGAGACACCGAAGGGCATCCCAGGTTTGAAGAAGTGTGGTGTTTTTTTGAAGTGGATGGTGTACGGTGACGTCACAATCTGAATGCCTCTCCTTTCTGCTTCCACCATTTCACTGCCTGAAACACACAAACGATTAGCTTCTCATACAATCACACACGTGCAGGTAAACATGTTCACACAGTATCTGTTGAGTCTTACCACTTTCTGTTAATAGACTGACTGAAACATAGATTGATCGTCCAACCAGCTGGTTAATGTTTGGAAAGGTCTCAGTGATCATCTGACTGGTCAGTTCTGCAGTACCCTCTCCTTTCACGATCTATTCACATATGAGAAACACAGCAACATACAAGACACAGTAAAAATCTATTTAACTTCTTATTTAAACTGTCCTCTAGGTGAGAAGAAATTATATTTATCCCATGTTTAATGCCTCTCACCTGAACTTTTTGCAGAGATGCAGGAATACTTGTTTTCTTCTCATCTTCCATCACACCAAACACCACAAACGCATTTCCATCCACCTTCTGTCCAAACAGGTACCTATAAAAGCACATTCAGTTTCTGCTGTAAAACTGAATGGTGACGATGACTGTCCCTGATCCACATCCACTTCATTACATAGAAAAATAACAACTTCAGCATTTTTAAAAGTTCTTCTTTTGTGTTGAGAAAGCCATACAGGTTATAAACAATATGAGGATATTTTTATTTTTGTACTCCGATGCTCTTTGAGAAGTGTTTGTGCTTTGAGTGTTTGTGCAGATTGTGCAGATCTACTGGAAGTGACAGACACAATTGAAACTATGTTCATACGACCAGTAAAATAATTTTAGTAAACAGAGTATTGTCTTTGTTCATTTGAAAGTTAAACTATCAGGACAAGTTTTGGTTTCACATATAGTACATTATTTTGTAGTTTACATACAACTTTATTTTAATTCACTGTGCTCGCAATTCAAGGATTGATTTTGAATACAGTGACAATATTGTGTCTTACTTGGCTTCAATGTCGACTGCCAGACTCGCATCACGCACATAGAAGAATGACTTGCTGGGCTTTAATTTCACTTCAAATGTTGGAAGCACTAAAACCAAACCAGACAAAAGACACGCAAATAAATCAATAAATACATTATTTTAATTGTTATCACATTTATGTAACAATCAGTTTTTACCATATTCTTTGACCTCAAAGTCTGCAGTGAACTTCGTCTGAGGAGTGTTTGAGAACAGTGTGACCACCTTCCAGATCCCAGAGCTGGAGAACATTCATAAATAAACATTATACAATAGACTAAATCAGCATTATGACACAGATCACATTTACGAGTAGCTGCTGTGTTGTTTGTAGATAAATTCAAGACTTATTATCCTGAGGTAGACATCATGGATCATTGAAAATTAAATCCAGTCAGTTCACTCAGGATCAGTCTTCATAGTGTTTCACACACACAAACACACACCTGGCCATCTGAGGAATGCTGTATCCTCCAGACTTCATCCCTCTGACTGGAAATATCTTCTCTGATGAAACTGTGATGCCTTGAGGATTCTTCAGAAACACAGAAACCAACATGAACACTGCGACTGTAGAGATCAGTGCTCATTATGCTGAAATGTCATGAATGACTGTGTGTGTGTGTGTGTGTGTGTGTGTGTGTGTGTGCATGTGTTTGAAATAACAGTGTTTACATTGATTTCCACTGTTTTCAGCACTTAATCGTACCTGTGCTAGCAGGTGTGTAGATGGGCTTGTCTGTTTGGACAAATATATATCCAGACTGGAATGAGAGCATGACCACTTGTTCCAGAGTGACGGATGGAAACTGAGCTTGTAGATACACATACTGCTTCTCCAGAGGATTGGCAGAGAACAGGTTCTGATCATCAGGGATCTGTAGAACAGATAACCGGCCAGTTAAAACTGTTAACAAAATAAATGAGACATCACTGCACTGTAATTATTGCACTCTCACCTTTATATCGGTAAGGATCTGGAAATTGTTGTCTGCGGTCAGTGTCACTGATTTAGACAGTATCTCCCAGCTCTTCTTCGGATGATTCTTTACTATGATCTTCACATTCATGTTTCCTCCAGAGTAATCCTGAGCCTCCACAAACAGGTTCTCTGAGGAACCCACCCTCAGCAGATTAGGAGCCGACAGAACAAACCTGAGGAGATCAAATCAGAGCGTTTGAGAACAGATCTGTTAGTGAATCCATGAACAAACAGTGTGTTTGATACTCACAGCGGGTCACATAGTGTGAGGAGCGGTGAGGAGAGCAGAACAACAGTCAGAAACAGCAGCTTCACATCCATCCTGACTGTCTGTGTGTCTCTTCCTGTGAGCGTCTGTGAAGCTGCAGCAGCTCCGATTTATACCCGCCTCCACCACCCTCAGAGTCCAAACTGCACGCTCTCTCAGTCTGTTTGATTGCATTTGTTTTATAAATAAACGAACACTTCAGTTCACCAATCTACAATCTAACAGTATAGCAAATTGCTGTATATTTATGCTTGAAATAACTTTTCTATTTTTATACATTTTATAAATCAAATAAAAAGCTAATCTTTTGAGCTCATTTAACAAACAGATTCAGAATCAAAGACTCAGAGTTCAAATTTATTCAGAGACAAATGTAGAAATAAAGTTGCTGTCAGTAAAACTAAGTGCTGTTGTGTCTATGAAACTGGAGATTCATAAATATCTCAAAGATTTGAAGAGTTAACTGTAGACCAATTCAGATTTCCTGTAAATGACCTGCAAAAACCGGTTGTGTAAATTCAACCTTTGGTAAATTGGCAGCTGCTCTGTTGATTTTGGAGAGGATGAGAAAATTACTGAACAGTATATAGCCATGAAAATATGCCAAAGGTATACATTGCAGCACAACACTTTTTTTTTTTTTTTGTAAATGAGGTTTAAATGTTCCAAAGCAGCCCAGTGAATTACTAGCCATCTGTCCAGTTTGTTTCAATGACTTAAGCCCGAGATGCTGATAATAGGCTCCAGCAACCCTGCGACCCTACAGGGCAAACAGTTTGGAGAATGCATGGATGTTTCAAAGTTCTTCGTTCATAGATGGGACATGATGATATAGAGACAATACTGAATAACCTGGCCAACACTACTATCTTGCAGTTGTGACAATAGGCTATTGCACATTAGACAGATGTAGTAAAAGTTTAGTATGTTATATTTTTTATTAACCATGACAACTCCCTCTCATTGGTCTTTAAATATGACAGATATTAACTGAATGATGGGAATATGATAATATTTTGCATTTATCATTTAAATTTGACTACTTTACAAACTGTTTGTCATAAAGGAACATCTCAGGACAACTTTAGTTGGGTTTCAAAGTGGAATATAACTTTCGGTTGTGAGACATGTACAGGGGCGGACTGGCCATCTGGCATATAGGGTGTTTCCCGGTGGGCCGACGCACATTGGGGCCAATACTTGTGCCCATCATGCAGGGACAATGGTGTATTGGTTTGTCTTCTGTATTGACAGTGTAAACCAAATCGCAATGCGCCATAGGCGGATTGATGAAGTGTCTTGCTCCACCTAAATAAATATTGCTTTCACCTCTGGAAATATGTGGAAATATTCAGAAGTCTGTGAAAGGGACGTTAACAGAGGCCAGGGACAGGACGCAATAAAGACAGACGCAAACAGGAGAGAACAGACGCATCAGCAGAGAAAATACTGTACAGGCGATCAAGCTATTTCATGATGCTCAATACTGGAAGAAAATTCTAAACATTGAATTTGGGGTGGAGGTTTTTAAGAATGTATCTCTTCTTCAGAAAAGATTTGATGGCATTTTTCTTTCATCTTACCTCCGTATAATACATATTAATGCAGTTTTTTTATAAGCTCAGCACTGCTTTGTTTACAGTCAGCGGTAAACAAGGAAATGCTATATTGCAGCTGTTCCATAAATGCCACCTACTGGCAGAGAGTGAATTTGCATTTTTAGCATAATTTCACAAAGCTAGTCAGACCACTCTGTTTGATTTAATTCTTGTAATTGTATAACAATCTAATGTAAGTATAAAATAACTGTTCATGCTACATGTGTTCAACATCTTTGTTTGGACTGTGATTAAAATGCAATGGTTGCCTCTAATTTCAAATGGGTACAGATTTGTTTTTTGTTTTTTTTTAAGGCCAGTTCAGCTTGTAATGGAGCAAATAAGCAGCTTGTTCATGTACTCTTTCATTTTTTCTTATCGCTTGCTTAAAGAAATAAATCAGCAGTCGGTATCAGCATCAGCCCATTTGCTGAAAATCGGAATTGTTCATAAAAAATCATGATCAGTGCGTCTTTTGTAGATCGCCTGCTGAGTAATTTCCTGGGTAACAGTCATGACTTTGACTGACACTTAACATCAAGTCAAGAGTGAGTTAGTACACTGGTCCACTTAAACTGGTATACACAGTAGGTATACACACACAGTGTTATTGTGTAGCTGTTATCCCCTACGTTATAGGGGTCCAAATGTGAGTGTGTGTGTGTGTGTGTGTGCGCGTGTATGTATTTTGAACAAAAGTGGGTAACGCTTTAGATTACAACCCGCAAAGTACTACGTAAGTATACTGAATTTACGGTGTACATTTCTGTAATTATAGTGTACCTATAAAGAACATACGTGTAGGTAAAAGTGAACAATGTGTTACGTTTGGGTAATAAGGGGATAACAACCAGATATGCAACCTGCAAAGAACTGCGTAAGTAAACTGAAGTTACATCGTAACTTTCTTTTTTTTTATTATAGTGCACCTATTCAGTACCTCCGTGTAGGTATAAGGGAATAATATGCGAAGTGTGGGGAATAAAAGGGTTACAACCTGTAAAATTACAAATTTATACTGTAAGTATTTTGAAACTAAGTGGTACCTATTCTAATATCACGTGGTATGTAAACAACAATCTTGTGTTTGGGAATGATTTAGAAATACAATATATACTTTTTATAATTTTATATTGGTATTTTATTATAGGCGCATAGGTATTTTTTAACCATGGGGTACACATTCTATTATTAAAGGATGGACATGATGGAGATTACTGAACAACAAAACTGGACATCTAGTGCAATGAGTTAATGAGTTTCTGCTATGATTTATAATTCACTTGTCTGCTTACCTTATGAAAGTTTATTCGTCGATTTCAGCAACTTCACACCAGCAACTTCTCAACACCACTATCACCAAATAACTTTGCATGATATACCATCAAGGTTCAATGCAGCTTAAAACAAGCTTACCTCTTTCCAGCTGTTCGCAGAAAAAAACACACAATACCACGTTTGTATTTCAGTGGATGTATACTGTTTTTATAGCAAAAAAATAAATAAAAATGTAGAGGGTTTAATTTGGCCATCGATCAATTAAATTAAAACTAGTGCAATATTTTTCTCTGTAATTACTGTGCAAATATACACTTGTTCTGTGTTTAAAGGGATACTCCACCCCAAAATTAAAATGTTGTCATTAATCACTCACCCCCATGTCGTTCCAAACCCCTAAAAGCTTTGTTCGTCTTCAGAACACAATTTAAGATATTTTGGATGAAAACTGGGAGGCTTGTGACTGTCCCATTAACTGCCAAGTAAATAATACTGTCAAGGTCCAGAAAAGTATAAAATACATAGTCAGAATAGTCCATCTGCCATCAGTGGTTCAACCGTAACTTTATGAAGCGACGAGAATACTTTTTGTACGTGAAGAATACAAAAATAACGACTTTATTCAACAATTCGTCTCCTCTGTGTCTCTCTGCATCACTGTAGCGCCATTTTGGAGCTGTATGGGCTGCTGTCCTCATTCCCGGAGGATGGCAGTCCACTTTTAGTCTTTGGCGACTTCTACATTCATCTGGACAAGCCTTATGCTACAGACTCCCATTCACTCCTTGCTTCATTTGATCTCAAACGACTTACCACTACTAGCACGCACAAATCAGGCAACCAACTTGACTTAATTTACACACGCAATTGTATTGCAGACAACATTTTGGTAAAACACCTACATATCTCTGACCATTTCTTCATTACATTTAAACTACATTTTGCTACCTGTGTGCCACCAACCCCTATACCGGTTACTTTTAGGTGAAACCTTTGCTCCCTTTCCCCCTCCCATCTTTCCTCCATAGTATCCTCCTCTAGGAAGGTAGATAGAATTTGCCCAGGAGGGCGGTAAATTACCACAACCACAAACGAGTTTTATAGGAGCTGTTACAGTGATCGCATGAGGTAGGAGCAGGACAATAATTTATTTTCATAACGGAGACTAACAATTATGGGTGGAAGCACATTATTACTTATATGTAAACGATCAACTCAGCACACGAGGAGTTGACACACTGGTGTCTGTGTAGGTGTTGAATGAATAATTATCGCTATTATAATTATTGGGGGTGAGGATGATGCTGGTTACTGCATGATGATTGAAATCGCGAAATGGCCTTAAAGCTGCAGTCCGTAAGTTTGCCTCTTTGTCGCCATTTCTGTTTGAAAACCTGCAATTGCAGTTATTTGTGCACTTATCTTCCTTCCGTGGGTTGTGCACCGGCATGGCTCCAGCATGGGTGTGACCACCAGGTTTTTCCACTCCTTTGTCAATGCCTTTGACCAGAATTTGCATGGCTTACCCCAGCCGAGACCCTGTCTTCCTTGCTGGGTTTTTACAATATTAATATATGAAAAGACCCAGCAGATAGTATTGGTATTGCAGCAATTGTGTTGTTTTTATCTACAGTACAAGTGCCTTAATTCAGATGCAATATTAATGTGGTCAGTTCTTCTGATGAACAACACTTAAACTACATTCTAAAAACCTGCAAATTTTAGTTGCATCTGAAAAAATCTGAATGCCTTACTGATTGGACACATGACATATGCAGCTAAAAATCAACATACCAAAAACAGTTCTATATGGTATGTAAAAGTTAAATTAAAATATAGGTTAATTTTCAGACCAGAAGTTCTATGTGTATGAGTGGGTTTGTCCTGGGTCCTCTTCTGCAAAAACACTGGCACCTACTGTCCACCATGAAACACCAGATCAGTGAATGGGCCCATGATGAAGTATGACTTGTATTCTTGTAATGCTAAAGGTTCTCTAGGATGAGCCTGAAAAATCCTCAACAGCCCCTCAACATCATTATCAGTGCCCACAGGTACAGTACAGCCGTTAGGATGTGAGCCACAATCACTCAAACACACTCATAAACATGCAAATGCATTCAGAGAGGATGCTGTATTTCTATATAATTTGATGGACACAGGAGGATAATGAACTGTACCTTTTTTCAGGACCTGCTCCACCTTTAAGTTATAGATGTCTGTGTTTTGTCCAGAACTCTCCTGCCCACTGTGATCTTATAAGCTGTCAAACATACATGTTATACGTTCCTGTTCACAAGAACTTAATAAATGTTTTTATTTCTTTCACAGGGCTTGAATTTCATTTGTGAAAATGGGGGAACTTTTTTCCCCCCGTAACTTCTGACATTCAATTTCAAGCACTCGCATGTCAAATTTCAAGTGTAACCACAATTATTTCATAAAGTTATTATACACGCAGTTTTTATGATCTCATATTAATCTCTTCATTAATTATTTGTACTTCCAATAATGTATGTCAAATTACTATTTGTTATGAAACTCCAGCTTCCAAGTTCCAAACACAGCTTTTATTGGAACAATCCAGAAACCTAATCCAAAATACAGGCAACAGGTCAATGGACGGGCAAGCAATCCAAACAAGCGACAAGGCAGGAAACTCAGTCAAAAGGGGTAATCCAAGGGACAGGTAAGAAATCCAAATACCAGGACCCATAAAACCAGACAGAACGCTCAGAAATGCAGAAGTAACACTAGCAAGACTTCAAATGTTTCCGACTTTGAAGCATAGCCTATTGCCACATAAAACTACATGCAGTCGCTTAAATTTGAGCTACTGATAATGGAAACTGCTCAAACACAGTTTTATCCAGGCTGGTTCCAGAATTAAATACTGAGGATGCTTCAGAAATTAGTGAGTGTGCTCTAGCCTCAATGCATATAAATTTTCACATATATTTTTGTCCCGTATATTGCTCTTTTCGGTGTGAATCCCGCATAAATATGCAGATGTCATTCCCGAACCTTTACAGCATGAATGTGGCCGAAAAACAAAAGTTTTATACAAATTCTGAATGGATTATATATAGAAAGCACACAAAGACCTTGGTCTGATTTCAGCGCGATCTCATGACATTTTGTTATAATGAGAGGATTTGTAAACTTGCAAAATTCAGCAATGGACAAAAACTCTGGTGTGGTGAATGGATTCTAACTTAAATGCCTCTGATTGGCAGTTAAGTTCAAGAAATCAACAGATATGTCTGCGATTGGCTACACTTCTTAATGCTGCAAAAAACACAATGTCAATAGAAACTTTTTTGAAAATTTCAGGAATGACATCCGCATATGTATGCAGGATTCACTCTCAAAATAGCAATGATTGACATAGTGATTACAATAGCAGTGGACAGGACAAACGACGGAATCCAATGGCATGGTCGAAGGTATAATGTTTGTAGGTCTTTTTCCTGCACTTCTGCAAAGTTCACTTAATTTATCAGGATTAGTTTCAATTTTAGTTTTAATCTGACTAAATGTAGGTAAGTAATCAAAGTAATAAGTAATCATTAAATTACTACTGAAGACTACTGCAGCTATATGGGAAATAGCAGAGTGTTTCACATAGGAGACAAACAAATTCAAAATAGCCACACATGTAACTCAAAATTGCTGAATAATTCCAGAGTTACAGTTATTCTAATTTAACACAAGATATCTGGTCAAGAATGCAGAGCATCTACAACCGTTTACCGTTTCACACAATTACAGTAAAGCAAGTTTTAAAGAATAAACTTGACTAGTCTATGTGCACATGTAGTAGCACAAACAACTATAATGTGTATTCTATGAGCACAATGTGTTTAACACAATTAAACATTTGAAAATAAAAAGAAGTGCATACCTGACAGCAGAGAGACACACAATGTGAGAGTTCTAGTGCAGAGCTCCAGAGACACACACACACACAGTGTGGGGGTTTTCTGGTTACAGAATCCAAAATTACCATAAGGCCACTTCACTTATATATCAAGACCAGAACAATGATATCTTCAAATCAGTTTGTTAGGATCTGTGACCCGTGTGTCACACCTGGCCAGAGATAGGAAAACATTCTCAACCAGACCCTGAGGAGGACACAACCCTCAGCAGCAGAACAGAATTCTTTAATAATTATAATACTCATAATAGAAGTGACTGCTGTGAAATTGAGACCATTTTACCAATCGCACATAGACATTTTAAATGATAACAAACATGAAAATGTTAAATTCATAGATTCTTAATATAATCTTGACACTTTTAAGTCAACTTTCAGTGACCAGGGCCATATGCCCAGGAGGAAGGGAGGGGGGCTTAAGGATGGGTGAAGGGGCAGATGAGCAAATCGTTTTCTTTGAGATCTTCTCCTCAGATTAGAAAGTGTATTGTTTTGTTGCATGGCATCTGTTTTGCGCGAGTTCCTGAAGTTTGGTTTCACGGGGAGATCATGTCAGGTCACACTGACACTACTACACCTGTGTGTAATTCTAAATGTCTCGGAGTTGTATTACCGTTCTGTGCTAATCATCCGCTATTCCCAACACTCAATCAAGCCACTTCTCTTCAAAACATGATAAGGTTTTATTTCACATGTCATTGCGTTTGAGTTGGCTCTAGTGTTGATCTATTTTGTCTGCAACCATTAAAGTATTTGATTTCTACAGCGACTCATTTGGCGCACATCATTCTCTTTCTATGAAACCTGTAAACAGCATTCCCCGGTTCTAACTCTGTAGCGACACCAACTCAATAGTGGTTTGCCCGAGCGTTGCAATTATTTTGCATTTAATTCAATCAAATGGCTTTCCCAACTCATTTTGGCTGTCTGTTCTGTGGGCGGCATATTATTAGAGGGAAAATTGTTTGTGGTGTGTAACTTTGCAGACTGTTTATATGCACAAACAGCAATTTCATACACTAAAGGAAAGATAAAATAAATAACAGGTCCCTTTTAAACTATTTCTGAATAACCATGCCAATATTTCTAACTTGCACATATGACTGTTATATTATCATGTATGTGTAGGCTATATTTCATATGCCAT
>NW_015637670.1:357963-360494 GCF_001515625.1 Sinocyclocheilus rhinocerous | reverse complement strand
GGGGGGGTTGGTGTTGGTCAGGGTTTCCTCTTGGTAAAAATCACTCCTGGTGCCGACAGTTAGCGGTTGAAATATGTCCAAATTCAAAGTACTGGAGAGAGTCGTTTCTCTCGCCCCCTGTTAGAGTTTAGATGGATGCTGAAGCTTTTTAGGTCAGGTAGTATCTGCAATCTCTGGCCCAGTTAGTTTGCTGGCTTCCATGGCTGCAATACGCTGTATTTTCCACCAACTGGCAACCCGGGTGTCTACTATTGGGTAAATTGGCAGTGGGCGGAGTCACACCGACCAAAACAAAAACAGACATTCCAACATGGAACACACATTTCAAAGTTAAATAACTGCATTGTTTTTCAGAGAAACAATGTGAACTTAGCATGTTTCCTAAACATCTGCTAACATATTATGGCATCTTTATGCTTTAGTGCAGTCAAAAATTACATACAGCCAGAGGTGGACAATCCAGGGGTCAGGAAGTAAAAGTCCTGCCATATGTTTATTCCACCCATGAACTCAGCAGCTGATTTCACCAGAGGAGGAACCAAGTCATTCCTTTCAAATCACAAACGAGTCTCGAGTCATATCCCAATAACGTGATATTTAGGCCCTGGAATGTGAATTGTACACTGTAAAATCCAATAGTTTACCTTACTTAGATTTAGTTAGTTATCTTTACTTAGTTGTTATACTTACTAGGTTTTATTAAGTTACAGCTACTTTCAAGGCAAATTAAACAATTTACTTACTGTTTTGAGTGACACTTACTTAAAATATTAAAGTAGCCACAAAGGAACCAATGACATTAATAAAGCAGTGAGAGGCAGCAGTGCACTAATTTGTTGCTAATGTGCAACAACAACAGAAGAAGAAAAGAAAAATAGTCTTAATAGACTTTTCACTCATTTCCTCCATGTCTGCAGTTATCTTTCACTAGTTGCATTCACTCGTTTCCCAAAGTCATCTTGAATGTTGAATTCTCAATACAACTGAAATATTTGAGAGAACATCACATAAGATAACTTCATAAATTGATGTTGATTTTCCTAAAATGTGTTTTTTTTTTTTACTCACCATTATAGTGATTAGCGTTCCCTTTGGTTGGGCACTTGGAACTTGGTTTACGTTACTATAATTATCTTCCTGTTAATGCATTATTGCACTTTGAAGTCAGAGCTGTTGGATTTCAAAAGAAGAAAATTTATAAATAGGTTCCTTTTAGAAAAAAAACTTATCTTCTAATTAAAGCAATAGTGCATCTATTTTGTGCATTTATTAATGAATTTTATAAAGTTTCTCTTTTCAAATAAAATCTGAAATGCTTTTATTTGGGTTAATATAATCCTTAAATAGTGTGTGGTAATATGTTGAAGTCACACACAGACTTAAACATTCAGCACGTGAACCACAACAATGGTAACAATTCAATTTCATTTATTTTCATTAATTGTAACAATAACCATTTTATTTGCTCTTTTTGTTGCGCTACTACTGACACAAGACTGCAAATAAAATTGATGATTTCTGACTGAAAACTACATCGGCGATGACCTACAGCCAATGAGAGAGCACGATACAGGGCAGCGGGAAGTTCGGGGAGGAGTTATATGAAACGTAGTTTGCGGACCAGTGTTGCCAAATCCGCGATTGCCGCCGGTTGTTTTTTATGTCAGCAGGTTGAAGCGACCCCAATAATGTGATATTTAGGCCCTGGAATGTGAATTGTACCAGGAGAACCCCGCCAAAAAAATGTGTATTTTACCCCCCGAAAGCGATTTTTACTGGGAAAGCAATTGGGCTATTTTCAGGCTAGTTTTGAGTAGTAATTGGGTGGGTTTTGTAGCGAAAACCTGGCAACCCTGCACCAGACAGAGCTGTCGGCGATTCTTCCTATTGTAAAGTCATGCAGTGTGTAACCTCCTGTCATCGTTCCATCGTGCAGTGTGAACACAGCAACAACTGAATGCTACCCCAGATAGTCGTTCAGTGTGAAACCAACAGTGATGCGACGTCTTTGAAAATCGTGCAGTGTGAACTCGGCATAAGGCTCAGGTCAAACATTGTTTATAGCATAAAAAGAAACAGTTCGCCCAAAAATCGTCATAATTTACTCACTTGTGTTGTTTGAGACCTGTATGACTTACTTTCTTGTTTCAACAACAAATTTCCCACAAAAAAAAAAAAACATGGTTTGGCTTCAGGAGACTAGAAATGCAGTGCACAAGTCAAATGATCTACTCCTATTGTGTGTTTGCCATTTTGAGCTTAATAGATATGGTCACTAAAAAAGAGTGTGAGATAATGTCAGATCTGTTTTCTGTGATTTGCATTTTTTAATTGTCAAGATCAGTCATGAACATGAATTAACCCACAGAACTGAATACGTTTACCATAATCCATGCCAGGTTCACAGGCTTTATCGAAACGCTCCTGATCTTTGACATGTTTCCTCTGGTAACTGCAGGCTTCTGTTTTAAGAGAAGATAATAATGTTCATACACACTTTTATTTTATTCTCCTCATTTATATATATATAT
>NW_015637670.1:354383-357749 GCF_001515625.1 Sinocyclocheilus rhinocerous | reverse complement strand
ATATATATATATATTTTACAGACATAATCTAACTTTCACAAAGTAGTAATAAGAAGTAAATAGTATACTGAAGATACTGTGAATCCTAAAGACCAGAGAAAATGATTATTCCAGCTGGTATCTAGTGTTTTATGGTGTTAAATTTCCTACACCTTCTACCTTATTGTATTTATTCTCAGGTTAGGTAAAGTAAGTCGAATTTGTCGTATCTCATAAGCATCCGAGTTCATACTTACAAAACAAGTCACAGAAGACTTCTCCGTGGTCTGTTCTGGCTTAACTATAAATCAATGCCAGGGGAGGCAGACTTGTGTTATATAAATACAAGTCAGTTTATTATTACAATTAATAAGTAAGCAGTACAAATATTTTACAGCTATTGTATATAAGTATTAAATAAAGTATAAATATGAAAAAGTTCTTTGCTCAAGGCAATATCAGCGATGGCTCTGGTGCCGGAGAGCTCTTCAGGTCTCGAAGCAGTATCTGATTTCATCATGGCACTTCAGTCTTTTATAGACAGCAGGTGGATCCCAATGTCTTGTGACATCAAAGTGGAAATCCCCTAAGAAGTTGTTTATAAAAGGCCTTGCATCTTCTCATTTTTCTTCTTTGGGATTTTTTGCACTGCTGTCTTTTACGATTCATCTGAAACACACCAGCTAAGGTAATGCCCACCTTTTTTCTTCAACGCTCTTACTAATACATGTGTCATCTCTAGCTGTGCTCTTCCTTCTACAAACGTTAATAAATGCTTAAAACAACAAGTGTGGTGTCTTACTTAATAAACCACTTTCTCAATAAAACAAATATAAAACAAATAAAATATCATGTGTGGTGTCTTTCTTAATAAACAATTTTCTCAATAAAACAAATACAATATCATGTGTGGTGTCTTTCTTAATAAATTACTTTCTCAATAAAACAAATACAATATCATGTGTGGTGTATTTCTTAATAAACCACTTTCTTAATAAAATAATTACAATAACGTGTGGTGTCTTTCTTAAACCACTTTCTCAATAAAACAATACCAATAACACTTGTATTTGGTTACAATACAAAGGTATTGTATAAAAAGTAAAGGCATACTTGCAATAGGACAATTCCTTAAAGGCAGAGTAAGGGATTTCTGGTAGCCAATGTTTATATTTGAAATCACCAAAACAAACAGGCCCGAATCAGTTTTTAAAGCGTTTTTGAAAAATCACTTACTCTGCCTTTAATCTCCTCTACAACATGCAGCAGTTACATATTTGCCTTCCCAGGAAATAAACAAAATAATACACCCTTAGACATAATATATTAACTAAATACATTAAACAATGAGGCAGGGTAATTGTATTCTTATGCATATTACACAACAGATGTAATAATTTCAGTCCAACCTCAACAGGCTGTTTAGCACATTACAGGCCAGACTGGTTTAAAGGGGTCATAGGATGCCCATTTTCCACAAGCTGATATGGCTAATTAGCACATTATTAGGAAAGGCGATTTGCAAAGATTCATTACAAAACATTATACCCAATTCTTCTGAAGATGAGGCTGGATCATGAACGATTCGCGCGAACATAGACGCATTTAGGTAGATCAGGGGATCCAGTCTGTGCTGAAACGCTACTGTCAATCAAACTATCGTGGGAGGGGCCTGTATGTGTGACGTGTCACAGACAGGCATCTGAGATCGGCTCGATTTGAGAAAGGGGAAAACATTTAACCAAATAAAAATAAAAAAACACTGGGTTGATTTTTATCATTATAGGGTCGTTGTGTACACACACTGCCAACACTCATTTCAGTTCAAACAACTTGTAAAAGTGCATGTCACCTCCTATGACCCCTTTAAGTACTAGATTTAAGACTGTTTTTACAGACACTTTAACTAACATTAAAAGTGGACAGCAAGGAACAAAATGCAATGCTACAGGATATTGCCCATTTACACTATTTAATTGATTGCTGAATATTGTACCTTAATTGAAGTAGCTGTTTATTAGGATCATGATTTTGCATACCATTGCATGAATGACTGCCTGACACATAATATATTATTATATTTATGATTAACAATCAAATTATTAATTAGTTAGAAACTAGTTGCTATGAATACAGGTGCCATTATGAATGACTTGTTTGTCATTGAGTCAGTGTTGCTGATGCAAAGTAGGCCCTTTGTTACCAAACACCAAGTAACTAAATTAGGATACAATTATGAGTAATTCACAAACATTAAACTGTTGGTTACTTTAAAACTAACCTTCATCTGGGAGATCACAGGGATATGTGAATATTTGATCTCAATACACTCCCTCACACACACACACACACACAAACTTACTTTCTCACCCACATTCACTCATATGTTTTACTGTTTCTGTTAGAACGTTTCAAATGTTTTGGAATACCTGCTCTGTAGTATTCTCTTTTGGATTATAAGTAAATGTTCTTACTACACTATTAATGTGTATGTGTCCTCTATACTTCTATGGCTCTCAATAGATTCAGTGGTTGGAGTTGGGTTAATACTCCTTGACAAGTTCTGTTGCTACATTCTGATTACGTTTCTGGCTACATTTAAAAACAAAACATATTGATCATTTAATAATTGTTGTAATGCTAAAATGTTTGTTTTCAACTTCCAAATAGATGTCCAATGATTGATAAATAAATGTTTGATTGCTGAATATTGTACCCTAATTGAAGTAGCTGTTTAGTAGGATCATGATTTTGCATACCATTGCATACCTGACACATAATATATTATAATATTTATGATTAACATTCAAATGATTAATTAGTTAGAAACTTGTTGCTATGAATTCAGGTGCCATCGGTTGTCTTCTTATGAATGACTTGTTTGTCATTGAGTCAGTGTTGCTGATGCAAAGTAGGCCCTTTGTTACCAAACACCAAGTAACTAAATTAGGATACAATTATGAGTAATTCACAAACATTAAACTGTTGGTTACTTTAAAACTAACCTTCATCTGGGAGATCACAGGGATATGTGAATATTTGATCTGTTAACTGGTTGCATATGTCAGATGTATTGCATGACTCGGGCAGAGAAAAGTTGTTGCTATCAATCATTGTTACTTAATCAACTGAGTCAGTGTAATGGTGAAGGGATAGATCAAATAGGCTAATTGATGGAAGGTATAAATAATAAATTTCATGCTCCTTTGTAAAAATATTTTGTAGTATTTTTAAAATACAAAAATACAGTAGTTTATTTATTTTTTATTTGTATTTATATACTTGGTGTGGCTGCTGTATTTTGTAGTTTTTTTTGATACACTTAAAATTAAGGTATTTGGTATTTTATTTTTAAAATACATTTTGATGTATCTTTGCCCAACCCTG
>NW_015637670.1:352691-354281 GCF_001515625.1 Sinocyclocheilus rhinocerous | reverse complement strand
AATGGTGAAGGGATAGATCAAATAGGCTAATTGATGGAAGGTATAAATAATAAATTTCATGCTCCTTTGTAAAAATATTTTGTAGTATTTTTAAAATACAAAAATACAGTAGTTTATTTATTTTTTATTTGTATTTATATACTTGGTGTGGCTGCTGTATTTTGTAGTTTTTTTTGATACACTTAAAATTAAGGTATTTGGTATTTTATTTTAAAATACATTTTGATGTATCTTTGCCCAACCCTGCTTCCAGTGGTAATGAGGTTCAACTCTCAGTATTTTCACCAGCTACAGGGTGCTGTTTACAAGAACAGTGTTATATAAAGATCAAGACATTTTGTCTTACCACTCTGAAATCAATCAGTTTATAGAGTGGTGTGATGCCCACCACCTAATTGGGAATGTGAAGAAAACTTAGGAGATGGCATTTGTGACCATATAGCCCTATATATATTCATAATGTTCCAATCACACAGGTGTCCTCATATAAATACCCTGGTGTTTATCTTGATTGTTCTCTTACATTGCATGTTCATGTTGACAGTTTGTGCACTAGGTTTCAACAAAGGATGTATTTTTTGAGAAGGCTCAGACTTTATGGTGTCAGTAGCATGATTATGATGTTGTTTTATCAAGCTGTACTAGAGAATGTGATCAGATATAGAATACATCTTTGATACGGTAATTTGACAGTACAGCTGAAATCTAGGCTTGGACATTTTATTCAAACAGCCATGAAAATCATGGGCAGGATAGAACCTCTTTATCTCCAGACTCTATATGAAAAAGTCTATGATGAGGGAGGCAGATAAGATTTTGCATGATACAACACACATCTTGAACTGTGAGTTTGTAATGCTGCCATCAGGTAAGAATTCCAAGATGTAGATTAAATCGGTTCAAGAAATAGTTTATTCCTTCGGCAATTAAGCTATTAAATAACATTATGTAAGGTAACTTACTTATTGATTATTATTATAATTTTTTTTTTATAGTATGTGTTACTGTGATATCTATTCTGATATCTACATCTAACCTACCTGCTATATTAAATAAACGTTTCACGCATTATACAAGTGAAACCTGCGGTAATGAGTAAAACTAGGTGACATATGCGCGATACAACAACAAAATTTCAGAAATTCAGGACCTGATTAAAAAATATATTATATTGCACAGATATTTGTGAAATAAAATTCCATGACTTTTCCAGGTTTTTCATGACAGTATGAACCCTGCACAGTAAATTCCAGAGTGTTAAATTAACACTGCTCGGAGCATATATGGTCCCACTCTAAAAGAGTGTTAAAGTAACACTGAAGCAGTGTCTTCACACATTACTAACCAGTTAGACTTTATTTCTGGAGTATCTAAAACAGAATTAATGTTTAGATGTTTTTTTTTTCTTCAACTTACCGTTTTTGTGAATAGTGGTTGCTTTAGTTGCCTCTTGACCCTTGACTTTTTAAATTTAAGTTTCTCTTTAGCTGGCACAATTGTGTGTGTTAAACACATGTGATGGCAAGGAACTTATGGTAAAATCATGTCACGTGTAGGAGTCTCTGATTGCAATTTATCTAAAACTGTAGA
>NW_015637670.1:348975-352681 GCF_001515625.1 Sinocyclocheilus rhinocerous | reverse complement strand
CATGAATCTGTCTGATGATCGTCACCATTGTTGAGATTCATATGCTGATTCTTGATGTCTGCATGTCTAAACTGTACAGATGTTCTATACTGGTGTGCAAAGTGTTTTTAAAGCTCTTCATATTATTTCATTAATATTCAGTTGTGATCAATAACAAACTATATAACTCATCACCGCTGATGACATCAGTAAACCTGGCTGTAACATGACAACTATGTCATTATCAAAAAATCAGCCAATATAATCTAAACCCATTTTCCCTTGGTTTTTCTTACTGTTACTAATGTGTTTCATAAACACAGTTACAGCAACCAGAGAAAAACTAATGTTAATAAGTCAAGGGTCAAGAGCCCAACTAAAGCAAACACTTATCTCCACAATGGTGTGAATCTCAGCGATGGTGACAAAATATTCTGATAATTTTTATGTGATTTTTGAACGTCACAAAACAAGGCAGTAAAAAGTCACAACAAAAAATAACAAAAATAAAAGCAAATAGTAAAAATAAAAGCAAATACTAAGACAATGAAGCTGCATAATTTATTCATGTCGCAATGCATGCTGGGAGCCATGGATGAGTTATGATTGGTGCACCCAGAATGCACTGCAGCATGAATGTGTCTGATGCTCCATTGTTGAGATTCATATGCTGATTCTTGATGTCTGCATGTCTAAACTTCTGCTGAGATCTTGAGAGATTTAATGTCTTCTCTTATTTCAGTCTTATTTCAGTCTTAGATTTCATCTAAGGCTGTGGCTGAAGTCAGTTGTAGTTCTTGTGTTTCTCTTTTCTTCAGTGATTCTGCTTGTTAACAGCAGCTGTTCATCACTAATGATCAATCAGCACTTAATTAATCACTTAATTATCTCATTAACTTTAACACTGCTTCAGTGTTACTTTAACACTCTTTTAGAGTGGGACCATATATGCTCCGAGCAGTGTTCATTTAACACTCGGGAATTTACTGTGTGTCAGTAGTTTTTCCTCTCTGCTACACCTGGTTCGCGATCGGCCCCCCTCCCCCTGGGCCCCTGTTACTCTGTTCCACTATTACCCCCTGTCAGGCACCCGTGGGGTCACGGCTACTATTTCATGATTTATTTTATAAAAATAAAAAAAGGGCAGCAGGCCAAATCGATTGCCAGGCCACCGGGAATTCTCCCGATGGCCAGTCCGCGCATGCCCTTGAAATTCAGCACAGTAACTATTTACTCTAAAGAGTCCAGGACTTTAACTTGGACATTTGTACTGTGAGACATCACTGCATCATCCAAATACCTCTTCAGTATCTTTTTTTTTTTTGTCCAAATCAAATTCTGTCAGAAAGCCAATGTCAGGAATAATCATCTGGAGCCATTTATTGTATTTGATTTAAAATGTCTGTTTTATTCCTTGGATGATTATTGAACTGAGATACGGGTTAAAAATATTACACAAAACAAATTGTGACTGTATATCACCGTATATCACACCATGATTATTTAGTCAGGAGTCAAAAATGAACATTTTGTAGCTTCGTTCAGTCAACCATTTATTTATTTTTTCTCCAAAATTACAACAAAGTATCTTGGCTCGAACAATGTTATTTAAGATTTAATGAGTGTGTGCTGGAGATCATGTTTAATTTTCTGTAATCAACAAATAGGTGTTATATGATTATGTAGTACATCCATAATCGATGAGGCTGCTCTTGAGCTCAGACATGCCAATGTACTGCTCCCTGTGTTCTTTAGTTTGGCTTTCCTCTCTTGTAGGCCAGTATTCAACCCAGGTCTGCTCTCCAAAAACATACTGCAGACTAAAACAACAGAAAGTGAAGTCAAAATGACCAATGAAAAATAAGGATGTCCAAGTTGATATAAAGGATAACTCTTTTAAACATTTTGGTAACAATTTCTATGAAGTCTGTATTTGTAATACATCATAAGATTATGCTTAAGGCATTATAATGAATGAATAATGCATTACATAAAAAAAAACAATGTTGTATCATCTCATAAATAATCATAAGAACAGTTTTAATGTATTATAATACCTACTTATTTGTGCTTATAGCTGTCACGTGGTTATGAAATGCACACAACACAGGAGTAAAAATAAACAAGAAAGTCCTTTTATAAATCCACAGGCAGGAGAAACACAGGAAAATGTTCATAAAAGAACATCAGTACGGGAGCTACGGCAAAAGACAGGGCTTAAATAGGTGAGGGCAATCAGGGAGAAACAGAAACAGGTGTGGAGTGATGAAATCAAAAACCATGGAAACTAATGAGGGAACACAGGCAACTGGAACACAGAGAAACAAAACCAAAACACAACAGAACTGGGCCCGTATTCACAAAACATTTTATCTTACCACTTAGAGTTCTCCTAAATAGCAGTAAACGTTTTTAGCTAAGAGTTTTCTCTTAAAACCTATTAACAAAGCTGCTGAGACAAACTTTTACTAAGAAATAGAGAGAAGTCTTAAGCTAAGAGTAAGGGCGGAGTTGACCTCGTTGCTATGGATGATGTCAGCGTGCTTACTAACTATGCACACAGTGATTGGCTGATAGTCTCTGTCAGAGATTTATTCATAGAAATATTGTAGAGCGCAATATTATGTTGCCATATTCAAATAAAGGTTTTAAAATAAAAATGTTAATTGCCACATTCAAATAAATATGGGAAGTGTTCCCGGTTCCGGTTGTCCTAATTAATGCAGCCTAACAATCCTTGGTTACACTTTATTTCGATAGTCCACTTTAGACATTCTATTAACTATACGTAACTTTGTAACTACATGTCAACTACATGTCGACTAATTCTCATTAATTTGCAACTAGATGTCTACTAACTCTCAGAGTAGACTGTTAGGGTAGGTTTAGGGTTAGTAGAATGTTGACAAAGAAAGTGTTAGAAGATATTAAGTAGACAGTCTACTAATACTCTACTAACTGCTAGTTGACATGTAGTTGCAAAGTTACTTACAGTTAATAGAATGTCTAAAGTGGACTATCGAAATAAAGTGTTACCAAATAAAAATTTTAATTGCCACATTCAAATAAATATTTTTAAATGAAGGCTAAGAGTCACTAATTAAACAAGTAATAATAGCTAATTGTCAGCCTCTTACATGTATGCTTCTTGTAAACAATTAGTGAATATGCATATAAACAGCCTTTTAATTAACAGAGTAGAATAATCATGGCTGATAGTAAGATATGCAAACGTGAAAGAAAACCAAACTGGATGCAAGAAGAGCTGTTACTTCTTGCCCAGCTGGTTTATGAAAACAAGGATATAATCAAAGGAAAATTGTCCCTAACAAGTTCTATAACAGTCATAATACCCCCACAATTAAGACGATATACCTTTTTAAAAGCTCATTACCGTCAAATGTTTCTAAAATGTTTACATTCCAAAGCAGATTGCCGGCAACAGCCATTTTAGGATAGTTTGTGGTTTGAGCTTAGTGACTTAGGAGTCATCTTCACTACTCCTAACGTTTCACAGATTTAAGAGCTAGTTTTAGTGCTAAAATGCTTTGTGAAATACTCAAGAGCAAAAATTTAGGAGTCCTAAATTTAGGACTGACACGCCCATTATTTTTAAGATTTTCTACTAAATCAGCCAGTTATGAGCTACTTTTAGCCTTAAAGGGGTCATATGATGCAATTTCAAGTTTTCCTTTCTCTTTGGAGTGTTACAAGCTGTTTGTGCATA
>NW_015637670.1:344162-345132 GCF_001515625.1 Sinocyclocheilus rhinocerous | reverse complement strand
GTATTCGGCCAATCACAACGCACTGGATAGCTGGCCAATCACAGCACACCTCGCTTTTTCAGACCGATGAGCTTTGTAAAAATCGACGTGTTTCAGAAAGGCGGGGCATAGAGGAGCAACAACAATGTACAGTATGTGGAAAATAAGGTGTTTTTTTTTTTTTACCTTAAACCGCATGAACTAATTTCATTACACCAAAAACACAAAATAATGTTCTTTTTAGCAATGTCATATAACCCCTTTAAGATGTTTTGTGAATACAGGCCCAGAAACGTGGCAATAGCTTTTAAGTGTATGGTGATTTGTAACACACAATGCACACGTTGCATCCACTTAAGTTACAATGAATTATATTTCCCATAGTCATAATGTATTATAAGTCTCATATCTTGCCATTGTTTAAGATCTGCACAGTAAATTAGTACATCTTATTAGTGTTTTTACTGTAAAATTACAAATACAAAGTCATCATGAAAACACCCAAAAGGCTTTATATTGTGGTCTTTCTATTTATAAGTGGTCTTTGTCTGCTTTAAGTAAAGTAACTTCACTTTATTTAAAGCAGTCAAAGACCACTTTTGAATACTACTACTACTACTACTACTACTTTTTCCTCAAACATCCATAAGATCAGATATCAGATCAGATGAATGTGTTCACATTTGCTTTGAACTATTTTTATTCTAATATCAGTATGGTTATTTTTAGTAGTGGCTCCTGACCATACATTTAGGTGGAGCAGATTCTGGGTTGTAGCGCTAATATATGAAAAACATTTTGTAAGCTTTATATTCTGATCTCTGAACACATGGGGACAACATTTTGGCAGAGATGTCCTTGCGTTATCCTGTGGGTGGTGCGCTAATGTTGATTGACAGGTTCGAAGTAATGTTACACGCATAAAATGCTGTATAATAATTACCTTAGTATTTATCACCTCCAAATGTTGATTTAGAATGTTACAAGTTGT
>NW_015637670.1:342746-343991 GCF_001515625.1 Sinocyclocheilus rhinocerous | reverse complement strand
TGATTGACAGGCTCGAAGTAATGTTACACGCATAAAATGCTGTATAATAATTACCTTAGTATTTATCACCTCCAAATGTTGATTTAGAATGTTACAAGTTGTGGAGCAATTCGGGAGAGGAAAGAAGATCATATGTCTATTCTCAGAATAAACAAAACAAACACAACAGAACCATATAAAGGCTATTCATGTGAGCACATTTAAACAAAAAGATTTAACGTATAGTCTACTTTGTTAATTTGATCCACTACTCCACATAGAAAAAAAAAACAGACATGCCAACAAGTTACTGACCTGATGCAGACACATAGCTGAAGCGGATTGATATCGTCTTGGTGGAGCGAGGTTCACATAAGGTAATGTGAAAATAAGCGGGGCAGTCTCAAATCTGCCCAAATGGCTCTCAATTAGAGTGCGCTTCAGTTCCCCTTTTCACTACAGATTTACGTTGCAAAATTGTGGGGCGCTGTTGAGCTTGGGAGGTCTCAGGCACCATCTGCCCCGCTTAGTATCATACATGCCTGCTAAAGCCATGCGGGGGATTTTAATATATACTGCTAACTTTACGACTTAAAATAGTCTAGAAAATCTGAACACATTTACAATTTATTATTGATTCAGTTTATATAGAGGTCTATGTTTTGGATGAATATTTTGGTGGGGCTCTGCCCCACCTGCCCATATAGACGAGCCGTGCCTGGTTATTTTGATGGTACCCTTTAGACAACTGTTGTAACTCTGCAACTACATGTCAACTAGCAGTCATTGGAGTATTAGTAGTATGTCTGCTAAATATCTGCTAACACCTTATTTTGATGGCTCCCTACTGACATGTAGTTGCAAAGTTGCTTATAGTCAATAGACTAAGGGGAAGATAAAAATAAAATATAAATATTGCATTTTTAACACTTTTTTTTTTAAGTATACAACTGAACTTAAACTAGCTCACAGTATAACCTCACAGGAAGCACTCAAAAACACTCAGCCACTCACACGATGTAGTAAGATACTGTGCAGATCTTAAATAAATACATGTAAAGATATGAGATAATCCATTATAAAATAAGTGGATTTAACATGGTATTAATTGTGTGTTATAAATAATCATACTCTTAAAAGTTATAACCACAAATGCCTAAGTGTTATAATTATTGTTATGATTATTTATGAGATGATACAACATATTATGTATGTATACAGTATATATATATATATATATATATATATATATATATATATTTTTTT
>NW_015637670.1:325295-342701 GCF_001515625.1 Sinocyclocheilus rhinocerous | reverse complement strand
ATATATATATATATATTTTTTTTTTTTTTATGATGCATTATGCATTCATTATGCCTTAAGAATACCCTTCGAATATATTATAAATATGGGCTTCATAGAAAGTGTTACCAAAATTTTTGTTTTCATGATGATTTTAATAGATTTTTTAAAAATATTTAATAGACATCCCATTTCACCTGAACAAAACATGTATTTTAATAACAGGTCAAAATGCGTTTACTGGGGTCTTCTTATATGGTTTTCTTGTCACAATTTTTTCTTGGCTTAATGCATAATGCTTACGTCATGCTGACTTTGTTTTAGTGGACATATATTAATATTTTAAAACAAAACAGCTTTTATTTTTTGTCTTTTGATAAATATTAAAGTTCACTTATTTTAATATTTATTTTTCTAAGAATTACAGCCTTGAACTCTGTACTCACACTAGGCACAGTTGCCTTGAACCAAGCCCGAGCGTGATTATCCCCCCTCCCCACTCCCCCACTGGCCTGCACGCACACTTGCACTAAACATTCTGGGCCGGAGCACACTTATGTCATATACAAGATAACAGGGAGAAAACCATTTCGCTAATAGACTGCCTAATAAATTTATTATTTATGCCTTGCAGCGATTTTCACTAGCATGTATCACAGGATCATAACAGCGGCAGCTGACGTTAATAAAAGAATTTGCAGCTTTACTCGCAAACTACAATTCCTGTTCATCAATAAGGTGAGAACCAGACCCATTAAAAACCTAAATATACTTGACTGATTAAGTTAATTGAAATGTGTACTGTAGTAGAAGTAATAGAATATGTTTGCAGTCGCAATGATGACAGTAGCGCACAAAAAATAGTAGCTGTTCCGTACTCCGGCGCAGTAAGCGATCACACTACATGTGTACCGTGCTCGAGCCCAAATGAACCGTGCTCTGGCCCACCTCTTCCAAGCGAGCCAGGGATGGCTAAACGAACCGCGCCCGGGCACGGTACGGAGCGATCACACTACTCAAACGAACCGAGCTTTGGGGGTCAAACGCACTTGGGCACAGTTCAGATCACCTAGTGTGAGTAGACCCTTCCTTTTTCCCTTCAATCTCTGGGCAGTTACACCACCGAGACATTTTTGACTTCAAACCCCACATAAATAATCAAAATTACTTAAACTCAGAAAATACATTCACCATAGCAGATTTTTATTCAAGTCATTTTTGTATTAATTGTATTGCTTAATTTATTTAAGTTTATTCAAGTCTTAATTTATCTAAGTGTATGAATAACACTTTAAATGCATAAACCTCAGGCAAATCCTGCTCTCTTGAAAAAAAACAGAGTGGACACCTACCTTCCACCGAGCTTTGGTAGGTCAACAGATCTGCCCATGATGAGGTATGACTTGCCTACTTCCAATCCTAAATGTTCTCTGCAACTGGGACGAGCCAAAAATGGTCTCACTTTACCTTCAACATTATCATCGGTGCCTGCAGGACAGAACAGCGTTTAGGAAACAATTCCACTGCAATGCAATTTAGCCTTCTGTAGAGCATTAATCAGGGGTTAAAGCAAAAAAAAAAAATCCTGAGCCTGAACTTTTTTCCGGGGCGGGGTGGGGGAGGGTTGAACTCTGCGGACACATATACAGAGGGTTTTGTCTTCAGCTAATTTTTACAAGCAGTATAACCAAAACTGAGTGTATAGGGTAATAGTCAGTTTTAGTACCATTTTAATATGAAATAGATTATCAAAATTAAGACAACACAAAGAACATAATATGTTCAGGAATTTATTATTATTAACATAATTTAAGGAAAAATAATAAAGCTACTGTTTAATGTCAAAAACAAACAATAAATAAAATTAGCAGCACTATGCACTTTTTGTTTGCATAAACATTAAAATACTAATATGAAAAATGATGGCCGGATTTTAAACGATCAAAAAATCTTGGTTTGGTGACTTACAACATAACATGTTATATACTAGATATATACTAGACCAAAAATAAATAAATAAATACATAAATAAATAAATAACATTTTTTAATGATAAACCTCACATTTCAGTCTTTAACTCATTTTAAGAGAAGGATCAAAATCATAAATTATAGGCATTTTAGTGTTGAGATTTTTAGAATGAACATTAGCTTGTTTTCCATCTATAGGTTAAGATTTACAACAAAAAATCGATCTGATTTTCGCATTGGTCTGAACAAAAAAGACAGACGGGCTGAAAGAAAATGTAACTCCACTTTCCGACAGCAGGTGGCGCTGATAGAACAGCAGAAATAGAGCAGTTTCCCTGGTAACCGCTGTTATCAAAGCAGTACTGTGCTTTTAAACACTGCTTTATTAGGCATTACACGGAGGGAAAATGAAAAGCAAATATCATAGAAATTTTTCTGAAGACCCCTTATGCATTAATATAATTAATTAATACATTTTTTCATTTAATTTCTTTAAGCACTCTGTCTTCATTCATGTTTTCACATAAAACAAAACCTACGCTGCATGTTGGCCTGCGTGAGACTTTTAATTTTGCTTAATGCTGAGCAGTATTTATCTCAAGTTTTACCACATATTTATAGAGTAATCCTATAGAGTAAAAAGATAAAGTTATTTAGTCGAGCAAATTTGAGCAGAGTGATTTTTCTTTTGCAAGCTGTTCTCACTTTCAGACCAAATGCACGGTTCTGACACATACATCAGATTTTCTAAGTTTACGTTCATTTAATTTTGTATTTTTATTTACTTAGTTAAAACTGTGCTTATGAGGACACTCGCCAAAATGGGCATTTTGACTTAATTTTTTGTGTATTTGGCCATTCAAGCCAGTGCTTGAAGTGGAAAAAAAGAAGTGCCGGTATATGAAAAGAATAATTTACTGCCATCTGGACGCAAGTCACTATTCTCTCCACCATGATGAAATTGTCTGTTTTTTCTCTGTTTTGAACTTATTACTTATTACTAATGCATTCCCTTACTGGAATCTTGAACTTTCTAGAAGTTTACCGGTTTCAAATGACCTCCTGGGTAGTGTGCTTTATAGTGTAATTTCTAATCACGCAGACACTGACTCTTTGACTCAGTACCGCCAACATGTCAGAAGTGCCGGTACGCACGAAAAAGTGCCAGTACGCTAAAGACTAAAATATTGAAGTGCCAGTACTGTGTACTGGTGTGTACCGGCCCACTTCAAGCACTGAGTTCAAGCGCTATAAGACGAAAAGTGAACTCCGTTTTGTGCTCTGTCAGAGATGCGGCTCCCTGTGCCCCCTGGCCTCCCACACAGAAAACAGTGCTGAAGTACAGAATTTAGTTCTCTTTCATGATTTCTTGCGCTTGAACGGCTTACAATCTTTTGAATGCTTAAATTGGCAAAACTTAAAAAAAAATTAATTTCCTACACCAGCTACCAAAAGGCTTGCCGTATCTGCCTATTTCTTCTATCCATTTATTTTTAAGTCCTTTATCAATTAGGACGTCTTGCCCAGGCTTCATAATCTTTTACTTTCCATCCTACCGACTGTGTCCCCGCTCCGGTATCTATGCTTAGTAGGACTCGGTTGCAGCTGGATCTCAACCCCACTTTTTCCAAGACCCGCCCCATTCTACATCTGACTGACTAGTAACGTTTGGTTGAAAGTGAAAGCTGTATTCCTCTCATACTATTGGTAGGTGAACTCATGAACTCGAACATGATATCAACAAGATTTTAAAAGTAGAACTATCTTTTTTTTTTTTCTGCAGCCAAACGACGCACGCCGGAGATCCGGCACGGTGCCGGAAAAACTTTAAGCCCTGATTAATGGAGAAGAACAACTGCATTTAACAGGAATCAGACACATTTCAAATGAATTTCATGATCTGCGAAGGGAATAATGAACTTTACCTTCTTTCAGCACCTGCGTCACATTCATGTAATAGGTATCAGAGTCCTGTGTCTGATTCGTCTTCAACACTGTGACTTTATAAACTGTTGAACATACATGTTATATTGTTAATGGCATAACTTATTAGACTGGATTTCAGTGGTCATGTTTCAAGTCAAACTTTTTTTTTTAAATTGCATTTACAGCAGGGTTAATGGAATAGTTCACTCAAATAAGCAAATTGTCATCATTTAGACCCTCATGTTGTTCCACACCTGTATAACTTTCTTTCTTCAGCACAACAAAATGGGGAAAAAATATATTTTATGGGAAAAAAGATATTTCCCACAAAAGAAAAAAAAAGAAAAAGAAAATAAAAGAAAAAAATTAATAAAAAACTCACTGATTCTATTGCAGGGGTTCTTGAGTTAACAGCTCACTGGAAGGGTTTAACAATGATTTAAAAGTAAAATGTGTCTCTCTTCCTCACACAAAAGGCTTCAGGAGACTTGGTATACAATGCACAAGTCATGTGATCTCCCAGATAGCACAGATACGTCTGCAAGATGTCTGTTAAAGATCGCTTCATCTGGAAAGCATCAGCGGTGTATAAACATCTGTTAAACGTCTTTAAGATGCCACTTTTACAGGCATTGTAAATCATAAACATCTTAAAGACATCTAATAAACGTCTATTTGACATCTGATAGGAAACGGCCTATAGACGCCCACAAAAGAAAAAAAAAGAAAAAGAAAATAAAAGAAAAAAATTAATAAAAAACTCACTGATTCTATTGCAGGGGTTCTTGAGTTAACAGCTCACTGGAAGGGTTTAACAATGATTTAAAAGTAAAATGTGTCTCTCTTCCTCACACAAAAGGCTTCAGGAGACTTGGTATACAATGCACAAGTCATGTGATCTCCCAGATAGCACAGATACGTCTGCAAGATGTCTGTTAAAGATCGCTTCATCTGGAAAGCATCAGCGGTGTATAAACATCTGTTAAACGTCTTTAAGATGCCACTTTTACAGGCATTGTAAATCATAAACATCTTAAAGACATCTAATAAACGTCTATTTGACATCTGATAGGAAACGGCCTATAGACGTATTGCAGATGAGCAAACACTCTAAAAAATACATCTTGCAGATGTCAAATAGACATCTCCGTGATGTACGTGTGCTATCAGGGCTACTTTTATGATATGTTTAGCATTTTTGGAGATTAACAGACATGGTATATAAAAGAGAACGTGTCACATCTGTTTTGGAAAAAAAAATTTTGAGCAACAAGATGTTCTCAAGATGGTCATATTTTGGACCACTGCTACACCACAATAAAGGATGCTTATTGCTCCGTCCCCAGAGCAGTTTTAGGACTCTCTGACCACTGCCTGGTTCATCTTCTCCCAACATACAGGCAAAAACTTAAATCTGCTAAGCCTGTAGTAAGGACTGTAAAGAGATGAGCCAATGAAATCTGCTGCCAAAACTGACATCAAAAAACTACAGCGGATAGTTTCTTTACTCTTTACTCTTTACCTCATGAACAGTTAAATGCTCTCCCCACTGTGCAGTAAAACACGTGGAATACCCCAACTATCCATACTTATATTTATTATGTGTATGTTATTTATTTAATCATTCATGTACTTTCCACATTTCTTTGCATAAGTAGTATATAGCACATTTGTACATACAATTTACTGTCTACTGTCTTTTTGTCTATTGTGCATTGTTTTTAAATATTTAATTTTACTCACTTATTTTTATTTTGTTATCTGTGTCTTGTCACTTGCTATCCTGTCTGTGCACTGGAAGCCTCTGTCACCAAGACAAATTCCCTGTGTGTGTGAACACACTTGGCCATAAAACTCTTTCTGATTCTGATTCATTGTGCTGACTACTTTGGTTGTGCACCTGATTTTTGTTATTTTTGGATGTGCAAGCTTTATACACTGCTCAAAAAATTAAGGGAACATGTAATCATCACAGTAAAAGTTAGGCCTGGGACACACTAGATGTTAACCGATTTTAAAACCATGAAAAATTACAGACATGAAGACAGTTTCAACCGATTTTCAGCCTTATAATCCTCTGAACGCGCACACTAGATAATTCAACCAGGCCACAAGACCACACACTTGTTGACTGTAGGAACGATTTCACAGTGACACAAGATCTCACAGAGACTTGCGAGATCAAACGTGATTAGAGAAGAAAAACACATGGAGGACAATCAGCGTTGTCAGTTGGCTCTCCTGGCACGCGTTCTGTTGTACAGTGGAAAACAAAATAGAAAATAAAAAGAATATGGGTGATGTTCTTTCTCAGTACTCTACTTCCGTGGCATGTTTGTGGCTGCCAAGTTTCAGCTATAGAAGCACGCAACATCCAGTGGGTGATGCTTGCTCACTCTCACTGGCTATCCTTTCTACAATCAACAAGTGTGGGGTCTTGCGGTCTGGTCGAATCGTCTAGTGTGCACGATGAAATTCATGCAAGTTCGATCAGCCTGTATTTTCTATTTTTAGCTTTGACTTTTGATGTGATTTTGAATCCAGCCCACAGTGGGTTGATGATTTTGGTTTCCACAGACCATTGTCACATTATCTTGTTTTAAACAAATTACACAATTTACAGAAGTAAATATTTTCAACTTGAATATTTTGTTCATTGAGATCCTATGTGTGATTTAAGTGTTACCTTTGTGTACAATTGTTCACACTATGAAAAGAGCAAACAACAGGATCATGTAGGTTTAGAATAGGGTTGCACGGTATACAGGTACTGGATTTCGCTACTTGATACGGTTGTATCAATATGTCCCAGATGATTCAGATGAATCAGTAGTGTTCACTGCAAAGCCAAATGACATCCAGCTCCCCCTCTCTGGACATAATGAGTGGAGTTATGTTTTTTGATAGGGTTATGGTAGTGTTAGGGTGTGGTTGAGTGGTAACTCCACCCATTACATCCAGCGAGGGGGAGCTGGATCAAGCTCCACCCATTGGCTCTGCATTGAGCATGTTGCTGCAATGTCACCAGCACTGAAGCGGAACTAAACTAGACTACAGATAGAGAGCAGATGCAGTGCATGCAAGAGGGTGAAATGTTCAGCAGCTTCTTTCTAATTCGTTCATTATCGACACTGAGTACGAGTCTAGATTGGGTTAGGTGCGTGCATAGGAAGTAAGTGAATATTGTCTGTATTTCCTATTATTGTTGAGAGATTGGCTGTTTATTCTTGAGTTATGATAGTAGCCGATTAGCAGTTCAGTGTCAATTCAGTGTATTGTTTGATGTGAGATGCTTATATGTATATGTTTTACATTATATTATTGACGAATGTACATGTTTTTGATGGTATTTGCTAGGGATGTCCCGAGCCGATCTCAAAGATCGGGAACGATCAAGTGTTTTTTTTTACTGATCGTATCGGCTATCCTAAACCCGATCCTTATTTTACGTCAGCTGTAATGCCAGTGACATGCAGTAGGAGGCGGTATGCACCTTTAAGTAGACAACTCTGTATACATTGCATTGATTTTGTAATAACTTTAATGTACTTGAATTGTGCACCAAACACTAGGAATATATACAGTAAGTATCGGATCAGGAATCGGTATCGGCAGATACTCAATATTCAATGACTCGGATCGGATCGGGAGCACAAAAAACCTGATCAGGCCATCCCTAGTATTTGCTGACGCATAAAGATCAGCCACTTGTCACATGCTTAAGGCTGCAAAAGTGCCGTGATGCAGCATTCATGTGTGTTGATGACATCCTCTCGTGGAGATGTAGAGCATTCTCGCGTTATGATGCTCAGTGCACGTTGCTGTTATTATATTCAGACTGTACACTGTTTCGTTTTTTAAATGTTTATTTGTGGAGCATGTACGTGCATATTAAGTTTATTTCCTCTTGTATTTGTTTCAGAACCACACATGTACAGCCATCAAGTTCTTCATTAATTAAGATATCATCTAGATTTTGCCAAGTGCCTCTCTTCAATTACAAGCCATCTCACTCATTCCTGACTGACTGAGTCAGGATACTATGCATCCTGGCCAGTAGCAGCAGCAGTGAAAGTGCTGCTGGACGCACCATCAGTGAGCACAGGACCGCGCTGAAGCCATCTACAGTGAAGCCATCTATGACGTCAAGGCTGTAATGTGATTGGTTATTAAGGCACACGTGATCCAAGTTGACCGTTATGCTTTCTCCAATAGTAAGTAATACAGACCCTCTCATCTCCCTATATTTAGACAATCTCTGATTAAAAACAAGAGAAGAAAAAATGTGCATACATGACGCGCGAAAACCAGTGAGGTCTGTTCTAGCGAGTCGCACACGTTTGAGTGTCTGTGTTCAATGTATCTGATGCGCACTTTTGTAACGATCACTCATTCATTTATCGTTTATCGTGTCCGCAGCTGTCCATGTACGCATCCGAACTGGAGTATAACAGAGGCTTATAAACTGGTATTCTGACACCGCAGGCTTCATGCTTTCTAACCATATGTTGCAATTATTCTACTTACTGTACATATAAAATACAATAAGTTTGCAAAAGAGCTGTGTGCGTGCGCACATTTGAATAATGTCGGGCTGTAAACGGGTTCGGGCTTTTAAAAAGCTGTCAATCAAAATGTACTTGTCGGGCTCGGGCCGAATTCTGTCGGGCCTAACTTTTAAGGCCCGATTACAGCTCTACTCCCATGTGTATTTGTGTAAGCGCTCTGTGAAGAGGAACAAAGGTTTGTATTTACGATGTTTTTGCAGCGTTGAGCACTGTAGCCAATCAAGCTACAATGTCTGTTGAGCTGGTGAACGTAATGGCCAATCAGATGTGTTTAAGTTGGAAACGCTGGAGTTTGTTTAGAGCGAGCTCATAGAGTTCAAGTTTGCTAATCTTTTCACTATATAAAAAAAACAACAACAACACAACTGGAGTTTTCGCTCAGTCAGTAGGTGGTGGTGCTGAGTGATTATAATATGAATGATCTTTGCTCACTTTCTGTATATAATATAAAGTTTATGGATTTAAACCTTATTTAAATGATGGATTAAATCCAAAACTGTGATGATTGACAGTGATAACCATGATTGATTATGATAACCATAATCCATGCTATGGATGGGACAAAAAACCTGATACTGTATGTCAAAATAGATCTGTACATTAAGTATTGGAGTGTAAATGCAAACGAACTGATCTGCTACTTGTTTTATGAAATGTATTACTTTTTATAGGAATATTGCACTTTTTGTATAATTCAATTATAGTTCACTAATAATAATAATAATAATAATAATAACTATTTTAATTGTACCAGTTCAGTTTTACTGAGTATGGAGCACTGAAAATTGCTGTTTATATAGTTGAGCTTGAAATCAAGCAACACATTTGTTACTGCAGAGTTTGATGCAGTGTTCTTAATAAAACAGTTTTTAATTTAGTTATTTTTTTATTTTAATGTATTTGTCATGGTATGGATTTAATATTGATATAAAGGTATTAGATTCTGGTATACCAAAGCCAAAATTGTGGTATTGAGCCAACCCCAGTTTAGAACAGCATCAGGGTGAGTAAATAATGAATCTTAAACTCTGAAAGTATAACAGTAATGACAAATTAACACACAGAACTGAATGCATTTACCATAATCCATGCGAGTTTCACATGATGTATTATAACGTAGATTTTCGTCAACTTTGTTTTTCTTCTGGTAAGTGCAGTTTTCTGTATTCAGAGAAGTTCATGTTTTTACGCACACATATACAGTACACTTGTAATCACACACATGCTTGCAAAAATTGTTTCCTCATTCATACACAAGAACAAAACAAAACAAAAAAGCAATCATAAGTGAACATTTAAAATTACAAGTGGACTGCAGGAAACCAGATAAAATAATGCAACAGTACAGGATACGGTCTGTATATGGGAGTGATAATACCTTCAGCACACTGGCACAGGTCTCCTTTACACAGTCTGTATAGAGCACCATCTGTCCTTTCAGGGTGGTAGAACTTTGTACAGCGTGCATCTGAAACACACACACACACACACACAAGTTAAATACAGGGAGGTCAATTAATTAAATATGCTACTGTGATAATTTCATGATATGCAAATTAATTAATCTCAACAAATATAACAATGTCTGCTGAGAAAACCCCACAAATAAAGATACATTTGAAGACATTACTGTAGCAAATGAGATAAACACTGGTCAAACCGTGTTATTGCAGGCCCTTATATTAGCTCATAAGAGATCAAATGACTGACAATAAAAAAATTATCGACAAATATTTTTGTTGTTGAACAATGTTGTTGACTTTGTTTCAGTCGTCGATGTCACCGACATTGGTTGTTATTTAATACATAGTTTGTGAAAAGTCTGTGTAGTGTAAATCACTTATTATTTGGGGTGTAACGGTACACGTATTTGCACCGAAAATTTTCGGTACAGGTCTTTCGGTTCGGTACGCATGTGTACCGAACAAATACAGCATTGTTTTAAACACTGTACGATCGGAAATTAATTGGAAACTACCAGATTTATATATTGTTACTTTTGATAAGAAACAAAGTCTCATATTTCAAATTATGTCCTTTTTTCAGGAAATTCAAACAATAAATGCCGTTTTGACACTCTTTGATGTGGAGTGACCGATCGCTGTATAAACGCCTCAGTTCAAATGGCAGTGCGATTATCCCTTCCTCTTTACTACTAGATTTAACGTGAAATAAACATGAATGAACGTCTCATGCCTCATGCAGTCACTCAATCAGTGTTTCAACCGTGGAAAAAGCAGCAAAAAACAGCCTGTAAACAAAATCTCAGGTAGCATTCCATTTACCTCAGGCTCAGTGAGCTCGTTAGTGCGCTATAAATGAAGTCTAGAAAAGAGCATTTTGCGAAATATTAGACAATATACTCATTATATTTTACTTTACCTGTTAGTGATGTCTTAATTATTTAATTTTAAATAAATCTCTTATGAAACGAGTCATGAGAGGCACTGTGTAAATGAATATATTTCAACAACAAATATAATTTTTATAATTTAGAAGTTAATTTAAAAACTACATTATGTGCAATTTACATGTTTGCATACATTTTTTTTAAGTTGAGTGTTGCCTGTTGTGGCGAGGGGGCCGTGGTTCAGAGAGGTCTGCACCGGGAGAGAGAGGCAGGAGACGAGCGGTGCGTAAGTAGGTCAAGTGCAAATGATAATCACCTGTGTCTCGTTTCAGTAATTGGTGTGGAGAGACCAGATAAAAGGGGCCACCTGGAGCATGGAAGGCAGAGAGAGACTGACTGGGAACGTGAGCCACCCGGGAAACCGGGCTACTGGAGCAAAGCATATATAGAACCTTCTGAGTTATTGATGGAGAGTTTGAATGCGCAGTGAGCGCCTTGTTCTGTTGTATTTACTGAGTAACTTAAATAAACACTCGCGTCCCAGTCCGCCGACCCTGTCTTCTTCCTTCCTCCCTCTTGAACCATATCACACCTGTTATATTTAAATGTAAGTTTGGGCTCTGTTGTTAACTGTAACATTAGTAGGCCTAATGTAAAGGGCTCACTATAGTTTAGAGCATAAGCCGAGGGAGATTTTTATCCCTAAGAAAATTGTAATTATAACTGAGTTTATTTAAAGAAAGAGCAATTTCTTCAGTAAACTACTGTTTAAAAAAAAAAAAAAAGCTTTCCCCCCTGCTGTACTGAAACTGTACAGAACCATGACATCAAAACCGAGATACCTACCGAACCGTCATGTTTGTGTACCGTTACACCCCTACTTATTATGTAATATATGTACATGATTAAATGTGTTCATTTTTAGTCCATTCTTTTTAATAATTAATGACAATAAATGAACATGTTACTTTAAAAGCTCTCAAATTAACCAAAACAAAGTGTGTGTGCGTGTGTGTGTGTGTGCGCACGCACTTGCACTAATAAATCACCTGGTGAGTAATATTCATATATTGTGACTGCAGCAGCTTGTAGCAGACCCACATTATACAGCTTCTGCATTCTGAAGGAAATTACTTCTTTCTCTTTATGAGAAACCTATTTAGACAAAAACATATTATATTAAATATCATATTGAACACTGTAAGCTGCCCACATAAATATTTGCACCAGTGACAAATAATAATAATAATAATAATAAAGTAAAAATAACATTTAAAACCATTTGTGTAGCCAAAAATATATATAAATATGAATTGTGATTTGTGTTTCTATCTTGTATTTATTTAACAATCTATATCTTTACACTGCAAAGACAGGGTTTTAACTGACAACCTATGTCAGTCATAGGTTAGATCTCTATATTTTACATTTTGCATTTAATTCTCTCCTGTTTAAAATGTCATTTGAAATATGATTCTGATATGCAGTCTGCAATGTACACAAAAGGTGAATATGCAATGACATGGAACCACGTGGCCTTATAGGATACACATGGTTTCCAGATTGAAAGAAAATGTATCTGTTTTTGACATCATTGGGCAACACAGTTTGCTGATACCTTATCTAAGTAGAGGATGAGGGATCCTCGCTCTGACAGCACTTTATTCATTTCATATTTCTGAATGTATCTCTCCTTCCCTGAAGACAACTGAGGGCAAGAAAATAAGAAAACAAAAACCTCAATACATGACATGATCAAAATGCTTTATGTCCTGTCAGCAGATGAGTGTTAGATTCCTCTTCTATATACAGAAACATAACTGCATCAGTTTATCATCACAATACCTGTTTAAGATCACTTTCTTCAACTTCAAATCCAGTCGGTAAGCCAATGTCCAGAATAGTCATGGTGGCATCAGTTTTATCATCTTTGTAGCTGTGAAGATGGAGATCAAGAGCAGATTTTAATAACTGGTTTTGTAGTTTTGCTCCATCTTCTCTGTGTTTAAAGCTGTTTTCACACTAGAGCTTTTGGTGTGAACCCGAGTCAGTTTGACCTCAGAATTATTATATTGTAGTAACTCAGAGCTGCTCATCTCCGAATAAACTCTTTTTAAAGTGAGTTACATCTGTGTCAGAACACACTAAAAAGTAAGTCTCTTTTGGAGTCATTATGTAGTCACATGGTAACCAGCACTCATGATCAAGACACAAACATACAAACATAGTGAGAAAGGAAAACTCAGGCTATTAAGATTTTTCATTAATAGAAAAAATGTTAATTAAAATAATTGACAAAAAAAAAAAAAAAAAATTCAATGAGCACATAATGATGAAATGCAAATAAAATGGTTTCTTGACATAATAATAAACTTATTAGGATATTGGTTCACATACTAGAAATCCATAGTGAGCTTGTAACTTGCAACGGCTCCTTGTTTAGCTAAAAAAAACAAACAAACATGGTGGTAATTAAAATCAAAAAGCAGCACATAATGAAGTGTTTTGGAGGTTTTATTTTAGCTCTGACTGTATGGAAAGTGCCACAGAAAGGGCATGAACTCATTCTTACCTTCATTGTCTTTCTCCATTTTAACAGTCAGATCAAAGAAAGTACAGTCAGATTTCTTCTCAACAGGTCTGGCGTAGTACAGCGTCAGAACCTGAAAACAGCAGCACGTCTCAGATTAGATGTTCACAAGCTTTAATCTTGCTGTTGACTGTATAAACGCTCATGAACACTCACTGAGAGAGTGGCTGTTCCAGTTCCTTTAGCAGTTACATTGAACTCCTGGTTAATGTCCACCTGTTGAGTGAATGCAGATGTACTCGAGTCATCAGAATAATCAAATCCATGATATAACAGAGATACCTGAAGATTTCACTGACCAAACACGAGACTATTGATGTAGGCAATTAAAAATGATGGATGACTAACAACAAAACTCCCATTATCCAAGAAAAACTTTCAACTGACATGAACGGCAAACAGTTTGAATCTAGTAGATGAGTTACTCCTCACCCTGCCTGATCGTGTAAGATGTGCATTATTTCTTTTGATAGCCCATTTGACATGTTTGCTTTTTCTTGCCATTGACAGCTCCACGTCCAGATTGAAGTTTTGCCGGTCCTTCACCTGCGTGCGATACTCTGCCACGGCCTGGAACACCATGATGGTCGCCTAGAAAAGACAGAAAAGCATTCAAATCCTGTCCTGCAGTGTCAGTCCTGCACTTGTTCTGCTGTTCATCACAGTCAAATGATGAGGTGTTAGTGTACCTGTGTGGTGCCAGATCCTCCATAGTGAGACTGCTGTCTGTTCAGCCAGTGCACTGCTTCTCCTGCTTTATCAAAGTCTTTGTCCTTCACAAGCGCCAGCACAGCATAAGCCGTCGCCTCTAGTGAGTGATGATGCTTTCCAGGGACAGTCCAAGACCGACCGGCTGTTTCAAACACAACAAAGGATTATTAAGGGGCAGCTGTGGCCTAATGGTTAGAGAGTCGGACATGTAACCTGAAGGTTGCAGGTTTGAGTCTCAGTACCATCAGGAATTGTAGGTGGTGGAAGTTAATGAACAGCACTCTCTTCCACCTTCAATACCCACGTGTGAGTTGCACTTGAGCCCCTAGTTGTTCCCTGGGCGCTTTGGCAAAAATGGCTGCCCACTGCTCCGTGTGTGTGTGTGTGTGTGTGTGTGTGTGTGAACTTGGATGGGATAAATGCAGAGCACAAAGTCTGAATATGGGTCACCATAAAAACTATTTGTGCTTATGTTCCCTCTCTATTCATTCGATTAGTTACTGATACCAACTAACAACATTACACAACAAAATGTTGCTTTCATTCCTCTTGGACTTGTTTTATGTTGCATGTTGTACAAAACACAACTGTTTTTAATGACTTGACTGACCTTTTAGTTGGGAGGAGCATTTCATCAAGATGTCTTTATTGAGTTTGTTGGCATTGGCCATGGCGTAGGACGTCAATGCAACAGCGTAAGGATTGGTCAGCTGTGGAAGCCGACCTTCCAAGAAGACAACAGCGTTCCTGATACTTTCCTGCAGACTCTATAAAAGTGTGTAATATTAAAACCAATAATAAAAGAAAAAAAAATCAACTGTTAATTTATAAATCAATCCCTGCAAACAAGCCTGCACTGGCCCTTTACGGGCTGCCAGCGCAGGGACCCTGATAATTTGCTCATTGGCAAAACGTTGGCCCCTTAGCACTGGCCCCGCACGGTCAGCACATTTGCACATTTGTTATAGCAAAAGTTGTGAGAAAAAACTGATCTGATGGTTACTTATTGATGATTCAGTCATCATGTAGTGTCCTGACTCACTGATGTCATCCTCAGGCTGATCTCTGAGAACATTATTTAGATTTAATAATTTCACTGTATAGTAGCCCAAAAATACCACTGCATGAAATTTTGTCCTGCTTCAATATTTTGAATGTTTTTAAGTCATTATGCAGAAATTATTTGGACAGGATTATGTAGACTCACACAGATATCAATATTCAGTGTATGAACCTCAACAATGGTGACAATCAACGGAAAAGCTTGTTTTCTGATGTTCACAGTTGATCTGAATATTTTGTTGACTCACCATTGTCGAGGTTCATACGCTGAATCTTAATATCTGTGTGAATCTACACGATCTCATCCAAATAATATCTGCATAAAGACTTAATGTTCAAAATATTAAAGCAGGACAAAATTTCATGCAGTTATAATCTATGTTTACTATAATGTGAAATAATTAAATTTAAATAACACCCTCAGTGATCAAGCTGTTGGTGAAATCATGCTACTATGTGGTGATTCAATCATCAGATCAGTTTTTCTTCTTACAATTTTTGCTATAACAAACGTGCTTCAGAAACACATAGTTACAGCAGACAGAGAAAAACTCAAATTAAAAAGTCAAGGGTCAGGAACCCAACTAAAGCAAGCATTTACCTCCATAATGGTGACTTCAAACTTTATTATTTTCAATAAAACGGCGCTAAGGCTTCCTGTAGGCTAAGCGAGGTCTGGCTGTGCGGGGCCAGTGCAGTGCAGGCTTGTTTGCAGGGATGTTTTTGGTAAATACAATGGCGAAAGAGGTGTACTTACACCTACTGCTTTAGCACAGATCTCTCTGCCCTCTTGCATAGCAATCACGACAAAGGCCGTCAGAGAGGCATTAGCATCTTTGCCCTGTACGCCACCCTGGAATAAAGCACAAATAAACAAAATATCACTAAAATGTGTTTTCCTATTGAATTAACAAATGTAACTTGCTACACACAAATACATAGTGCAATGAAAAATATATATAATGATAATAAAAAAAAAACGCAGTAGGATATTCTGCATCTATCATTGGCTGCACGATGTCGAGTTTCGTGATTGGCCGTAATACCTGCAGGTTACAGCCAGAGGACATACTTCTCTATCTTCTCTGAGCATCCTATTGATCAACAGAGCAGTATGCTTCTGCTAAATTAACTGGGATGTAAATTTACTGAGATTTTGGCAGAAAATAATAGATGTGATAACAGAATGGATAAAGCTGTGTTTACATGTCTGAAATGATCCAGGTTTAATTTATTACTGTAAACTGCTTGCATTTCCATTAATGAGACACATATTGAGTGAGTATCATAACCTTGTTTGATGAAGCAGGTTGTGAGAAAGAGGGAGAGATCAACATTTAATACTCTTTGAAGTAGACTGTGTAGCCCTTTACTGAAATATATCGCAGTAATTGTTAGACCTACAGGGAAAATATAAGCAAAGTTTTTTTTTTTTTAATAAATAATAAAAATTATAATTGCGAAATGTTGATTTTTTTTCTAAATAATGAAAATGCATGACGATCACATGGTGTTCAAATTTACTTGATTTACTATCATCGTGTAAACATCTGTCCTGTGAAATGGCTTATTCAGTGCCATATTAAAAATATATAAATAAATAGAATGCAATTTTTATGACCCTCTTTAAAAAAAAATAAGACAAACGTTGCAAATTCTATAAGGGTTTAGCAAACATTAATTTCATCTTACACATTAACTGTAGGTCACTGTTATTACTTAATGCAGTTTTACTGATAGTTGCCATTCCTGTTTTCTTCCACAGATGAGTTTAAATACAGTCTGTCATAGTGACATTTACCACCATCTCTCCATGAAATACAGCTGAATCCTCTCTAAAGGAGCCGTCTGGCATTTGTTTGTGGAGAACCAGCCACTTGAGGGCGCTGCAGAGCACATTATCATCTATAGTGACAAGGTTAGTAGCCATGCTGAAGACTTTGGCCACATATGCTGTCAACCTTCAACAGACAGAAACAAATGAAAATTAGTTACAAGTAATAACTTGCTACCAATAATATTCAAAGATAATAATGATAATAAATTATTACAGAAGAAACTGAGACTGAAAATAAATCAAAACAAATAAAACTGATTGAAATTAAAATACCATGTGCTGCTCGGTCTGTGTCTCCATGCAGCATAGGATCCATCTGATTTACGGTAACCCAGCTGCCGCTGATAACCTTAATACAAAAAAAAGATAAATAAATAATATTTATTTGTTTATTATATATATATATATATATA
>NW_015637670.1:323872-325149 GCF_001515625.1 Sinocyclocheilus rhinocerous | reverse complement strand
TTATATTTATTATCTATGTATTTTTTCATCTTTGAGAGTACTTTATGATATTATTCCAAATCATAGTCAGATTCTGTATATCTGTTGTGTGCTGCTGACCTGTGTTGATATGGTTAACAGCTTCATTACGGCGCTCCATGCCAACAGTGTCCCACTGATTGGTGCTGTCCAGATAATGAGTGGCAATGAGAGGTAGAGTCATACGGTACATGTTCTGCTCTCCACATCCAGTGGGCTGGACAATAAGACGACCCATGAAGCTTCCATTGATGGCCTGTTCGACTGTCTGAGCGATCTCTTCACCTGGAGAGGTAAAAGACTTTCTTTATTACATTTCTTATGATCTGTCATTTATGCAACATGTGGTCAGAACAAAGACACATACCAAAAAGCTTTGTTTGGACTTATGCTTATGCAGGTTGAGAGACATAAACGTGTTATGACGCAGTGACGTAAACATGATGGTGCAACTGACCTTCATCAAAGTCCCTTTAAGGCAAGTCATTTCACTCAAAAGCCATCTTTGAAAGACTCTCATGCAGCTTTTCATTCATGCAAGTACAGCTCCTATCTCTTTGAATGGGGAAACACCAAATTCTCCCAAGATGTTCACCAGCTTACGATTACATTTCATATTTGAAATCAACAATGAAATCTGACAACAACTTTCTCATAAATGTTATTTCTTATGCTCAATTTGCTTAAAAAAAAGTGCTTATTTTTCAGTCTAGACCAGACAATGTGCATGTGCAGTTGTGCTGAGTTTGAGACATGGTCAGATGTGGGAACATTTGAGTTGAAATGTCCCACTTCCAACCTCAATGATTTCCAGTCATTCACCCGTCACATTATCATGCAGACCTCATGATGTCGCCACGACACGAAGAGAGCATTACGTGTTTTTGTGTCAATTATGGCAAAAACAGAAAATAATTAGCATAAAACTTTGCTTTTAGTTTTGAAAACAGCTGAGGAAAAGCAAAAACTAAAGTATCATTTTATGAACTTAATGTCTAATGTTTTTAAGTTTGCCCTTCATTACACAGCGCTCTTGTTGTTCGGATGACAAAAAGCTTTAGCTACATTTTCAGCCTGTTCTGCCTCAGTACTCATCAATGTCAGTGTGACTGAGCTGGCCAATCGATTTTTTTTTTTGTATCTATGTATGTCCGTTGTTTTCCCAATCTAATGTTAAATTTCAGTTTAGATTTGTGATGTTTTGTGTTAAATATATATATATATATATATATATATATATATATATATTTTTTTTTTTT
>NW_015637670.1:297924-322946 GCF_001515625.1 Sinocyclocheilus rhinocerous | reverse complement strand
TTTTTTTTTTTTACAAAACTATAAAGTTTTTAAAATCCATCTTTTATAGTTTTAAAAATTACAAGTTCATTGTTGCGTATGAAGGTCTGGGTTACATTGGTTACATTGCTTAAATTGATCACTTAAACACATAACCTCAAAATAACATCTTTAATATTTTTAACTTTAACTGTAGTAAAGTGTTTGTTCAGCTGTACTTTGTTGCTTGCGGCTCTCGGATGCTTACACAAGCCTGGCCCTTAACCATGGTTTTATTATAATAGTGTAGTAACCATGTTTTATGGTGTATTGATAACGATTTGTATAACCACAGTTTTACTACAAATATGTGGGATTACAAATTTAAGAATCTGTTTAAGATCTGATGATTCTACATCCTGACATAATAATAATAATAATAATATATGAAAAACTAAGGTGATCTAAATTGTATTGGGCATTCAAGGTGAACATGATGGCATCTGTTTACTGATTAAATTCAATGTAGTTTCCAGTGAGCGTGTCTGCAAGTCTCTGATCTTCCTACTGAGAGTTAATTACATGTGAATGTTTAAACATCTTAGGTTCTCGTGGCCAGGTGCAGCTTAAACCATTTGGGTACTGTTATCTTTGGGGAGTAGGTTTGCTGAAGCTCACAGTCGGGGGCTGATTTCCTGTATCGTCTTAAGATGTTTTCTTTAAGTGGTCACTTCTGAGGCGATGTGTTCGATCAACACCTTTAAGGACTGCCCAGTCCCAGGCTTTGTCAGACTTTTGATGTCTGCAGCGCCACACAGCGCGTTCTCAATAAAGAGTCCTGCTGAAGATACCCAAGAGTCTCCTGGTCTTTGCTTCTGAGTTTCCAACAAATACCATGCTTGAAGTATGGTTAGTGTAGCAAAACCATGGTTAATTTGTGGTTACAATGGTTTAACTGGTAACCACGGTTTTTGTTTTTATTTGTAGTAAATCCCTGGTTAATTTCGTAAGAGGTGAAAGGGGCATAAAACTTAACTCATAGAATTATCGCGTTATAGAATTTATCTTTCCTTAAACAAAACACACATACAGCTTTAAATAAATAATCACTACACATTCATAAAATCGCTTTTTCCTTACCAGTAATTGCGATGTACGTGTTACCAGGTGTGTCTGGAAGCCGTCCAGTTGGTATGACAGATTTAAAAACTAAAGGTTTTTCCCCTGATGAGAAATAGAGAAGAACAGCAAGATGGAGGAAAAGTCATGAGTCTGGATTGGCTGGAAATATAATGAAATTCATAGATGTTATATATATATAATTACCTGAACGTGTAATGTGTGTAATGTTCTATAACAGAAATATAACACAGTGATGTTATTGTGTGCTTCGCAGTAAATCTCACCATTCTTAACAGGATTGAGCTCCACATTTTCTCTGTGTGAAATCAGCACACCCTCAGACTGAAAGAGAGAGAGTATGTTAACTACCTGTGGTGTTTTCTGTTCTTGTATTGATCAATATACTAACAAAAGACCAAATCAAATGAAACAAAAAGTGTCAGAATTTCCCATCAGACGTACCACCACCTTCAGCGGCTTTCTCACTCCATCAGATAAATCATATGCTGAAGCTTTCACCTCAATATCATGATTTCCCAGCGTCATGGGAATAATCACATATGAAACGGCTGTGCTGGAGCCTTTGTCAACAGATACTGTTGTTCTGTATTTGCCTTTCTTACTGGCAGAGCTGCAAACATCTTCTGTCTCCATGAACTCCACACGCACCTGGATAAAACAGGAGAATGAGACTCAAATCACTTAAATATCTAGAGGAAACTTCACCAAAAATGCATTTGATTTGAATATAAAATGTATGATGGAGGAGGACATTTCTGTTTTAGAGCAAGACAGTATTCTTCACTTATTTTCAGTTTGTGTCACTAGCAGCACAAAAACCTCAAATGAGTCTCAGGATCCTTGTGCAAAAGGACATGTTTAATTTAAATGTATTTCATTATAATAGTTTTATCATTCTGTTTATTCTAGTTATTGCGTCTGCTGAGTAGGTGTGGTTACAGAGAGTCTCGCGAGTTCAGAGAGACTAATAAGAGATCCGATGCAGCAATGGTGGAAAGACAAAGATAACGTGCAATGTATGTCATGTCAATGTATATCAAAGTGAGGCTGATTGATGTTATCGAGCCGGGGATTGGCCATAAGCATACAGATTGTGTGCAGACTGAAGTTTTCTGCACTGATGGTCGGTTGATGCTGTGTGATTGCTTCGGAGTTCGTTGGGATTAATTTACCCGTTGAGTTTCTCGTGAGCGTCATTACCGATTGTAAGTGTTGTTTTATTGTAAGTTTTCTTAATATTGTGACCTGATATGTTATCAGATGTATTATTGACATATTTCTTCAATTATGAAATAAATGCTGTAATATTGCGTATATAATATATGTTTGCGGTTTCTCACGTGTTAAGCCACGTGAAGTTAGGCCTGTCACGATAACAAATTTTTGTTGTGCGATATATTGCCCAAGAAATAATTGCGATAAGTGATATTATTGTCATTTTAAAGACCATTTTATGCCACTGAATATATAATCATAATTTAACAGCATAATAATGCAAGAAGGCCTATAAACACTTCCAAATGACAACAAACTTTTAATTTTTAAAAATATTTAGATCATGGAAATTAAGTATCAAAATATTAGAAACCTTAAAATAAGGTAATATATTTATTCCATAAATTGTTAGTCATGGAATCCCTGATGTCGGCCCCGCTGCAATTGAAGCGCTTAGCCAAGCGCTAAATACCCTCAACGTGTTTTTGCAGCATTGATCAATGTAACCAATCACAGACATATCTGTTGATTTCTTAAACGCAATGGCCAATCAGAAATGTTTTGTCAGAATTCACTCACCACTGAAAGTGCCGCCGTTTTTACGTGCAGTTTTGCACGCTCGTGAATCATCTCACGACTAAGTGCAGATGCGATGTAAATAAGAGATTCATTGTGCAGTTTAGAGAGAGCTTCATTGATTATAACGGAACTTTGTAAGATCGCGATGAATGAAGATGAATGACGCTTTTTCGTGATAAAGGGAGCGTGCTTTACGCACTTAGGGTATGATCCATTCAGAATTTGTATGAAACTTTCGTTTTTCGACACATAGGCTACACCCTGCAAAGTTTCAGGAATGACATCCGCATATGCAGTGGCGTAACTTTGCTTTGAAAAGTGGTGGGGACACCACGCAACTCGTTTTGCTAGTTTTTTATTTAATAACCTAATTTACTTGGGGACTGGGTTTAGAGTTGGACAAACTTAATTTTTGCTTTTCAAAAATACATCGATGTACCGGGGGGGCGCCAGAGAATTTTGAACGTAGGTGCTGAGGGGGTGCTAGATCTTTGACAGAGGGAGCTGGGCAATTCAGGGCTCCAGACTCATTCTTTCCACTGGTCGCTCTTTTGCGATTAACTTTCTCAGTTGGTTGCACGAGCAGTTTTTTTTTTTTCGCTACAACATGCTATTAATCAGTGCATGCTGATGAACTTTTATCGTAGTTTATAGTTATATGGAAACGAAAGCAATTAACATTCAACCCGTTCTTTTTCATCAGTAGTATTATTTGCAGAGGTGTAAAGTGATGGAGTAAATGTAATTAGTTACTGTACTTGAGTATCTTTTTGGATACTTTGTAGTTGTACTGAGTATCAAATATATTAGCAACTTTTACTCTCTACTTCACTTCATTTTTGAATGAGTATCTGTACTCTTTACTTTGTAGTCCGTTTGTTCATTGGTTCCCCTTGATTAGTCTCCTCAGGTGTGTCTTATCTTGTTAAGGCCTGTTCACACCATGCACGATAACTATAACAATAAGACAATTAACAATTAAGAAGAGTCCACACCACAGCTATAACGATAAAGGCACAGAGAAACGATATCGTTGGAATAATTTTCAGAATTATTTTTCCAGCTGATGAACGATAAAAACATTGACAGCCAATCAGAATCAATCCTGCTATCACGAGCTCGAGAATCGAGAATTTAAAGCGACAGACGACTGTGCGCTTAGAATAATCAGACGATATCGTCCGCTGGTGTGGATGCTAATATCCTTATCGTTCTTAGGGGGCTAACAAGCTTAAAGCCCCGTTCACACCATGTATACATAGCCTAGTTTTTCTTTAGTTCCTTGTGAGATGTTGAATGTAGGCCTAATGGTTGTCTGTTTGCCAGTCATTCTGTTCTTTGTTCCCTTTGGTTTTTGGCTTTTGGCTTATTGTTTGTTCTAGTTTTTCCATTAAATACCTGCACATACATCCTTGCCTCTGCCTTTCCCCCCAGCTTCTCCACAACATTACAGTTTTTCACTGGCAAATCTCTTTGACTAGTGCATTTTTTTAGCCTATATTTAGTACAAGTAAAATACTTAAGTACTGTTAAAATCAGATACTCTAAGTCTTTACTCAAGTTGTTTTGGAATTGGTGATTGGTTGTAACGTGTAGTGGAGTAATTTTCACTGTAAGGTATCTGTACTTTTACTCAATTATGGCTTCCTAGGTACTCTTTACACCTCTGATTATTTGTGATTTGAATTTTGTGTACATGAGTTCCTCTTGTTATAAGCCAGGCTTCGGATGCTTTCACTTTCGATTTCACGATCTTGTCAGGTTTTACAATAAAATAAAATTGTCTGTTTTGCTTACACCTTTCACCTTTTAAGACAAAAAAAAAAAAAAGAAAAGAAAAGACGGTTTCATTATTTTTAATTAAAATGCACAACAACAATAAAACAGTAAGATTCAATGACAAACTAGCTTACAAAACGTTATTAACAAAAACGAATAAGATGAGGCATGGCATAGGCCTGCACGCTGTATTAGGCTATATAATGACTAATACAGTACAGAATGTTTAACAAACACTGAGGAATAAAGAAAAAAAAAGAGAGCCTCCTTAGCATAACGTGAGGTAAACAGCAAAGATAAGCTTTTCAAAATGAAAACAAAACAAAAAGAAAAGTAAATCTAAACTTGCTGCTGGTGACAGTGCTTGCATGTTTTTTTAGCACAAGGAAGCTCTCCATTTATAAAATGCTATAGCCTAATGACATTACGAAAAGTGCGACAGCTGCAAATCATGTCGTTATTGCACTGCATGAGTTATGCATGCGTAAGGAGTCCAATGTTTTTAGGTTTTTTTTATCACCCTAATTAGATTATGAAGAATGATTTATTGATCTTGTTTTCCTTTTAATAAATACCTTCCCTCTTTAAGTTATGCTTGACTGTGTTGGATTGACTGCTTTGATGCGTTTATATTAATTTATTTATTTCATTTATATAGTATATATATATATATATACACACATAAGTATAAGCACAGGTAAGGCTACCTGCTAGGCATTTCTGCCAGACGCACTTCCACCAGTGCATACAGCGCGAGCGGTGTAATCCGATTCATGAACAAATGACTCTTATGAACTGATTCTTTTTAGCCAATCAGAGACACACAGTGTATGCTGCATCCCATTTCGCATGCTATCTGTCCTAAGTATAAGCACAGGTAAGGCTACCTGCTAGGCATTTCTGCCAGACGCACTTCCGCCAGTGCCGGTTGAGCAGCTGCAGGGTCGTCAGCCGGGAGCCACCCGTCCTTGATGTTTCGCTCCTTTAATCCCGGAACATCTCTAGGTGGTGGAGCAGCAGCAGGGACGTTTCTCTGCCGCCCCTGCAGCCGCCCTAGGATCCGTCTCTCCCCCAAGCCTTGTCTTTTCTGCATAGCCAGAGCCAAAAGCTCCCCTGCTCTGCCTCCTCCGCCAGGTCTTTCAGGGCCTTCTGCAGCTTGGGGCCTCTGACTCCGAGAGTCTTAAGGAATCACTGCGTGGAGGTTCCGGTGAAGCCTATCAAACCAACCTCCACTGGAAAGGTATATGCTCTCCACCCAGCTTGCGTGCATGCAGATGCAAGCTCTGCATACTTCTCCCTTTTCCTGTCAAACGCTGCCTCCATCCCGTCTTCCCATGGCACAGTTAGTTCGGCCATGATGACAGTCTTCGTGGTGGTGGACCAGATTACAATGTCAGGTCGAAGAGATGTTATGACAATCTGCTGAGGGAACTTCAATTGGCGACCAAGATCGACTCTCAGGTCCCACTCGCCTCCAGGTGACAACAGGGACCTCTCCCGTACGAAGCTGCTTAACGCCTCTCCCCCTTGCCTGACAAATTGAACAGGCTGGTATGATGTTGACAAGCTGGCTTTGTTCACTTCGAGTCTGCGTGCTTCGATGACCTCTGCTAACTTCCGCAAGACGCGGTCGTGGCGCCACCCGTACCGGCCCTGGGTCAGAGCAGTCTTGCAGCCGGAGAGGATGTGTTGTAGGCTGGGACTCTGGTGGCCACAGAGCTGGAAAAACTCTTCTATGCTGTACCAGCGGTGTAGGTTCTGGGGGCTTGGGAGGGTATCATAGGTGGCCCTGATCAGGAAACTTAACCTTGCTTGGGGCAGCTTCCACAGATCAGCCCATGTTATGGTCCTGTCGATTACAGCCTCCCAGGTTGTCCATTTCCCTTGCTGGGATTGGCTCACAGCTTTGACCCTGTAGCTTTCGCCTTCCTCCTTCATGACCTCCTGAACAATCAGTATTTTCCTTTCTATCTTTGTGGCTTTGGACCACATGCTGGTTGATGTTGTCCATCCGAAGCCTGCCCTGCCATGCTGTATCAATCCCACTACCTCTTGGTGTTTCAGACTAGTTATGGCCTGATGCACTGCTTGTGGTGCATCCCATTTTCTTCCGGTACGAACTTGGGCATTAGCATTTTGTACCACTGGGTCAGGAGAGTCTTTCAGCTCAAAAAGCAGTCTCACCTTTTCCAGTTTGTAGCCCAAACTGATGGTTTTCATCGGAAGCCTCAAGGTGTTCTTCCCAAACAGAGCTGAAGTGGACAGGCATCGGGGAAGGCCGAGCCACTTCCGGATGTAATTATTTGCCTTTGTGTCCATCTTCAGGACTGTCGATGAGGTGATATCACATAACTTCAGGGGCCACAACAGGCGATGGAATAGAGTGAACTGGTAACACCAGACCTTGAATTTGCCTGGCAGTGGGATTTCGTTGATCTTTTTTAGACCACCAGTGAGTTGTGTGGTTACAGATAAAGCCATGTGTTTGTCTGATAGATCAGCAGTGTAGAGCCTTCCCAGGCTTTTCACTGGTTGGTCTATCAAGCGTGGAATCTTCTCACCACTCACTGAGAAGGAGATGTGATCCCTCCTGGCTCCTTTCCGGATTGAAAGACTGCGTGACTTAGATGGCTTTATCTTCATCCTGGCCCATTTGAACAGGTCTTCGAGCCTTTTCAGAAGCCTGTTGGTGCATGCCGCCGTCTGAAGGAGTGTGGTGACGTCATCCATGTAGCTCCTTAGAGCAGGAAGTCGCTGACCTGATGGAGATCTAACTCCTCTGACTGTCTGTCTTCCTCCGATAAGTATGACCTCGAAAGCTGTTGTGAAGAGTATGGGAGAGATGGAGCATCCCATGGCTATTCCTTTCTCCACTTGGTGCCACCCAGTAATAAATTCGGAGGTTGCGTAGCAGACTTGGAGGTTGTCAAAATAGTTGGTTATGAGGCTCTGAATACATGGTGGGATGTGGAAGAAGTTAAGGGCAAACCTGATGAGCTGGTGGGGGACAGACCCATACGCATTTGCGAGATCTAACCACAGAACATGGAGATCTGATTTATTACGCTTGGCTGTCTGAATCTGATCCCAAATCATAACGGAGTGCTCCACGCAGCCTGGAAATCCTGGGATGCCTGCCTTCTGGCAACTGGTGTCAATATATTTGTTTGCTAGAAGGTAACTGGGCATGCGTGTTGCCATCACCGAGAAAAAGATCTTCCCTTCCACATTCAGCAAAGCAATGCCTCTGAATTGGCTGATGTTGCAGGAGTCTTTCTCTTTCGGGATGAATACGGTGACTGCCCTGCACCATGCTATAGGAATGGCTTTGGTTTTCCAGGCAACGCACATCTGCCTCCACAACAGCTTCAGGACTGTGAGGCAGTTCTTGTAAACTTTGTAAGGAACGCCGTTTGGTCCAGCTGCTGATGCGCCTCTTGATCGCTGTACAACCTGGTTGACTTCAGACCATTTCGGGGTGATGGTATCGAACTGTGAGGATGGCTCTGGAGGCTGAGGGATGTACCCTGGTGAACCGAGAGGACTTTCTCGGAGGCTGTCACTGCTCTGGGTTTTGATGTAGTTTTCCAGCTCCTGCTTGGTAGTATGCAGTGTCCCAGTTTTTTTCTCTTCCAATAGGCTGCGGGCATACTTAAAAGGGTCCCGGTGGAAGCTCGACCTTGCTTTTTCCTTTCGGCTTCTTCGTTTCCTGATCCTCTCTGCTCTCCTCAGATGTGAAAGCCTATCTCTGATCTGGTTCCAAAGGTTCTTTAGGCCCTCCTTTTCGTGATATTTTGCTTTTCTCCACAACTTTCGGAGGCAGCGACGTTCCTTTACTAGCTGCAGGATCTCCTTCTCCCGTCTCCCGCTCTGTTTGGGAGGGGCTTTTCTCTGCTGCAGCTCTCCAAATCTTTCTCTGCCTTCGCTGTAGATGATATCTCCGATGATGTTTAACTTTGCGATTATGCTGCCTCTCAGGGAGCTCTGAAGAATTGTTTGTAAGCTCTGGTCGAAGCTTCTCCATTCATCCTTCTCACTGGCTTTCGGCCATTTGATCTTGGCTTTCCGACTTGGCATCTCAGCTCTGGGTCTTGCAGGCTCCCTGCACGCTGTTGCATTGGAAAGAACTAGCTGCGGGTTATGAATTGATGCGACTCCTCTTGTGGGGGCTGCTCTTGCTCCTTTCCGCTAGGTGCAATGGTGGGCTCAGTAGCACTGTGGTGCTCAACCTGGCTACCTTTCCTCCTTGTCTGACCTGCTGTTGCAGTGCAAGCTTGCACCTGGGTGTTGTTGCAGCATTTTGCTTTCCCCTGGTGGATTCGCAAACCTATCTTTGCTTGTCTTGTTCATTCCAGTCGTTACCATGTTGTCCGTCCTGTTTGGTCCATCTTCCATCCCGCCTCTCGGTGGACCGCCGGGCTGTTTCCTCTTTGATCTGCTTGTAGTTATGTAGAGAGTCTGTGTGGCTTCCTGCTTCGCAGACGTGTGAATAGGGTAACTAGCCCCTCCACCCATGGTGCAGTCTTTCCTGCTGTCAGCCGGCCTTCCCCGGCAGCCCAGTATATATATATTTTTTTTTCTTGCCCCCCCTGACTCAAGAGTCAAATGTCGCCCACGATTGAGGTCATGTACATATATTGTGCGATAAGTCGATATATTGATTATTGAGACAGGCCTACGTGAAGTTATAATGACTCGGCACCAGTTACACCGATTGCATTAGAAACTAATTGCTCTTTATCTGTTTATTATAGAAACATAGGCGTAATTTGCGGGTGGGACGGGTGGGACATGTCCCCACCACTTTTTGCCAGGGTCGATATTGTCCCTACCACTTTTTGAAAGTAATTGAAAAATATATTGCGGAAGGTATGTATTAAAGGGAAAACAAGATCAACAAATCATTTTTCATAATCTAATTAGGGTGATAAAAAAAAAAAAAACATTTGACTCCTTACGCATGCATAACTCGTGCAGTGCAATAACGACGTGATTTGCAGCTGTCGCTTTTTTCGTAATGTCATTAGGCTATAGCATTTTATTTAAAAAATGGAGAGCTTCCTTGTGCTAAGTAGGCCTGCCCTCTACTAAATATTCTTCTAGTCAACTAGTTGCACGTTATATTAAATTGATTAATATAATAATATATTAACCATACTTCAATATAGGCTATAGGCAGACGTATTAGGCTAGAGCCTATTCCGCTCTCAAGCTCGCGCATAAAGCAATTGCCTCAAAAGCACCGGCAAAGCGATTATGAACGTGTCGGGGGAAAAGAAGACATTTTAATTATTTATTAATAAACTATTGCTTTCTGAGGACTCGCCATCTCCACATGGACCTGCCTTTAATAGAAATGCACCTTTTCATATGGACTACAAAAGTAAAGAACATTACAAAATCGAGTGGGCGAGTTTTCCTTATATTTATTTTATTATTCATATAAAAATTATAATAACCTGTTTCGGTTTTGTGTTTGTTAAACATTCTGTACTGTATTAGTCATTATATAGCCTAATACAGCGTGTAGGCCTATGCCATGCCTCATCTTATTAGTTTTTGTTAATAACGCTTTGTAAGCTAGTTTGTCATTGCATCTTACGGTTTTATTGTTGTTGTGCATTTTAATTAAAAATAATGAATCCGTCTTTTTTATTTTTTGTCTTAAAAGGTAAAAGGTGTATAGATGTAAGCAAAACAGACAATTATATTTTATTGTAAAACCTGACAAGATCGTGAAATCGAAAGTGAAAGCATCCGAAGCCCGGCTTATAACAAGAGGAACTCCTGTACACAAAATTCAAATCACAAATAATCAGAGGTGTAAAGAGTACCTAAGAAACCATACTTGAGTAAAAGTACAGATACCTTACAGTGAAAATTACTCCACTAAACGTTACAACCAATCACCAATTCCAAAACAACTTGAGTAAAGCCTTAGAGTATCTGATTTTAACAGTACTTAAGTATTTTACTTGTACTAAATATAGGCTCAAAAAATGCACTAGTCAAAGAGATTTGCCAGTGAAAAATTGTAATGTTGTGGAGAAGCTGGGGGGAAAGGCAGAGGCAAGGATGTATGTGCAGGTATTTAATGGAAAAACTAGAACAAACAATAAGCCAAAAGCCAAAAACCAAAGGGAACAAAGAACAGAATGACTGGCAAACAGACAACCATTAGGCCTACATTCAACATCTCACAAGGAACTAAAGAAAAACTAGGCTATATATACACGGTGTGAACGGGGCTTTAAGCTTGTTAGCCCCCTAAGAACGATAAGGATATTAGCATCTGATTAATAGCATGTTGTAGCGGAAAAAAAAAAACTGCTTGTGCAACCAACTGAGAAAGTTAATCGCAAAAGAGCGACCAGTGGAAAGAATGAGTCTGGAGCCTTGAATTGCCCAGCTCCCTCTGTCAAAGATCTAGCACCCCCTCAGCACCTGCATTCAAAATTCTCTGGCGTCCCCCCCTGGTACATCGATGTATTTTTGAAAAGCAAAAATTAAGTTTGTCCAACTCTAAACCCAGTCCCCAGGTAAATTAGGATATTCAAGTTAAATAAAAAACTAGCAAAACGAGTTGCGTGGTGTCCCCACCACTTTTCAAAGCAAAGTTACGCCACTGTATAGAACCACACACATTTCACAAATCTCACGAAGTATACAAGTATTGTCAGCACATCACACATCCAGTGCATCACTACACAGACAAGGATGTATATCTACGGACACCTGCATCTAAGTCCGTGTGAAGATTACAACAAGTCCAATCATCTGTCTGCACCTTTCCCTTCTTTCAAGTAAACGTTTCCCTGAAACGTAAAAGAACTGAGAATTACCTCACTACAAAATCTCTGTATCTTTGAATCCTGTTTCTTTATATTGATTGTTTATTGTTTGCGCAGGCCTACGCAGTTTGTGTTTTATTTAATATGAATGTGTATTTGTATACTGGCTCTCCAAGTGTGAGTAATCAGTTCATTTCTGTTTGCTTAAGCAATACATTGAGTGAATCCGAATTCATGACTCTGGCTCTTTACTCCTCTCCTGGTCACTGGACATTAATTAGGTATTCGGCCTTCTAAAGTGATTGGTACCGTAACAGTAATCAATGCATTGTACAGTCGCTAATACAATCCATAAGGCAGTAATGCAATATTTAGTAACGCGTTACTGTAATTTGATTACTTTTTTTAGTAATGGAGTCATTTAACGTATTATAATTTCCAAAATAGTAATTAGCCTAGAGCAGTGGTTCCCAATCCTTGTCCTGGAGAACCCCCAACATTGCACGGTTTTGGTGTCTCTCTTATCTGACACACACATTTGAGTTCTTGGAGTCTTCACTAATGAGCTGATTAGTTGAATCAGGTGTGTTTGAATAGGGAGACATCTAAAATGTGCAGTGTTGGGGGTTCTCCAGGACCAGGATTGGGAACCAGTGGCCTAGAGTATAGTTCCAGTTAATTTGGGTCCGTCTTATAATCAGGGTCGTCTTATATTCGGGCCAATACGGTAATCAGAACAGTAACATGGTTACTTTTAAAATGAATAATCGGTAATCAATAATTTAATTACATTTCCAGAGTAACTTGCACAACACTGTTCATAAATGATTTGACTCAAGAATAAATGGTTACACCATTTTTTTTTTTTTTATATCAAATCAGGTCTACCTTCTGCTTCTTTGGGGTGTAGTTGTGAATAATGGCCTTGATTTCCAGTTGTTCGCCGCGCACAGCTGAGTAAGGTATCTTTAGGTCAATGAAAAAGCTCTTAAAAACGACCATCTCCTCAGGTTCTGCCACACAGATGCCTTTGAGGAGGAACACAGACACACAGAAGGATTTAAAGCAGCAGCTCCTGGATGATGATGATGTTGTTCAGAGCATGTATTCTGGGTTTGCAGCTTCTCCTTACCAAGTGTTGGTGACAGACTGACAGCCAAGATCTGCCAGGTAGTGATAGAGTCTTTCAGGAAGATCGGTTTTGTGATTGATGTTGTTCCACTGGAATATGAGGAAGAGACAAGTAAAGATGATAACTTCTAAGTAGGTTAGTACTCTTCTAATGAATAATTACTATCCGAATGAATGTTTACTATCAGAAGGAGTTAAGTCAAGTTTTATAATGTCAAAGAAGCTTTACAGTATAAAACAACAACAACAAACAGAAGAATCTGTCACTGTCATACATTTCTTCACCCAGGAATCATTAATTCAGTAACAATAATAAAGCACATCTACAGCAAATAATGCAGTGGCTTCATTCAGTTAAACAATTCAGTGTCGGCATCTGATAGTATCAAATAGAACTAAATCAAAGATGTTTCGAAGATGAATTAAAGGGGAGAGAACATGAGGGAGAGTAAATTACATTTGATTTTTGGGTGAGCTATCCCTTTAACTCACAGCTTGTGTCTAAAAGTCTCCTACTTGCCCTTTTTTGGAAGTGGGTAGATCAACCTCCACCCAAAGCCAACTCTCAGGGAACTGCGTACGGGACACAATCTCTTCAGAGTCTGTATAAACGTCATCATCATCATCACCTGTTTTTTAACAGATAAAATAATTAATTAATGAGGAAATAGACCCTTTAGAGCAAATTAACATGTCAGATAATGAAGTCAAATCAAATACAAAAACAGTACAAATCGCTTCAATCAAGAATTTGTTAATATAGAGATAATGAATTTTGTCATTCTTTCCAAAAACTATCCACTTGTACTGTTACAGAATTAAGTCCTGTTGATACCAATATGACTGTTCGGTGAAACAATTAGTAAAAAATGTATCTGCTTAGACCAATGGCAAAAAGAAAAAAAAAAAAAAGGCAGATGGGCTGAATAAAATGTAAATTCACTCTTTGACAGCTGGTGATGCTGGGGGGGGAATAGATAATGTATACAAATACATTTCATAATTATTCTCTTCGACGACTACCCACTTTTACTATTATCACAATTACAAACTGTTAAACACTGTAGTAAATATTCTCACATGCAGCCCTAATGCAGCATCCGTGGCTGTTTAAGCAGGATTTGAGACAATTATTTTAATACTGAAACCTCAAGATACGATTTATAAGAAAAAAAAAAATCTCTAGTAAATATAAGAATGGCAACAGTCTAATAATGCACATAATAAACAAACTGCACAAGCAGCTCCCCTAATGGTTTGAGTTCAATGGTCTGGGTTTTGTCATGCTGCTTTTCTTTTGACATAATTAAAACTTTGTGACAAATTTAATCACAATGTATTTACTTCGAGCCAGAATCAGCTCCTCCTCTTCGGTCTTCGTCTTCTTGCGGGTTTTCATCTGGTTGCAGCAGTCCAGGAAGGCCTTGACACACTCTTCACCATCGATGATGTATGTGGCTCTTCGTTCACAGGTGTAGCCGAGTTTATTATCCCTCATCCCATCAACACAGCACTGCTTCAGTTCACCGGAGTATTTACCAGCTGAGAAGACAATGTTAGTTTAGAACAATGAGGGAATAGGAGAACATGATGAAAACTTAATGTGGAGGAGGTCTAATGCTATTTCATGCATTCTGAGTTATTTACACTGTTTAAGAGTTGGATTGTCATGTTAAATATGGCCAAAGTTTCAAAAAAATGATTTGGACGTATGACGTATTTTTGTGCCAAATATACTCCTTTCGGGTTCATATAAGTTTCGGAAAGTTATTTTTTTTCCGATCATGGCCCTTCATGTCATCATGAAGGGCAGAATTCCTTTTATGAGCACTTCTCCCGGAAGAGAGTGCGCACACATCAACCAGAGCGAGAACAAGAGCAGTCTATCAACGTGCTTCATTCAAGTTATGGAAGTCATCGGCAGCGCTGCACTAGTCATGCTCGAGAAGAATGTCTCCAAAGAAGTGTGTTTTTGGCTGTGAGGGAAAGATAACCTTGTTCAGCTTCCCAAAGAACCCAGTGTTATGTGAACAGTGGATGCAGTTAGTTTTTCCGGGGCAGCAACGGAGTTTTTCGCAAGTGTCCCAGATAGCACACGTTCATCTGCAAGATGTCTGTTAAAGATCGCTTGATCTGGAAAGCATCTGCTGTGTACAAACATCTGATAGACGTCTTAAAGATGCCAGTTTTACATACATTCTAAATCATAAACATCTTAAAGACATCTTCTAAATGTCTATTGGACATCTAATAGGAAATGTTCTATAGACGTATTGCAGATGAGCAAGCACTCTAAAAAAAATACGTCTTGCAGATATAAATGCAGACGTCAAATAGACGTCTCCATGATGTATGTGTGCTATGAGGGATGTTTGGTTGTTCCCATCATTTCGGTGTTGAATGTTTTATAAACAAGGCCCAGTTCAACGCTGGATTTGCACATAGTTTGATACTGAAAGATGGAGCTATCCCAGCGATAAAAGATCCCAGTCATGAGTCAGAAACGCAGGTGGTAAGTTAAACTGCATCAAATTTCTGTGCTTTGCTGGCAATCCGCACGTAAGTGATCTTCAGCTCTTCAGCTCCACCCCGTGGCACGCCTCCAGGAGCTTGGCTGTTTTCAGAGAGAAGCGTAAAGCTGTATCTTTCTTTTATAAATCTGATAAAACTAAAGAATCTTCTGCGATATGAAGGATGCAATACAACTCTATAGGCGCTCAAGAGATTAACATGAGATTGGCCGAATCTGTGTTTGTTTTGTCCTCTTTAAGGGGGGGAAAGACAAAGTACCCTAAAAATGTGAACATTGACCTAAAAAAAATAAAGGTTTAGGATATTTAACACAGAATCTGAGTAATGTACACCTTCTCACCCAGTGTAGTAGTGATCTGCAGGAGACTCTCAGCTCTTCGTTTTCTCTTTGCACGAACGGGACACTCAGGCACTAGAGGACAATTCATTTGAAAAAAAAAAATAGTTTACTGTAAAAATAATGTTAAAGAACACAAGAGCAGTTAGATCAATTTAGTAAACCTAATCAAATAAATAAAAAAAAACAGGCAACTAAGACACAGGGAACCAAACAACAGGAAAGTCACAACAAGGCACAACACAAAACATCCAAGGTCTGACCAAAGACAATAAGAACAGCAGGGCAAAATAACAGATGTGAACAGATTAACAAACAATAAATAAATAAATAAGAATAAAGTGGTTGGTTCATCTCAAGTGGTCTAAAAAAATTGTTATATTGATGTTTACAGATATCTCAGCTCAGGATGGCCCAAGCTCCTTCGGACAAAAACTAATCTAAAAATATATCTAGAGCATGTTTCAAAGTACAAATTTATATTTAAATCTGCCCATATACATTTTGTACATTCTTGTTCCTTAGACTTCTATAACTTGAGTACAAATGATCAGGAAAGGATCATGATTGCTCAGGGTTCCACATGTAGTAATGCATGTTTGTAAATCAGGTCCAAAACAGTGGTTCTCAATCAGGGGCAAATTTCCAAAAGGATACCTAATAAGGCTTTTATTGAAGTGTCTGTAAATGTTGAAAACTTTGTTGTGGGCCATGACACAGGTGAACACTGTAGTTCAAAAAAGAAAAAAAGAAAAAAAAAATGGTGATTTTGCAATAACAATACAGTGAGGTAAATTACTAAATTTGAAATTGGTTAAGCAACCTCCATTGGAACACTTGGAAGTCTAAGCATATTACAGATATGCCACCTCACACTCAATATGTCAATATTTTTTCAATCATGTCATGTTTTGTGTTTTCTGTTGGCTGTTGAGAATCAGCAATAAAGTACCATATAAATTCCTTGGCACAGATATATATGGTAACTATTGAGTAGCATAGTAGGCTATATATTTAAATGTCACAGTAAAACATGTGATATATAATTATATTATTGTGTAGTCATATTAGGCTATTTTTGTTTTGAGCAGTATTGAGTGGATTCTGGTCAACTTGAACACCTCTGATTGGTCATTCCGTTCAAGAGATCAACAGGTATGTCTGTAATTGGCTGCACTGCTCAACACTGCAAACAATGCTGCAAACAAACCTTTGACACTCTCCAGAGCACAAACACAAATAAAATTGTTCAATTAATAAATCTAGAATATGATAATTAGCTCAAAAATAATGATAATAAATTGTACCTGTCCTGGTGTTGGTTCCTCCTGTACCGTTGGACGCAAACATCAGACCTGCATCAGTGAAAACCCCCATACTGTCCCTCCCACCTCCTGCTGTACAGCCAGTGTCATGCTTCTCTATGACGTCCCAGATCTACAGCAGCAAAAAAGACAATTATGTATGTTTTGTGAAAAACAGTAACAAGAAGGGGGGGAAAGACAAAGTACCCTAAAAATGTGAACATTGACCTAAAAAAAATAAAGGTTTAGGATATTTAACACAGAATCTGAGTAATGTACACCTTCTCACCCAGTGTAGTAGTGATCTGCAGGAGACTCTCAGCTCTTCGTTTTCTCTTTGCACGAACGGGACACTCAGGCACTAGAGGACAATTCATTTGAAAAAAAAAAATAGTTTACTGTAAAAATAATGTTAAAGAACACAAGAGCAGTTAGATCAATTTAGTAAACCTAATCAAATAAATAAAAAAAAACAGGCAACTAAGACACAGGGAACCAAACAACAGGAAAGTCACAACAAGGCACAACACAAAACATCCAAGGTCTGACCAAAGACAATAAGAACAGCAGGGCAAAATAACAGATGTGAACAGATTAACAAACAATAAATAAATAAATAAGAATAAAGTGGTTGGTTCATCTCAAGTGGTCTAAAAAAATTGTTATATTGATGTTTACAGATATCTCAGCTCAGGATGGCCCAAGCTCCTTCGGACAAAAACTAATCTAAAAATATATCTAGAGCATGTTTCAAAGTACAAATTTATATTTAAATCTGCCCATATACATTTTGTACATTCTTGTTCCTTAGACTTCTATAACTTGAGTACAAATGATCAGGAAAGGATCATGATTGCTCAGGGTTCCACATGTAGTAATGCATGTTTGTAAATCAGGTCCAAAACAGTGGTTCTCAATCAGGGGCAAATTTCCAAAAGGATACCTAATAAGGCTTTTATTGAAGTGTCTGTAAATGTTGAAAACTTTGTTGTGGGCCATGACACAGGTGAACACTGTAGTTCAAAAAAGAAAAAAAGAAAAAAAAAATGGTGATTTTGCAATAACAATACAGTGAGGTAAATTACTAAATTTGAAATTGGTTAAGCAACCTCCATTGGAACACTTGGAAGTCTAAGCATATTACAGATATGCCACCTCACACTCAATATGTCAATATTTTTTCAATCATGTCATGTTTTGTGTTTTCTGTTGGCTGTTGAGAATCAGCAATAAAGTACCATATAAATTCCTTGGCACAGATATATATGGTAACTATTGAGTAGCATAGTAGGCTATATATTTAAATGTCACAGTAAAACATGTGATATATAATTATATTATTGTGTAGTCATATTAAGCTATTTTTGTTTTGAGCAGTATTGAGTGGATTCTGGTCAACTTGAACACCTCTGATTGGTCATTCCGTTCAAGAGATCAACAGGTATGTCTGTAATTGGCTGCACTGCTCAACACTGCAAACAATGCTGCAAACAAACCTTTGACACTCTCCAGAGCACAAACACAAATAAAATTGTTCAGTGAATAAATCTAGAATATGATAATTAGCTCAAAAATAATGAAAATAAATTGTACCTGTTCTGGTGTTGGTTCCTCCTGCAGTGTTGGACGCAAACATCAGACCTGCATCAGTGAAAACCCCCATACTGTCCCTCCCACCTCCTGCTGTACAGCCAGTGTCATGCTTCTCTATGACGTCCCAGATCTACAGCAGCAAAAAAGACAATTATGTATGTTTTGTGAAAAACAGTAACAAGATGATTGTGCCATAACATCTGAAAAAGATCCTTCACCTGAGTCTGAGTGAGTCTCTTCTTGTTAAGGACTTGCACAGCCTTGTCAACCACCACCAGACCAACTTTAGCTCCAGGATCTCCAGTTATCTGCAGCTTGACCTCATCTCCTGTGCCATAGATATTCATCTTCTCCTTCACCTCAAGCTGGAGCTGTTATGACAATGAAAGACACTGAGTCAGACCTAGTTGTTTGGTACATCATCTATTTCTTGTGATGGTTGACCCACCTTTCCCATGCACGTGTCCTTCACATCGACCCAGACTGAATCAGACACCACCTCAGACGAGCCCACATGGTAATAAGCCACAAAGCGGAAGGACGGCACCATGTCTTTGGTTACAGTCAGAGACAGAGTCACTAGTGATTGTCCTCTTCGCTTAAACCTGTCTGCTTTTACAATCTGACCTTTACTCAAGATCTGAAAATGAGGCAAAAGTGAAAAGACACTATATTGTTACAAACACAAGCTATGGTAGTTCATCACATAATGACATGATAAACTGATACATTTCTGGTGCAGCTGAATAAGAAATAACCATAATATTTACCATGTAGGTGAAATCTTGACCTCTGACTCCTGGAATTTGTCCAGTGTTTAGATTCACTGTCATTGAATCACCAATCTGAAGCTCAGCAGCATCAATGCCGATGTGCAGGTAATTGTTGGAGCCGCCTTTGGTCTTGTAGGCCTGAGCCGTCATCTTCTTCACTGCCTGCTGATTGTCTTCTATCTCTGGATCTTTGGTCTTTACCTGGAAAGAATAAATACATTGGTTTCTGATGTGCTGTGTACAATATGCTCCACTGCTTGTTCAACATCTGTTAACTGATCTATTCTCCACTAGATCACCAGTGAAACTGACTGAACATCAGTGTTGTTATGATGGCAGGTCTTACAGTGATGTCCAGTGTTGAAGATCCTCCCGGAGTGTTGACTGTAACCTTCGCAATGCCGTTGTCTTTTGTTCGACCTCTGACCCCTGCAGGATTGACCTCCACTTCCACATTTACAGCAGGTGTTTGGTCAGGATTTGTCACATAAACCTTTTTTAGAAGCCAGACAAAAAAAACAAAACAAAACAAAACAAAAAAGTAATTTATGTTAATATATTTATGCAGTTGTTTCTACGTCCCTTTAGGTTCTTAACTTTCTAGCTAACAATTGCTCTGAACTGTAAGTTAATTATGATTCTGGAAGATATCTGGGATTAGGGATATTGTAACATTATTGATAAATTACCATTTTATAATGCATGAACATGCTCTTTAATTGGTTGCTTCAGATTTCACTTGGATCAGCCCGGATTAATAGGGGATGTTGGAGATTAATTGTATTGCTGTGTTTGGGATATTTCTGGGCTGCAACCTTTTGGCCAGTGGGTATGGCATATTGTGTATTTTGCCAGAAAAGCCAATCTGCAAATATTACAGTAATTTTCAGACTTTAACATGTAAAATCGGAAACTGTTTTATACCGAGACACTGAAGGGCATCCCAGGTTTGAAGAAGGGTGGTGTTCTTCGGAAGTGGATGGTGTACGGTGACGTCACAATCTGAATGCCTCTCCTTTCTGCTTCCACCATTTCACTGCCTGAAACACACAAACGATTAGCTTCTCATACAATCACACACGTGCAGGTAAACATGTTCACACAGTATCTGTTGAGTCTTACCACTTTCTGTTAATAGACTGACTGAAACATAGATTGATCGTCCAACCAGCTGGTTAATGTTTGGAAAGGTGTCAGTGATCATCTGATCGGTCAGTTCTGCAGTACCCTCTCCTTTCACGATCTATTCATATATGAGAAACACAGCAACATCAGTCTACAAGACACAATAAAAAGCTATTTTTATTTAAACTGTCCTCTAGGTGAGGAGAAATGTGATTTTTGGTGTCTAAGTTAATGTCTCTCACCTGAACTTTTTGCAGAGATGCAGGAATACTTGTTTTCTTCTCATCTTCCATCACACCAAACACCACAAATGCATTTCCATCCACCTTCTGTCCAAACAGGTACCTATAAAAGCACATTCAGTTTCTGCTTTATAATCAAAATAGTGACATTGGTTGTCCCTTATCCAAATCCACATTCATTGTACTGGGATAAAAAAGCAACTTGGACCTTTTGTGTTCCACAGAAGAACAAAAGTTGCTAATTTGTGACCCTTCCTGTGAAAACCCAGCTAAAGTATTTTTATTTATTTATTTATTTTTGTGATTTACTGTTTTCTACATAAAATCGTCCTTCATAAAGATGTAAAGAACATTCTGTGAAAATATAACCTTTATATCTTTAATATTGATTGGGTAAGGCCATGTCAAAGATTGAAATCATAGTGAAATTAATGGTTGAAATCAAACTTTGATGCTTGTCATCTCATAATTAGATTTTGAGACTTTAGCCTGGATTTCACAGACGGTCACATTTTATCTGATCTGACAAATTTACAGTTGGTCTAACTTAATGGTGGTATTCAATATGCAGGTCAGTATTCAATATTCAATGTCATATTCAATGATATAGAGTATCTGACTAGAATAAAACTAGGTCATTTAAATGTTACTTATGAATAACATTTAGGAATGGCAGGAAAATATTTGGTTGCTGATAGTACATTATTTTGTAGCAGAATATATTTTTGTCTTACTTGGCTTCAATGTCGACTGCCAGACTCTCATCACGCACATAGAAGAATGACTTACTGGGCTTTAATTTCACTTCAAATGTTGGAAGCACTAAAACCAAACCAGACAAAAGACACGCAAATAAATCAATAAATACATTATTTTAATTGTTATCACATTTATGTAACAATCAGTTTTTACCATATTCTTTGACCTCAAAGTCTGCAGTGAACTTCTTCTGAGGAGTGTTTGAGAACATTGTGACCACCTTCCAGATCCCAGGACTGAAACAAACAGAACACATCCAGAATCATTCACATGTCTGAGACTCTGAGTTCATGACATTAAAACAGGTGATAACAGACCATGAACAGCTAGGGTTCTGCTGCTGTTTATCAATAAATTATTAGATATTGTCCTGAAGCAGATGCCATAGACAGATAAAAATGAAGTTTGGTCACTTTACTCAGGTTAAATAGCTCCAGTCCTGATAGTGTTTTACACACCTGGCAACATCAGGGATAGCATACGTTCCGGACTTTATTCCTTTTGCTGGAATTATGCTATCTGATGAAACTGTGATGCCTTGTGGATTCTTCAGAAACAAGACAGAAATCATTGGGTCTGCTGAGATCATCAAATGTTCATGACAGCTGAAACATCATGAAAGCATGCGTGTGTGTGACATAACAGTATGGTCTTATATAAGTGTTTACCATGATTTCCACTGTGATTTTAGACTCACTGATTGGTTTCAGGTTAGGCATCAAAGAGAAAATCCTGTAAAGAACTGCACAAAAGGTTTTAATGCATTCTTTTTTTTCTTCTTTTTTTATGCATTTTAGACTCTTAATTTTTCAAACAAACAATGTAAACATAAAAATCATCAAGTATGAGTTTTCTTAAGTTTGGAGAAAATCAAATTAATCAGGCCCATGGATAGAATGTTATTTTGCATAAAACAGTAAATCTCCGTACATATTGTGTGCTGTAAAAATAAAAAATGACATTATATTATTATGACAGATGAAGATACTGTATAGACAGATACAAAAGTACAAGAAGTGGCTCTAGGAGTCACTATACAGTTTGTTTTGTCATATCATTGAACATCAGCCTATCTGACCCAAAGTCTAGGGTGGTCATATGTGCCGTTCATATGGGACACGTCCTGGCCAGGACTTTTATATTGCCTAAAATATCTGTGTGCATGAAAAGGTGAGATCTACAGAGAACGATCAAAGTGATGCAAATACGCGCACGTGTTTGTTTGTTCGTTCGTTCGACTTGAAGCATCGCTGCGCACCGATCATTGAATGACACCAAAGTACCACAAGAGCGATTCGGAAGCATAAGGAGCCGTCTGCTCTGCTCTCTATAGCTCTTGTGCATGTCATACAAAGATCGATCTGCAGAGTGCAAACAGCCAAAACCTGGATATTTTAGGCAATATTTTGTCAGTCCATCTGTGGTCAACCTTTCTACCCCTTATTAAAATTTTGTAGTATTAATTGATTGATTGATTGATGTCATGCTGATATAAGACATTGATTGATTGATGTCATGCCGATATAAGACATTTAAAGTTCACTTTGTTCATTAATGCACTGTAAGTTTTCAGCACTTAATCGTACCATTGCTAGCAGGTGTGTAGATGGGCTTGTCTGTTTGCACAAATATATATCCAGACTGGAATGAGAGCAGAACCACTTTCTCCAGAATGACGGATGGAAACTGAGCTTGTAGATACACATACTGCTTCTCCAGAGGATCATTAGAGAAGAAGTTCTGATTATCAGGAATCTAAATGACAGAAAATTAATTCATTAAGTCAAGTTGCCCCATCGAAAATTTTGAATAAAAGAAAAAGCATTTTACAATTTACAAATTTTTAAACATGCAGATTAAAGCATTTTATGCAATAGTTACTTCTGGTCCTTAAATCTGATTAGCTGAGAGATCTTTCCAGCCATGTGATATTCACCAAGTATCGCCACGGGAACCGTTTCACGGTTTGTATCACTCTGCTTGCAGCATTTCTCACAGCGGCTGTCATGGCGGACGAGCAAATCCACTATAATTTTGCAAATACTACTGTTGTTGTGCCACCGAGTGTAGTTTTAGCAGTTGTTAGACGAGAAAGTAGGGTTTCACTTTATTTTGATGGTCCCTTTATCACATTCTGTTGACTTTAAGTAATGTTGCACCTACATGTCTTCTAACTTTCATTAGAGTATTAGTAGAGTATTGGTAGACTGGTAGGGTTAGGGCTAGAATAAGTTGACATGTACTTGCAAAGTTACTTATAGTCAGTAGAATGTCTGTTGGGAGACCATCACAATAAAGAGTTAGCAGATATTAAGCAAACAGTCTACTAATACTCTGATGAGAGCAAGTAGACATGTAGGTGCAACATTACTTATTGTGAAAAGAATGTTCAAAAGGGACCATCAAAATAAAGTGTTACCGAAAGTAGTTTGTTAATAAAGATGATCAGGAATGTAAAAAGTACTCAATTTATACTCAAGTGAAAGTACAGATACTCAGTGAAAATTTTACTCAATTAAAAGTACTGGCTCAAAACGTACTTGAGTAAAAGAAAGAAAAACAAGTACAACTTTTAAATTGTACTCAAGTATTTAAAAAGTAGAAGTAACCTAGCAAAAAAATTAAAAAATAATAAATAAATGTAAAAAAAAAATAAAATAAAAAAGGAAATCCTTATCAATGCAAAGTGAATTACAAATAAACTGCATACATATTGTCAGACAGAGATACAAAGGTTTGGTTAAAGGGAGAAAACAAAACGCTATATGGCACAGGTCAAACACAACTGTCTAGTGTAACAACAACAATTGCAGCACAGTGAAAAATCCATCCTTTACACCTCCATGCCATCCCATATATAGGCTATATGACATTTTTTTCTTCAGATGAACACAAACTAGTTTTAGAAAAAAAGATTTTAAAAAACTGCATATAATGCAAATCTACAGCACGTCCAAAGATAATGCTTCAAAAACTACATTTACCCTCCTAATTCTTACTCCGTATATCATTATAATACAACTTATAAGCTCCCTGGTAAAAATATCACTAAACATGATTTACAATTAATTTAACATGCAATGTTCATTTAAACACTTTTTTGAGATGTGTAACATTTAATGTAAAAAAGCAATTGTTCCCACCAAAACATGAATTGTATTTAAATTAATCACTTTTATTATTATCATTAAAACGGACAAAAATAATAAATAATAAATAATGAATAAATGTAGCTACCTTAATATGCTTCCTTACATTTGATGGCAAATTTTTGAAGCCAGAAATTTCCCAAATTATAACGGAAGCAGAAACGCATGTGCTTAAATGTGAAAACAGATATCATTGGTTCCCTTTCAGTCGGTCACTCCCGACGTCACGTCGGATGACCGACGAATTGGGATCTCGCTTAGAGAGACCACTCTACTTTGAGTGTAAACTAAAAGAGCCAATACACATTGACTTGCGATTATTGCATCCAGCTGCCGGTGATCACAGCGTGAGTATAAGTAGGCAGCAGATGCAACGCTTTTCGCTTCGGAGCTGAGCGATCACATCGTTCTGCTCCTGACTACTTTACTGAGAGATGACGACTGAACGAGTTCAGCGCGCTCTTTGAGAGCTCTTCGTGTTGGCGGTACGGCGCTTCAGCGGTGGTGGTTTCCCCTGTCGAGTGGGTTGCACACATCAGGCTGCACTACCCCCTGTCTGTGTTGCAGGCGGCCATTTCCCCTGTGCGCCTCAGCACGCTAAAAGAGCTATTT